>NC_089591.1:50351989-50651989 GCF_019320115.1 Miscanthus floridulus | reverse complement strand
TAGGTGCATGGTACTTAGTGGGAGGTGCCTGGTGAGTTTGCTAAGTCTAGCGAGACGACTGTCCACCCGAAGAGTGATAGGACACCCTCCTCACAACCTATGCCTTCTGAGACTGTGGGTGACTAGAAGACCCAATGATCACCCTCTTGTGCTTCCACTCAGCCTGAGAGTCACGCTAAAGTCCCTCCATAGCAATGGTAGCATTCATCAAAGCACCAAAGGTCTGATAGCCCCCTGTATACAACTTCTCTTGCAAGATGCAAGAGAGACCGTGATTGAAACATTTCATCTTCTTCTCGTTAGTATCCACATGAGTCCCAGCATACAATGTAAGATGGTCGAACTTATTCACATACTCCATCACAGTCATGTTTCCTTGCTTCAGCTCTAGAAACTCGGATAGCTTCCTGTTCAGCAAACCAGTAGGAATATAGTACTGACAGAAAGCAGTGGTAAACTCTCACCAAGTCACATGGTGATCCATAGGCTGCATGGCATTGAAAGTGTTCCACCAAGCACTGGTAGATCCTAGAAGCTACTGTGCAGCAAAGCGCACCTTCTGCTCATCAGTCACATTGAGCAGCTAAAACTTCTGCTCTAGAATACGAAGCCAATGCTCCACGTCCAGAGGCTCAGTAGTCGGCGTGAATGTGGGTGGGTGTGTCCCCAAAAAGTCCTGATAGGAACAGGGCCTCTCAAGACTGCGGGCACCACCCCCGTTCCTGCCAATACCACCGGGGCCTCCACAGGCGAAGCCACCAATAGCTTGTGCCAGCATCTCCAGGGCATGGGCTGACTCGCGACGAGCAGCCATCATCTCGGCATAGGTCATCGAAGGTAGTGGTGGTGGTGGAGGAGGAGGACCAAGGAATGGAGCCTCATGGCTCTCCCCGTTGGCATTGTCGTGATCATCAACATGACCATTTTTGCCTTGGTCTTCACCAAGACCATAGAATGTCCTAGCACTGGTGCTCCCAAGACCAGACCTCAGGTTCATCTATAAATAGATAGGAACCCACCATTGGGGACAAAGCCTCGTATTTAGAAACAAAAGGCTAGAGAGATGATAAGGCCCAATAAATGGTTACAAGCGAGAACTTTTCCTTAAGAGCTCTTTGTTTATTATACTATTAATTTACTACCCAAAATTATACATCTAGGGGAGTTTAGTTTAAGCAAGATTCTCTTTTCATGATGCATGGATCGACCTATTCGTTCGCTTAGGCCAGAATATAGCGACATTCGTATATAATTTTTGGCACATCGTACTCTCACTTTCCATAAGCTAACGATTCTTATGCAGCGTGAGTTAGTGTGCCTGCAGAAGATTGATTAGATAAAACCAGTGCCACTATCCTAGATAGACCATATTACTAGGGCTTATACTTAAATATGGAATTTATCGCATCCTACTTTTCGCAAAGCTTTTGTTGGTCAAATTTTTAGGTTTTGAAAAGAGTTTTTAAACTCGTAGACTCATTATTGGCTCTGATACCACCTGTGGTAGAACCGCTCGAAATAACATGCTTTCGGAGGCGCTCGTCTTCCACTAGATACTAAGCACCTCGAAAGTGAGCTACATCGGACAGTTCCGTCGAGCACACCCCAAGCGAGAACTTGAAACAATCCACGTTTTACCTCCAGAATTCAATAATGAGTATGAGCTTACAATACTTAGCCCATTTCATACAACAAGAGTTTTTAGAAATTATTTATTATAATACCAGAGTTTAGAGTGTGATAATTAAATAGCGAAATCAAAATAAACATCTAGCGGAAACGATACAAGGATCCGTCTATGCCCACTAGAAGAATCCTCCACACAAGAGCTACTCCTTAAGCAGCACCTGCAATAGAGGTAAAATAAACCCTAAGTACACAATGTACTAGCAAGACTTACACGACTAGTGGGAATGGTTTCCTGACTCTCAAGGATATGAGAGGCAATATGGGTTTGTTGTTTTCTTTTTGTTTGTGAAAAGCATCACTAATAGTTCATCCTTACAGCCAAGTTTTATTAGCAGTCATGATTACTTCATTAGCTAACCATTCTAGGTAAGCACTCATTCTACTTTCAAGCAAGGGTTGAGCAATCAGAACCATTTTACCATCTTTTATCTTCTAGTTCTTACTATGGTGCTAGACCATAGCCAAGTCATACTGTCTCACAGAAATGGCGATTCCTGAACTAATGTATCCCAGTTGGGTACCCCAAAACAATTGTCCCATTTGTACCCCATGCACAAACAAGACCAACCCATTCCACTCTTGTCAAGGGGTTTAGGTCCCCATCCAAACTTGGACTCCAAGCCACCACACTTGAGACCCGGTCTCAGTATGGTGCTTAGACCTCCACCTTTCCCCGCCTCCAATCAGTCGGTTCGGAAAGAGCCAAAACCCATGACAAGAGCGTAACAAGCCTTCTCGCTCCCATAATCAAGTATGTGCTCAGGATAATAAGTCTGTGACCTAACTACCATCCACAGCAATGGACGGTCCTTAATCGACACGAACAGGGAAAACAGTGTAACCAAGCTAAGCCCTGTTGGCTGCGGGACACAACCTGTTACACCCACCAATACCCATACCATATCCCTGTCCTGTCTCTATTTTTCCTTGCATCATTTTATTATGAGAGTAATAATAATCACCTTTTGTGAGTAACGGCAGGTTACTCACGCTACCGAAAACCTAAGCATAGCAGCTACTCGAACCTGTACTAGTAGGACTCATAGGACAGTTATATCTATGCAGGTGGTTTTCATAAAATTCCTATAACGTAAATGCACATAACATATATAAAGACTTATTATAAAAAATAAGGGGTTATGCACCGGGGCTTGCCTTGGGCAGGCGCGGTGTCAGCTGAGTTAGTCAGTGGTGGCTTTAGGACCTCATTCTCCATGAGAATCTCCTCCTCATACTCCTCGATGATCTCCTCAAACTCGTGGTCGCTAGTGATCACAATCTCCGCCAACTCGTTCTCTATATGCATGCGATGATGATGCAACACTTAGCATTTAAGCAATAGCAACTCCTAAACTAAGAATACGCATACTAAGATACTAAGCTAGCTCTAATGACTAAGGTACTAAGCTAACTATCATCTTTACCAAGCAAAGTGTTGGGTTCAACTAACAAACACCTAGCTTTACAAATGAAGGATATATATTTATTTTCCCCTCTCTCAAACCTTTTCACTTAACCCCCTGGTTTTCCTAGAATTCCCCCGCGCACACCCCCGTGACCCAGTGTACGGTGGTACGGCGGCCAGTGACACAGCACGGCTGCGCCAGCCACTAGGGACATGCGACAAACCACCTAACCTGCCGGCCACCATCTCTGACCTGAGCGGCTACACTAAGCGGCGGTGCAGGGTGACACGACTGGCTGGGGAAGGCTACAGCGGTGCGTGGCCATCCGCAACAGTGGCGCCACTATTTTGGTGAGCTAGGGCAGCTACAGACCTAATCGGTTAGCGTGTGAGCATCAAGAGGCTATCGTGGACCTAGCCGAGGTGACGGTTGGAGAAGAGGGTAATAGAGAAGGGCTGGCCATGTGCGGCCGAGCCGTGCAGCGGCGCACCACGGTGGCACAGTTGGGTCAGCGATGACGAGGAGGCGGTAGCGGTTTGGCTAAGGCGCGCAAGGTAAAGAGGGAGTCAAGGCTACACTAGTGGTGCAGGTGAATTGGTTCGGGTTGGGCGGTAGGAGGGCTGCCCTCGACCATGGCTGAGCGCGGCCTTAATGGCACGGTGGTGGGAAAAAAACTCCAAATTAGAGCTTGGCCTTGCACATGATTCAAGGCTGGGTGGGGGTCGAGGGTCAGGTGGCTTAATGGAGAATCTAGGGACGTGATGAATCGAGCGATGGTGACTGGCCCATGCCAAATTAAGGGAGCGGGGTCGGCCGGTCGTGGTGGCAGAGAGGGAGAGGCAGGTCTGACTCAGCTCGTCCTCGCCTTGGCGGCAAGCGGTCGGCGTGATCATGGAGGCCCACATGTAGGCGCTAGCAGTTAGGCACGCGCGTTCACAACTGGCATGGCCCGCGCACCTTAGTGCCATTAATGACAAGGCGACGGCGAGCCCGGCCACGTGCGTGCGGTAGAGGCGGCATCGCATTGGGCCGACATCGACATAGAGATGTAGAGGGAGGCACGGACATTATAGCGAGGCGACGACACCGACAGCGGCTGCGTCGTGGCGCGGGGCGGGTCGACAGTGCGGCAGCATGGCAGGGCTGGTGGCAGCACCACCTGGCTGCACAAGCAGCAGCAGCGGCTCCGCGCGCTAGGAGCCAGCCGTGGCCGGCCACACGCGGCAGCACGCATGCACGTGGGACAGCCAGGGTGGCGACGCCGAGCGCCCGAGCGTGGTGACAACGCCCACGCGGCCAACTAGCCCAAGACCGTGTCGTGCATGAATTTTAAAGCGCCTACAAAAACTAAACGATTGCTTCTAGACCTAAACCATCTCCACCATGATCAAGATGGCATATGAGACTACTAAATCGAGCTATAACACTACACCACCCATTAACCCAATCTCTCAAAATAATTTGCTAAATATAGCAATGTCTAGCTGGTGACAAACTTGGAATTTTTTTTAAGTTTTTGAGCTGAACTTGATTTCAAATTGCATTTCTAGGCTATTTGAAATGTTGGCTAGCAATGTTATTTTTCTACAGCAAGTATTTCATTGTCATCTACAAAGTTCATATTTCAATATTTATTTAAGCGCCACATACATGTTCTATAGCATTTTTGTTCAATAAAAATGAGTTTTAAACCCTACTTTATATACATGAGATATTGAATCAACTTTTGTTTAACATTTTTAGTAGTCATTTTAGGTTACAAGAAATTGATCTACACACTTTATCACATGCACTAACACATGCACTAACACATAAACATGATGCTCATGACATGTTTTAGTAAATGATTTAGGGTGTAACACCGAGGGTGTTACAATATATCATCTGAATTCACAGGTAGAGGTCTCTGAGTTTGTCGACCTCTGGGAGGCCATCAAGGATACACAGTTGATCAACAATGTGGAAGACGAGATCAGATAGTGTTTGACAGAAAGTGGAGAGTACACAATAAAAAAGCGCTTATGAAATTCAGTTCTAAGGGACCTTCTCCAAACTTAGCATTATGCCAATTTGGAAGGCCAAGACAGAACCGAAATGCGGATTCTTCGCATGGACACTAATGCACAAAAAATTCTGACCGCAAACAACTTGATGAAGCGAGGATGGACAGATGACCCTATATGTAAACTCTGTGCAAATGATCAAGAAACACCAACGCACCTGTGTAAAGATTGCCCTTTCACTAAGGAAGTGTGGGAGTTGATCAAGACATGGTTCGGTATAACTAACCTCAGCTCCATAAACACAATTGGATCGCTTCATAATTACTGGTGAAGATGTAGGAGAAAAGTTGACAAAAATCAAAGACGGCGCTTCGATGAGATCATAATATATTTTTGGTGGAACATCTGGAAAGAGAGGAATAGACGAACTTTCCAACAAAAAAGTTGGAGCCCAAGACAAGTCGTAAGTTTGTGCAAAGATGATATAAGTTAGTTTTCTTTGGCGACGGCTCTAATTCATAATACCGCAAACTAGTAGTAGACCTCAGTCAGTTTGGGTTTCTTCTTCAGTTGGGTCAGGGTTCTTGTTTTTGGAGTGTTTCCTAGTCTCAGTCTTTTTACAGTTGTTTTTTCGGTTGTTTGCTGATGGGTGTAATTAGGGAGTTGCTGATGGGTGTAATTAGGGAGTTGTAATTGCTCTTTTTTCTTTTTATATCGTCTAATAAAATCCACGGCAAAGTTTTTGCCGTCTTTTTGAAAAAAATTATCCTATCAGCTCAGGCCACATGACCCGCATCCTACCGTGACCGTTCGCTTGCATGCCCAACGGTGCTATGCACGTCAACGTGCATTCCTGATCATCTTGCATCTTGCGTGTATGATAACAATCCCTTGGACGGACTTCCGGAGTTCGTTGGCAACATCGACAATGTCACTGCTGAAATTTGGCTTTGCTAATTTGCTATGAGAGAAAACATTATTCGTTTGATGAAAAGTACGGTTGAAATAGTGAAGGCAAAAGAGCCCTCAACTCAACTGGCTGGAGCCCGTATGATGTAAGCAAATTTAGGGGTTGTTTGGATGCGTCTAATAGCTAGTCCTATTTGGAGAGGTGTAGAAAAAAAAAAGTTTAATACACTAGCAGCTCTTAAATTTACAGTGGTAGGCTACTGTTGAGGTCCACAAACTCTCAAAAGAAATTGAATCCTCGGAACTTGTTAAGTGCTGCACCACTTGTTCAACCTCTTCGGGAGGCACTTACTAGGATAATTTTTTTTTTTAAAAAAAAAGCACCCTGCACTGTAGACATGTTCTGCCTCCGATCGCGCTTGGCCGTCTCCTCGCGCGCGGCGACGTCCAGTCGAGGGGGAGCCGGGGAGGGGGAAGGGGTAGCCGCCTAGGCGGGCTCGCATGGCCAAGCGCCGGGCGCGGCGGTCTGCGCTCGCCGTACACGGGGCCGCGAACCGGGGCATCGGCCACACGCTGGCCGCGCGCCAGGCCGAGCATGGTCTCACCGTGGTGCTCACCGTGCGGGACGGCGAGCGCGAGGAGGCCCCCGCGGCGCCGTTCCTCGTGCGCGGGCTCGCCGTCATCTTCCGCAGGCTTGACGTCTCCAACGACCTTGAGGAGGTAGATGAAGGACACGAGCGCCATGAATCACCTCCTTGAACTGCTCGACGGAGCGCCGCTTCTGTTGGTCCGGGTTGCCGCACGCAGCGACGCAGCTCATGGCGAGCAGCGGCTCCGGCTTGAGGGTTTCGACGCGGTGGCGCAGGACATCGGGGAAGCACACGAGCAGGGGCAGCGGCAGGCCGCGGCGGTAGGGCCCACCACGGGCGGGGCCGGGAAGCGCGCCGCGCGCGTCGCAGGACGCGAAGGTGTACGCCACGGGTGTCTCGTCGTCACCCCAAGCTTTGGAGCAGCTCCCTCTCTCCTCTCCCTCTCTCTCCTTGGACCGGAGATGGCACAGATGGCGGCGGGGCGTGTCCAGCACCGGTCGCCGTCTCCACCGCGCCCGTGGTCTGCCACCGCCGCGCCCGTGGCCATGCCTCCGTAACGCTCGTGGACCGCCTCTGCCGCGCCCGAGCTCGCCGTAGATCCACGTTCTCGGTCGTCTCCAACCCCGGTTGTGGCCTCGCTTCCTCGGCCACCTCCGACGACCGACGCGGCCTTGCGTCCTCGGCTGCCTCCAATGACCGCCGCGGCCCTGCATCCTCGACATGTGAGAAGAGAGACGGATGAGCCGAATGAGAGAGTAAAGGAGATTCTCCACGACCGCTGCTACCCGGGGTCGCGACCCGCGTGCGCCTCGAACGCCGGCAGCGACACGACAACGTCGCAGCAGCCGCAGTGGACTCCCGCCCTGGTGACCGCGCCCGAGACGACCTTGCCCTTGCCACCGTTCACTGCCACGGAGGTAGAACATGACTCGGGGTGCTTTTTTTTTTTTTTTTAAAAATATCCCAGTCAGCGCCTCCCGAAAAAATATGGATCCGTGGTACGTCACTTAACAGGTTCAGAGACAGCACAACGCTATAAGTTTATAGATTTCGGTTTTGAGTATTCATGGACAGCACAACGCTATAAGTTTAGCGAGAATTCTGTATTTGGCACCGAAACAAATCACTCTTTTATATTTGGCACTATAAATTTTGAACTTCTTTATCTAGCATCAACTTGAAAATTTTTTCCGTATATGGCACTTCCGTCCACTTTGACCATCCAACCGTTTGTCGATTTCGTTGACCATGTCAGTTTTTTTAACAAGTACCAAAATAGCCCTCTTAATTTGGTCGCACACACCTGCTCGGTACCGAAGCCGGAGGAGATGAGGATGGGGCGGAGGAGCCGTCGGCCACCGGCGCCCAGCAAATCACGGCGCCCTTCCTTTAGCGGAGGAGCCGTCGGCCGCCGGCGCCCAGCAAATCACGGCGCCCTTCCTTCAGCTAGAGGCGCTGGTCCCTCAGGCGAGGTCTCCCCATGGTGGCAGATCGACGAGCGGGTCCAGCAGGGGTCGCGGCAGCGGGGCGGGCCGAGCTTCCGACAGGGGACGCGGCGGTGGGGCGGGCTCGCCGGCCGACGCTGGCCCCATCTCGCGGGGCGGGGGCGCGGTACGAGGAGATCGCGAGGCGGCTCCGCCGCAAGATTGACGGCATCTGGGCGAGGTACGAGGAGATCGCGTCGGACAGGAAGAAGCTCCGGCTGCGGCCCGACGACGGCGCGCCCCGGCCAGCGGCGAGCCCGCTCGTGCCAAGCAGCGCGCTTCCCCGTCCCGAGCGCCTCCACAGGCGGCAGCGTGACATCGAGAGGGTCGCCGCGCTGGTACGCGGGGAGCCGGACGGCGGGAGGACCAACGCTGTCGTGCCCATCGTCGGGATGGCCGGCGTCGGCAAGAAAGCTCTGATGCAGCACGTCTGCGGCATGGAGGCTGTGAAGTCGTGCTTCGAACTGACACACTGGATTTGGGTATCCTATGAGTTTGACGTCGTCAGCATGACCCGCAAGATCGTCGAGGCGGTCACCAGATCGCGCCCGGAGTGCGGCGAGCTGAGCACGCTTCATGAGCTCATAGTCGAGCACCTTGAGGGGATGAGGTGCTTGATCGTTCTCGACGACGTGTCGGATGACAATCCCAGCCACTGGAACAGCCTGACGGCCCCGCTGAGCCGCTGCGCTCCGGGGAGCACGGTTGCCGTGACGACGAGGAGCAACAAGGTTACCAGGATGGTGAGCACCAAGGTGTATCATCTCAAATGCTTGTCAGATGAAGACTACTGGCGTGTATGCCAGCGACGGGCACTGCTGAATAGTGATGCCAACGTCGACCAAGAACTTGTAGAAATCGGTGAGAAGATCGCGAAGAAATGTCAGGGCTTGCCATTGGCGGCAGAGGCAGCTGGTAGTGCCCTGGGTGCTTCAACCAGCTGGAAGCACTGGGATGAAGTCCTGAATAACGACTTGTGGGCTGACAATGAGGTGAAGAATCTGGTACTGCCGGTGCTGAAGGTGAGCTACGACCACCTGTTCATGCCACTGAAGCGTAGCTTTGCGTTTTGTTCATTGTTTCCAAAGGGCTTAACCACTAATTTCTTCTAGGATAGTCCCAATCGTCATTACCAAATGATGAAATCTTAGGCTCATGTCTTCAATTTCCTTCTCTTGCATTGCTTGAACAGGTAAAGCTCGGACATCAACTCCTTCACGAGAACAGGGCAGCTTTTAGTCAGATGCTCAAAGCCATCAGTTTCCATGACTGCATCCAGTGCATCAGGAGATTTGAGAAACTCAATGCAAGCCTGCTTGAGACCACGGCAGGAGTGCTGTTCAGCCAACACCAACGTGGTTGCGGCCGTGCCGACGCGCGTCTAGGTGCCTGTATAGCTTCTCCTCACAAATCAGCTTGAGCCTCTGCATGTCACACCTGTCCGCCGCTTCCAGCAGATGCTGGGCCATCGCGGCCTCCTCTTGTTCCTCCATCTGTGGCAGCGAGTCAGTGTAGATGAAATGGAGCAGGGCCTTGAACACCTGAGGTAACATGTCATCAATCCGGATGCAGTCCCCTATGGCCGTGCTCTCCTTCATGGCGCCCCACAGCTCTGCTTTGAAGACTCGTGACCGGGCCGCAAGCAGAAACCTGTGAGCGCTGAATGACTCGCCGGCAACTTGGAAAGTAACGTCGATGCCCTCTTTGGACTCGAGTAGATCGGCAAGATGCTGATTCAGGTCAGGTGGTGGTACTACGTCTAGGAGCGAGACAATCCTGTCCTCCGTGTGGAGCTCCTTGGGAATAATGACGCCGTAGCTGATCCTGAAGCAGTCGTTCAAGAGGTGCTCCGACTTCTCCAAGAACTCCCTTTTAATGAAATCATTGAAGCCGTAGCCTAAGCCACCTGGAGAGAACACGCGTAGGTCTGTGGTATGGGATTCTGATTGCAGCGGGTTCCCGGCCCGATCGAGCAATTTGAATTTGGCTCGCGCCTTCACGGGCCCGCCGGCACTCTCGTCGAGGCTGAGAAAGACGGATATGAAATCAGCGTCCTCAGACCTAGTGTCGTTGGGGTAATAATGGATGCACCAGCGGCGACCCCCCCCCCCCCCCCGCAATGAACAGGCGTGACTGGATTGATTTGCCAGTGGGGAGCTCATCCTTGATGCGCGAGTAGCCATCGATGTGGAGAAGGTGGTGCCCTATGAACTCGCCACCGACGATGGCCGAGGCGGAGCGAGGCTCGTCAACGACAAGCGCGGCGGATCCCAAGGCCAGCATGGCGACGGGATGCGGAACGGCGGCCGACGAGGGTTTTGCTGCTACCCAATTGGGGCTAGTTCTGGGGATGGCGGCAAGCGGCGCACAGGTCCAGCGACGACTGGCAAGTGGCGGAGCTGGCTCACGGCGAGGCCGCGGCGGCGCGGGAAGACCTCGCACGGGAACAGCACGAGCGGACCTCGCGTGCGGCAGCGAGCCGGGAGCTCGCGTGTGGGGCCACGACAGCGGCGCCGGTGCATGGTGAGGCGCTGTGGTGCCGGCAGACCTCGCGCGGACAGCGGCGAGCGGCACGCGGAGACCGCGATGACCAGCGCGCGGCACTAGCGAGGTTGCGGCAAAGCGAGCTAGGCGCTCCCGTGGGGGCAGCGACACGCCATCGTCCTGCCTCCTCCAGTCGGTAGGGCGGCGATGCGGGGACGTTGGTACGGGGTCTATGCGTAGGGTCGCCGTGGCGATGGCACGGAGCTGCGCAAAGAGCTCCGACAATATCGTCCATACTAAAATACTAAAATACTTGAACTTTCCTATTGGGCACCGTGGATTTCTGTTGTAAAACAAGGGTATTTATGTCTTTTTATCAGTCACTTGACACCGTTACGGTTCTAAATGGACGACAGTGCCATTTACGAAAGGAAATTTCAGCTGAATGCCAGATAAGAAAATTTAAATCTTCGAGTGCCAAATACGAAACACTGATTTGTTTCGGTGCCAAATAAATAATTCTCTCATAAGTTTAAGGGTCGCCAGTGTATTTAACTTAAAAAATAATGTTACTTATATTATTTTTTTCCTAATAGGAAAGGCGTAGATCTAGTGATTATTCTATGGCCTTAAATTATGTTGATGTCTTATTCTGTCTCGTCTCACGTGTCTATTCGATGATATCATTGGCTACTTTTAAGTTTTATTTAACAATGCTGTACGGAGGGCCTAGTGGGGCACGGCTGCACCACTGCAGCTGGACAGGACAACGCCTCAAAGATGAAGTTGCATTGTATAATTGCCCTTTCTTTCCGACCATTATCATCACACTACAGAGTAGTACAAACCTGAAACTCGTCCTTATAGTTGGAGGACTACACAGTTTCAAAGATTGAAAGAGAGCCAGCAATTCAGATCAAAGAGCAAACGAGGAATAAAAGTACAAAAGAGACCCCACAACAGAAGCAGATGCAAGTAGTATTGGTGCATGCACGATCAAATCGACCAGAAGAGAACAAAGCCCCTTGGTCTTCATTGAGATGCCCACAGCCCACGGCTGATAGATGGGGCTTGATCATCAGTGGCGTCTGGCGAGCGCGAAGGCAGACAGGAAGATGAGGACTATGAGCAGGACCATGGCGGCGAAGGAGCCGATGAGGGAGCCCGAGATGCGTTCGCAGAAGGAGTCGAACTGCTGGCAGATGGCGAACCAGTTGGTGCGCACGTTGCCCTTGTGCGCCAGGTACACGATCGCCGCCGCCGCCGACGCGCCGGCCGTCAGCAGGGCCAGCATCGCCTAGTAATAATCCGAACGGCGTCAGTTTATTATTATGAGCAAGTTCTTGCTAAGTTGCTAGCAGTGTACTACTCATTACCGCGTCGAAGAAGACGAGGATCAGACGGCTGTAGCGCGCCCTGGGCCTGATGATGTGCACGATGGACAGCGGGATGGACAGCACGAGGTACGTGCACACCACCGCGTTCGCCGCCACGAAGAACCTGCGGCCGGAATGCTTGCTCGTCGTGAGACATGGCCGGAATGGCATCAAGTCAGCAGAATTAACTGAAACCGGCTGCAGCAGCGACGAGGGACTTACGTGAAGGACGGGAGGTCGCTGTACTTGGCCTCGAACTGGATGAACTGCGTGAAGAAGGGGAGCGTCTCGTTGGTGGTGCCCATGGAG
Source organism: Miscanthus floridulus (assembly GCF_019320115.1). Taxonomy (NCBI): domain Eukaryota; kingdom Viridiplantae; phylum Streptophyta; class Magnoliopsida; order Poales; family Poaceae; genus Miscanthus; species Miscanthus floridulus. The sequence continues at coordinate 50,639,739 of NC_089591.1, read as the reverse complement.
ATGGCGCTGGCGATGGTGGCGACGATGGAAAGGAACCTGAGGAAGACGTCGGCGATGGACACGGCGCGGCTGACGCCCGCCGCCACCGGCACGGGCACCAGGGGCGCCTTGGAGCTCTCCCCGTGCTCGATCACCACGTCCTTCGTCATGGTGGCGTGCGTGCGGCGTGCCCCGGCCCTGCTGATTAAGCCTTCATCTAGCTAGGATAATCGACGAGCTTGGAAAAGGATTCTTGCTTGCAGTTCCAGATGTTGAGTGAGGTTGAGGTTGTCTAGCTAGCTGCTGCTTGGATTTTTGCTTGAGATGTGTGACTGTGTGAGATGACTGCTGCTACGGGTTCTCAGACCTTCTTATACGCATGGATGGCGCTGAGGTTTCCACTGGATTAGGCAGCAGCTTGTGCCTCAACAAAACCAACATCCTCTTTAGTCAATCATGCTGAGCAAAGCAGGTGATTTAGGTGGCTTTGACAATTAATCGTAGGCACCAACTAAAGCTCCGCTGCGCATTGGTTGACCCTGCAACTGCTCTCGCTCAAATGAAATTCAGAAGTTGCAAATACTTTTATGTCGATCTCAACAGGGCACGATCTTTAGCACGTTGCTGAACCCAAACTTGAATGTCTCGAATCCTGGTCCATTCCTACTAGTGGTAGTACAGAGCTAGCACTGCTCTTTGAACTTTGTTGGGTTTCCATTCCATCCCAGCTGGTCTGGCTTCATCCGCGTTGAATTATGCAGTCTTTTGGTTTGATTAAAGAATGTTTGTAGTCATGTAGTGTGATGGGTTTTTTTTTTTTTTTTGACAACAAACATCTTTATTTCAACAGCAGGCAGCTGATAGAAGCCTTACAGAGTTTAAGGCTACAGAATGAAGTGCCTCCTGAAGCGGGCACTGGGTTACATGTGCTACATTAGAGCAATTACAAGGCAAGTCTGAAGATGTAGGCTGAGAATATAGAATTGCTTGCCTAGCTAGCTCATCAGCCGTCTGATTTTGTGATCTTTGTATACTGAGAATTCTTGCATCTCTGTGCTTTGTAAAGTTTGTGAACATCTGAGGTGTTTGATCCTCCACTCCGGTGGATTTGTTTGATCCGGTGCATTGAGGAAATGCACAAGCAGTTGATTGTCTGAAAGAAATATGATTGGCTGCATGTTGAGGCGGTGAGTAATAATAGCAGCAAGCGTCAATGCCGTCGCCTCAGCCATTAGCACCGATGTGGTTCCTGTCATCCTTGCCTTGATGTAGATGGTTTGCGCCGGTTGAACTTGGGTATTGATGATGAACACACCAATTCCTGCATTCCTAGGTATAAGAGAGGGGCTATCGGGAGTTGTAGATGCGTCGGTGTAGCACCTGACGCCCTGAAGAAGACCTGGCAGCCGGACCAGGTATCTGTCTTGCAGATGAGTCCGGGATCTGTACATCTGGTGCATTGGTGTGGTACTATTTCCTGCATTGGAGACAGACATACCTGACTGCCGCTGTAGTTGACTTTCATCTGCTCATGTTGTGGTCGTTGTACTTGTACCTGAAATGTGATTTGCATAGAAGGGAGACATACCTTGCATTCCTGTGTCGACGGCTGTTGAAGTTGCGGTGAGAGGCGTAGCCCCAGGCCCCCAACTTCAGGGTCATCTCCCAACACACAGTCCTGTTCACCCATTTGGAAGGTAGCTAAGTTTGATGTGGTAATATATGCTGCCACAGCATGGTGTACCTGCCATGTAGTCCATGTTTCCCTTCCAAATCTTTGCTCATTTCGAGTTTTCCATAGGTACCACAAAGTTGTTAGGATTTTTTGCATTAAAGAATTGTGAACTGAATCGCTAATTACTAAAGGAAGGAAACCTGTACCCCATCATCCTCGAGTGGAAGAGTATCTGTTCGAAGCGGCGGCGTGGCTAAAAACCAAACTGCACGTGCAAAATCACAGTGAAAAAATAAGTGTGCATTAGTTTCAATTAGACCAAAGTAGCTGCAATGTTCATCAATGTGGGTTGAGTATCTTGCAGCTCTGCAACCAGTGGCTAGCGCCCTTCGGATGAGACGCCAGGTGAAAGTCTTGATGAGAGGAGGCGGAGTTTTGAGTTTCCACATTCGTTGAAGGATTTGGTTGGCCTGTTGTTGAATGCTTCTTGATCCAGTCGTCGGTAATTGTACCTGAACCTACGAACTTAAAGATCTATATATATTCTTAGTTGTGCAGTCTCCTTTTTTTGCCGAAGTCCACTGCAGGATGTCCTGGTGCTGGCTGTCCACCGTTGTGACTTGGGAAATGATTTGAACAGCGTCAGGGTCAAAGATGGAGGAGAGGAGATCCAGGTTCCAATTGCAGGTATTGGGAGACCAAAGATCAGAGACCACACTCGGCAAAGGGGAGTGGGTAATAGCAGGGAAAAAATTATTGGCCGAAATCTCCTGATATTTCCGATATATCCTTTTTATTCGTAGGTGCCGATAAGAAAATATATATCTTTTTTTACAAATTTTGTTTAAATTTATTTAAATTTACTTAAATTCAAATTAAATTTTAATTGAATTTGGTCTGATATTTCCGATATATCATGTTTATCCTCTTTACCTGTGACCCCGATAAATTTTAATGAGACTTTTCCCTATGTGCCCTTATAAAAGATCGTAATCCCCTGTGTGCCCCTGAAAAAATTCAGCGGTCTTCAGCGCCACTACTCCAACTTTTTCGTGTCATCTATGCCACTTCCGTCAGTTTGGGCTCTAACGCCGTTAAACTGCAGATGTGAAAAGACGAAAATGCCCTTAAGTTCAAATATGTTATTAATTTTTTTGAGCATCTTAACGACTTCAAATGAAAAAACTCAAAACTAGAAAGTTGTAGATCTCGTCGAGATCTATAATTTTCATATAAATTTTTTTTCATTTAATTTCGCAAAAAAAATAATATGATTTTTCTAAGATATATTAATCATATCAAATCATATTTTTTTGCGAAATTAAATGAAAAAAATTTTATATGAAAATTATAGATCTCGACGAGATCTACAACTTTCTAGTTTTGAGTTTTTTCATTTGAAGTCGTTAAGATGCTCAAAAAAAATTAATAACATATTTGAACTTAAGGGCATTTTCGTCTTTTCACACCTGCAGTTTAACGGCGTTAGAGCCTAAACTGACGGAAGTGGCATGGATGACACGAAAAAGTTGGAGTAGTGGCGCTGAAGACCGCTGAATTTTTTCAGGGGCACACAGGGGATTACGATCTTTTATAAGGGCACACAGGGAAAAGTCTCAATTTTAATTTCCGAAAATGAAAACCTTGGGTAATAGGCAAAAGAAGGTGGTTGTGAATCGAATCCCAGATAGGGCACCAAGGAGAAGACCAAATGGAGGTGTTGCCATTATGAATTTGATAGATGACATTATGGACAAGTTCTTTTTAACCTGAAGGATAGAAGACCAGAAGATGAAGTGAGGGCCATCTGGCTTGGCCGTCCAGAAAGAGGTGCTGTGAAAATATTTGGCCTTAATAATGCTAGTCAAGAAAGGATTTTTGCTAGTGGCAATATTCCAGGCAGCATGGATGATAAGACTTTTGTTGACAGTGTAAAGGTCTCTGATTCCAAGACCCCATTCTCTTTGGATTGACAGATATCCTCCCAGAAACGAAAGGCAATGGGATTAGTGGGGTTATCATCCTGAACACATGTCCACCAAAATCTACGGATGATAGCATTGATCTTCTCCACAAAAGTTTTGGAGAAAAGAACCGTAGACATGTAGTAGACAGGAATTGGAGGCAAGGACAGATTTGATGTAAGTAAGTCTGCCAGCGTGGTTCAGTTTGTTGGCCCTGACAGTGGTAAGCTTAGAACGAAATTTGTTGAGGATGAAATCATAAGCTTTGTTCCTGTCCCTGTGATTGAAAATAATGGGGTGACCGAGGTGCATGGTATTAGGAAGCAGACCAGCGACAGGAAAGATAGCTTTAATTTGGGTTTTGGTGGCACTGTCAACATTCTTATTGAAAAGAATGGAAGATTTCTGGAAATTCGGAATTTGACCCGAGAGCTGGGAGAAGTGGTGGAAGATGGAATTGATGGTCGTGGCCTCAGCCACAGAGGATCAAATCATCTGCAAAAAGGAGGGAGTGAATTGGTGGACAGCCGGGCCCAGATTGACACCGGTAAGGTTCCCGTTCTCCAACTCAGATTGCAACCGGATGGATAGTTCATTTATAGCGATAACAAAAAGATACGGCGACAGAGGGCAGCCCTGCCGAATACCACGCTGGTAACGAAAAGTGGCAGAGGGCTCGCCGTTAACCAAAATAGAAAAGGTAGGAGAGGAGATGCATGCATGGGTGGGGTTAATAAAATGACCACGATACCTTTGACGTCGGAGGGCGGACTCAATAAAACCCCATTCTAGTCTATCAAAAGCTTTAGCTAAGTCTAATTTAAGAAGGAAAGCCTTCTGGTTCCAGGTTTTAAGGTTGAAGGAGTGAATAATTTTCTGAGTAATGATTACATTAGAAGAAATATGTCTGTTAGTAATAAAAGCAGCTTGAGCATGATTAATGTAATTGGGAAGGTGAGGCTTAATCCTATTAGCAATAGACTTGGCTATGATTTTGTAAATAACATTGCAAAGACTGATAGGCCTAAAGTCCTGAGGAATTAGGGGCTGATCTTTTTTAGGTATTAGAGCTATGAAGGTTTTGTTAATGTCATCACTGAAATGAGCAGAGGAATAAAATTATGTCCCCAGTTTGCTGACATCTTGTTTGATCCACGGCCACGCCGATTTATATAAGGCAGCATTGAGGCCATCAGGTCCCGGGCTAGCGTTGTTCCTTATGTAGTGTGATGGTTGGATGATGTCCTTGAAGATGTCATCATCTGTTGAAGCAGTTCAGCATCACACCAATGCAATGTGCTGTATTTGATGACGAAGGCACTTTCCGGGAGTAGGGCATCAATTCCTGCTTTCCTGGGCTTTCTGCCATCGCATCTCATTCTGACATTCTTGGACCTGCACCGTACCGTACTGGGCTGCAACAAAATTCCAAGTTCCAACCCGCGTACTCCGACTTGATATAATGATATGGAGAAAGCCCGGTCAATCTTTCTCCAAGGCCGTCAGGATCCTAAATAAGAGACGCAGGAATTTCATAGGAATTACACAAGAATTTTACAGGAATCAATTCAATGGCCTTGTTCGCTGGTCTGAAACTTGACTGAAACTGACTGGTTCTGTGAGAGAAACACTGTAGCGACGGGTTGATGAACAGTGTTTTGTGAGGGGAGTCAGCCAGCCCAGCGAACGCACCAATTTCACACGAAAAACGCAGGAACAGAGAAAAAATCCCACGTTCCAAACATGAAGCCTTTTTTAGATAGCAAATAAACCCTGAATTAAGAAAAACTTCAATCCTTTGATCTTCTCTAATGAATTTTTAAAAATCGGTAATGCTACGTGTCTTACATCCGACATGAGCAAAGCGTCCGACGCTCCCGCAAGCCCACGTCTTGTTACTTGCGCTTTTACCCTGTCGCTCGCTCTACCCACGAGTTTATTAAAAAAATCACCCATCCTTATCCCTTCCGCTCCCTCCTCTCCTGTCACGTGTGCTGCTCACTCCCTTTCGTCGCACGCACGGTGCTGATCCGGCCGACCCAAGGCCGGTGCTGGTGGTGCTCGCGTGCGCTGCAACTCGCCACCGGCTCCCACCCCGACGGCAGGAATTTACTGGCGCATGCGCTCCCCCTCCCCTATGTTGCAAATATATATTTCAAGTGTTTTCGATGTTTTAGAGGTATATTGCAGTTGTTTGATATGGATGTTGCAAAAGTAGATCATGGGATGTTGCATATATTGCAAGTATTTCATAGACATGTTGCAATGTTCAAAATGTTTCATCTGTTCAAAACGTATGTTGCAAGCGTTTTAACCTAGATGTTGCATATGTTTCACACATATGTTGCAACAATATGTTCCAAATGTTTCATCTGTTCCAGTCTTCCGTTTCAGCAAGTGTTTTCATGTTGCAAGTTGCAAGTGTTCTATCTGGATGTTGCATATGTTTTCACACATGCATTGCAAGTGTATTTTTCAAATGTTTCATCTATTTTAGACGCATGTTGCATTGATGTGTTTTATGTTGCATGTGTTTCATGTTGTTCGGAGAGTCAGAGGCGCGAAGGAGTGATGGTGGCACGGCACGGGCGCCGAGGAATGGGGCGCGGCAAGCTAGTGGCGCGCGGCGCGCTTGGGACCGGTGGTCTGGGGCACAACAAGGCGGGTGCACTTGCCAGGCGGGGTGCGCATGTGGGTGGGTCGAATCGAGGCGGACGGGACGGATTGCGAGCGAGTCGTACGTACGCGACGTCGGCACGATGCGCATGCGGGCAGGGTGAATTAGCGGACAGGGGGCATGCTGAGCAGACACGTGGGAAACGGCTATCCAATCCGACGTCTAGGTGCTAGCACGTCCAGGGGCGGAGCTACCCTGCAGATCCAGCATGTATTAGAGTATATATACTGTATTTGAAAAAAAAACAAAAACAAAAGAACACTTACATATAGGCTAGAGAACTGAAAATGAACGCAACGCTAGCAACCCAGCTTTGTCGAGATGGCCTTTGCGGATTTGCTGCTTTTGTCTAGGTCTAGGCCCATGCGCCCACAGTCACACGGATGGGAGATCCAAGAGTCCAGGTCCTGTCGTGGTGACACCTAAGCAAGTCCTGACAACTAACGCGGTGACGCCTTGGCTTCTAGGATCCGACGCACCATCTTCCCTCATCTATTCTTCTACCGCAAGATTGTAGCTAGGGAGTTCGGTTGTTGCCTGCGTGCATGGCTAACAAGCAAAGCCGACTGTCCTTACTCTTTTCTCTTTTTTTTCATGTAGAAAAATCTTGTCTACTTTCATTGTTAACGACATTGAGTCATCCCTACGTTGCAAATTTTATCACTGCTATTGAATTACTGTTACCAAATTATGTTGCAAATTTCACTATTGTTACCGAATTACTTTGCCAATTTTACTACCGTTATCAAATTGCTAAATGATTTGCCGAATTGGATAGAAAGTTTTTTAGGCGGCATACCTGAGGCAAAATCCTAGATTCTAAAAAAAAATTCTCTACTTTCAGACACGGAACAGAACCAAAACTCTGAATCTTAATATAACATGATACGACTCTTGCTGGTATAAACAACCCGTTTCCTCGATGAACATTGAAACGGATTTTTCGCCATGAATCTTAATATATGTTCAGATTGACCATCTGAATGTCTCAAGAGCAAGTTCTGCTCAGAAAGAAATTGTCAAGTGACCTCTCATCCCGAACCGACACTTCCCAAACTTGAAAACAGCACCCCGACCTTCCGAGCCCTTCATAAGCTGACTCCGTGGCCCCTCACCGGCGCTACAGCCGTTGACTTTTCTGCTTTAATTCCCCATCCCCAGCCCCCAAATCTTTCATCTCGTCTCCACACGCAACAGCATCCATCCAAGTAGAGAAGCCAGAGAGCAATCGGCAAAGAGGACAGGAGGCAAGAAGCGGCGGCGGCATGGACCGGAACCTGAGCGGGTTCCTGATCGGGTGCGTGGGCACCGCCGTGACGCTGCTGGCGTACCAGCAGACGGTGGTGACCAGCACGCAGTGCGTCGCCGCGGGCTTCATCGTCCTCCTCTTCGCCCTCTTCGTCAAGGAAGGATTCATCTCCCTCTGAATCTCTGGTGCGCCTCAGTCATGAGCCCAGGAGGCATCATCGCCCCTTCGTCTCCGCTAGCTGCTTGTATTTTTGCTTGCTTGCTAGTTCAGTCCCGCAGCTGCGGCTGTGCTCCTCAGGTTCTTGGAAAAACACTGTAACTTTTATGTAGTGCTTGGTTCAGTCATGTGACACGGATGATTGTTGCTGGTTTCAAGGGTCTACTCTGTCGGAATCGATGTACTATCTTACTAGTATGTACTTGATCGAAGAACAGCAGACTGCAGACCAGCATAGTTCTTGCTTGCCTTTGGCTAATTATTGGTACACGAATCCTGATTGTATTGAGCCTGGTGTTGCCGTTGTTCGTTTCCTACTGATACACTTTGGCTTGCCAATTCATCTATATATGTTTACTTTATATAGGAGTACAAGTATAATAACTGCTTGTAAGTGAGAATTTTTCCTCCTTTGTTGGCATGAATTCCCCAAAAAGATCGATGTTGTTTCCCACAGTTTTTAGCCTCAGCTACAGGAACCAGGAAGCGACTGCAGTTCTTCTCACAACTACAATGAAACAAAGTTCCTCAGTTTACCTACTCACCTGTCGCAGCAGATTCGTTTAAAGTGTCCTACGCAAAATGAATACAGCCTTCTGTATTTGGTTTAATGTTTATGGAACGAGAAATTCTATTATCATCTAACTTCTCAGTTTTTATAGTCCGTGGAATGGAATAAGTTGATCTATCACAGCTTCATTTCTCGTAAGCTAATAATTAGTACTAGCAGGAGTAACAAAGTCATTCCACTAAATCTAAGAGATGGATTCATGATGCATTACCTTATCTAGAATAAGTTGATTCCCTAAACCAAACACTCTATTACAAAAGAAGTCAATGGATAATGCTCAGCCATACATGCCTCAAGATGAAATAGTAGTACACTGCCGTACACGCCCATATATAAACAGATCACCCTATTATCTTTGTCAGCACAGCACTGTTTCCTCCATCTCCTTGCCTCGTCTACAAACATTACCTTCTACTTGGTTCAAACTAATCTGCTGATGTTGAGATATGGTTCTGCTGATCACGGCAAAAGAATGCCGACTCTGACACTGGCACCGACATTTTCAGACGTGCATCTCTTCTTCAGTAGTCGAGAACAATCTTTTTCACAAAAGCGTACGTCCCAGCTGCCGCAACCACATAACCCAGAACAATAATGGTGGCGATGAGCGCGACCTCCGCCCTGCTGCAGTGCGCCACACCGAAGATCTTGAGGTAGAAGATGCAGGGGAGCAGCATCACGGCCATGACGCTGAGAAGCGAGCCGACGAGCGCCATGAGGTGGCCGAAGAAGGGCACGGCGAGCGCGACGACGACCGTGCAGACGACCAGCAGGGTCCTGACCAGCACGTTGCTTGTGTTTATTTGTTGTGCTGTGACACATATCTTTTCTTCTTCCTTTCCTCCTTTCAGTCTTCTTCTGAATAATGGCTCACGGCAAGCGTCCAAAGGGAGGAAACTCCACAAGCCATGGATCCACCTCCGCGCCTTCGTGTCCCACTTCGTCGCCAAGGGTGAGAGGGAAGGATTTCTTATCCCTATGGCTGACTTGCATTAACCCTTTGAATATGCAGGGCTATCTCTCATGTTGTGGTACATCGACCAACTCCGACGGAGGTTGGACAACAATCGATTGTGCGTGCTATCGAAGCACATCTCGCTGGGTCATCTTCATCCTCCGAGTCACATGGTAGTCAGGATGTCCAGAATCTTATCTGTGAAAGGAGGGAGGTCGGAAACCTGTATTCTGAAGCCACGTGTGAGGTAGGTTGGCTCGAGCTATGTCTCGATGCCATTAAAACAACCCTCTCTGCATCTGAAGAAGGGACCAATGTTGCTCGGATGAGAGCTAATGAAGCTCATGCTAGGGTAGCAGGTAAAATTTCTTTGAATAGTCTTTGCTTTTATATTCATGACTTTATCCGATAACCCTTCATTTTCATTAGATCTTGAGGAACAACTAGCTACTTCTCGTCGTGAGATCGAGGAGGCTCATCGCCGGGAGATTGACCTAGAGAATCGCCACGAGATCCTCCAACGGGCAGCACTTGGCACAGTTGCAGCAGTCAACGCCAGGGGTGTTTTTCTTAAAGATCGCCTATAGGATATCCCGGTTCGTGCCAGGGAAGTGGCAACTCATGGGGTCCGCTATGGTGCCGGTGCCGCTCTGGCTGCAGCGCAACTGCATTCAGGGTACGAGCTCCGTCACCTGGAACCTAGTTTTCCGGACACTGATCGACTAGAAGATCAAGAGGACCTGATTGAAGACTTCACTGATGCTGTCGAGGCTATCGCAGTGATCATCCATACAGAAAATGTTGTAAACAATGTTTTCTTAGGACCCTCATTATATCTAGGGTCTTATATGTAAAGAATCTACTGCTTGAATGTCTCTTTTGATCCTATGTCTTTTACTGTTATTTTCTGTTCTAAAGACGATACTCTAGGTGTCAGCTATTTTGAGCCGATAAGACTCAACTATCAAGCATCGACCCAAATACTTGGGTAGTACTTCTTTACATATTTTCCATTGAGGTCTACGTGATAACAATCCGTATCATACAGCGGTTTGCACATACAAAGCAACATATCTGAGGCGCTGCCATAATCTTGCTACCTCTGAGGATCAAGGGATGCAGATTTGCATCTTGATCCTCCGAGGTACAAAGATTATGAAATCTAAAGAACGACACAGCACATCGCAAAACTTCACCCTCTGTGAGGTGCTCTACCATCTATCTTGCAACCCTCACTGTGGATGCGATCTGCTTCTTGACCGTGAGAGCTACAAGATGGAATATAAAGCACCCAATCTTGAAGAACGAGCACCTTTTAAACTTGAAGCACCCTCAATCCGTTTATGTTTTGTGTAATCTTTTATTAACTTATTTTTTATGTAAATTATTTATTTTATATATTTTCTTGGACTAAAATGGTTTGATAATTATAATAGTATGAATATTTTTAAAATATTAGGACTAACCATCAATGTGGTGTGATGGTGGGGGATGAATTTTTTGCTTCTACTCCCTTCATCCCAAATTACAAGTCATTCTAACTTTTTTGGATATTAAAAAAAGTTTAACTAAATTTATAGAATAAAACAATAACATTTATGATACCAAATAAGTATTATTAGATTCATTATTAATTATATTTTTGTAGTATAGCTATTTGATGTCATAAATCTTTGTAATTTTCTCTATGATTTTTTTTCTTAAACTTAAGATGCTTTGACTCTAAAAAGAGTTTAAACGTGATGGACAATGACTAAATGCTTTCACCTGCGTCAGGCATTGTATAAATGTTAATCGTTGGCACAATGTGTACTACTCTTTTCTGAATGCACATGCGAGAAAGTCTGATACTATTTGATTGTAACGTGCCGAACAATATCTATTACTCTTTTTTTGACTGCACCCGCTGCAACCTGTTGCTTGGAAATCCACAGCAATTAAATTTGTATTAAATTTGCACGAAACCCGGAGAGCCCAGTGTGCCTGGTTTATCCATAAATCTACGAGAAAGGTAAGAGCGAGGCAACCGCTCTTCTCTGTCTTCCTATGGTACTCCTTCGCCTTCTCTCTAGCGTCAAGTGATTCATGTCTTCGGCTAGAGTGATGGACCACGGGAAGCACCTGGTGGAGAACCCTCTAGAGGGGAGCAGGCCTCTGCCGCATCTCTGCTCCCATCTACGGCGCCTTGGGTAAGGCGGTCTTGTTCTTAGTTGTCGAAGTCAGTTCCATTCTGATCTCCTTAATCTTTTTAGGGACATTTCTCACACCGCGACCCTAGAGGTCGGGGTTATCCGGTACCACCCGCTCTCTAGACGTCTACCCTGTGGAACCGAAGGGGTCTTCTCCCCATGGTCGTCGGGAAGTCCATGAGCCCCTCCATAATCGGGATGCGGCTCAGGACCCATGCTCCGACCCTTGTGGCAAGGTTAGTCGGGTTACGCTCTGCCTCAATGCAGTCCAGACTACCCTTGCCACCTCAGACCAGGAGACTGCTGATGCCCTAGCGGCGGCTGCTGATGCTTAGGCCAAGATGATTGGTAAGGTTTTCTTCATCGAGAAGCTCTGTACAAATGTTCACAGCCTTGTTTTGACGATTTTTAGTGTTGTCAACCCTAAAGGAGGAGTTGGCCGCTCTTCAAGAGGCGGCCCTCATCATCGTCAACAATGTGAACGTAGGGGTGTCCTTTTTTAGGACCATCTATGAGCCATGCAAGCTCGGGTTAGGACGGTGGCCCTTAGCGGGGTGCGCCATGGGGCTACCTTAGCCCTAGACGCGGTGCAACTTTGTTTCGGCAATGATCTCCGCCTGCTTGAACCTGGCTTTCTAGTTGGCGCCGATGAGTAGGAGATGCAGGAGCTCACTAGCGACTTTACCGCCACCACGGAGGCCATCGTGGTGGCCATGCATGCAGCAGATGTCATCCTCGCTACCTTCTTTGAGCTATAGATTGTATCTAGGGTCATTTCAATCTTAATGAAAGCTTAGTTTGTTACTTTAATTCGAAGAGCAATTTATGCATGTCGCTTTGTCTTTCATGGTGTTTGCTTCTTGTGCTTGGATGCGATCGGCTTGTGCGGCCAACTCGGATGAGGTGATTTGGATCCTGCCTTCCCTCTAGAAAGGGGGTTGGAGTAGGTTTTAGGGAAGCTTCCTTCCCTCTTATGAAACACCGTAGGTAACTTAGTAACTTCGCATATTTCTATTCTGAATGCTTCCACCTGCGTCAGGCATTGTAAATGTTAATCGTCGGCACAATGTGTATTACTCTTTTCTGAATGCACAAACAAGAAAGTCCAACACTATGCGATTGTAACATGTCGGACAATATCTATTACTCTTTTCTGAATGCGCACGCAAGATTTGATTGCGCATGAAAGAAAGTCCCCTACTCTATGATTGTAACACATTGGATAATAGATTTCGTGTCCAGGTGACTCCTCGATTAGCAATGGGGTTGTTCAACCCTATAGTTCTCTCTTAAGAGGAACGACTCGAGTTGCAATGAGGTAGTCAGACTAGATAGATGTGGCTCATATCGCACTTAGATGTTAGGTTTATTTTACAGTGGCAACATAGTAATAAAAATGGTTCAACATGTACAACTTATTACAGAACCATAAAATAGACATTGTGTCATAAGCAAGACTTCAATTATTACACCAAGAATCATTTTAAATCCAAATTTTGATGCCTACGTGGCAACATAGTGATAAAAAGGGTTCAATATGTACAACTTATTACAGAACCATAAAATAGACATTGTGTCATAAGCAAGACTTCAATCATTACATCAAGAGTCATTCAAAATCCAAATTTCAATGCCTCCGTTCCCTCACCTTCTACCGCATCCCTCCCTTTGATGTTGAACTATCACCAATCTCTTGTACGTCCCTTTCTTGGCAAGGAATCAAGGTGACTATGCATTTAAAGGATGTGGTGATGATAATGAAGTAGGCATCGAAGTCATGATGGTGCTGTTGAGGTCAAACTCGCCTGGTGAGTGCATCTTGTCTGGTGAGTACGCTAAAATCTCATCGTCTAAATCCGATGTCTCATCATGCTTAGTGAAGTGGTTACCTAGACAAATGGTGGACTCTCTGGTCTGCTGAACTGAAGTAGTAGTGTCAGACCCTAGGGTCGACTTAGCTCTATTAATGGTAGGATTAGTAGGCTCGGTGGTCGCATTAGGCTCCGCGATTGTTGGGGAAGCCCTGGGAGGCTCTGTATGTGCCCTTGTGGCATTGCACACAGTATCTGGCCCCTCGACCTAATTGGACAGAGAAGGTCGATTATCCGCTTCATGAGCTGAATCTAAACTCTGCTTATGTTCAACTGTAGTAATACTAGCATTAGCAGGTTCAGGCATCTCGTTCGTTGGAGAAGCCCCGAGAGGCTCTAAATGTGTCCCTGTGGCAGCTTACACCTCGACCTGAGGGGGCAAAGAAGGTGGATCACCTGCCTTATCATAACCTAAAGCTGGCTCAGGTATCTCAGGCATTGGAGAAGCCCTGAGAGGCTCTATATGTGCCCCCATGGTGACTTGCACCTCGACCTGAGGGGGTGAAGAAGGTGGATCACCGTCCTGATCTAGACCTGAAGCTGAACTCTGCTTATGTAGCGTCATCATAATGGGTAACTCTATATGGACAGTTGTATTATCAAGACCAGTCAGATAACCAGGAATGGGGTTAACCTGACTACCACATTGGAACAGAAGCATCTAAAAGTCAGGGGCCTTAACCCCTGTGGCACTGTAAAGTTGATTAAAGCAACCGGTGAACACATTGTACATTAGGTCGATTTTTTGGCCTTATTGGTTGATGGCCTCACAAAAAGCAGATGATTATGGTTCATCTACTCTTTGAGAAGGACCACACTCTCTGCTTGCTTATCAATACTTGCTCTCAAGCACCTCTCTTGTCATTCCATATGCTTCTAGTTTTCTTCCTGGCCGATAACTAGCCTAGCAAGTATCTGTCCAAGCTCCAACGGTTGCTGAACGGACACTAGAGGTGATGCCTACTTGGCTAACGTCTTGGTAGTAGGTGGAACATCGTCCATCTCTTTGTTAGCCACACCACCGGAGGACAACCCTCCCTCGTAGTGGTCATCTGACGTAGGGTCATGGTAGTCACTGTCATCGGAGTCTGAATCTTGCATTCGTATATTCAAGATTCCTCGAATCCTAGACTGGTGCTTTGCCTGCTCTAGGGTTGCATCCACCGTTTCGTGTCTTTCTCTGTCCTGTATGGATAACATCTCTTGAACGGACCTAAGGGCACGCTGTCCACGACGACGATGGTCTAGACTTGCTGGCATGTAGGTCATAACGTCGTAGGTCGACTCGTTGTATAGTGGCCCATTCCTTTTAGAGTTAATTGAGTGTAGCTGATAGCTGATGATGTGAGGGTACATGTGTTGTCATCCAGTACTGATGGCGTCAGCTATCACATCCTCGAACTTAGACAGGAAAAATTATAAGAAGTCAAACTGCTCGCTTCTCCATATTGATAGTACTAGCCAATGTTGCAAGCTGGTCAACGACTCCCTTTTGCTACCACGAGGCAGGACTGTCTTCCTCAGAGCCATGTGTAGAATGTAAGCCTCGGGACGTAGTCTGTCCGGTGTATGCAAGGAGCCATCGGCGAAGGGCTCCATGAAGAGCGGTCGAATCTCCTAGTATGTAGGAAAAGTACCTCCAGCCCTGCTATGACACAGAGGAAGATCTCTGTAGACTATCTGGTGGAGCTTCTTATCTGAAGTGTCAACCCTGAGGAGTTGTTGTAGGCAGTTATAGGACATTCGCTCTGGCCGACCATCGAGCATAAAACCAATGAAGTCATGCTCCGGATGAATCCACACTATTGCATAGAACTAATGCACCCAACTTATCATAATTTGATCAACCTCGCTGAAAAGGTGAACGAAGCCCGGGAACGGCTCAAAGAGGGGCTGAATGGGTATACTAGCTGCTCTCTCAAGCTCATCCCAACCAAGTATCCTTTGGTCTGCTAGTACCGTCTGTCTAGCATGGTAGCTCCTAAAGAAACTCTCCTGAGTCACAGTCCAGAACTGTGATTTTGTGCTAGGCTCTTTGAGGAGTGAAAACCAGAACTCAATATCACAGAACCTGATGCTCCATATCTTCTTTGAGCTATAATACCGAAAGTCATAGAACTGAAGCATCTCTTTCTTTCTGTCAATATTATTGCTCCTCATAGCACCATTGGCAGACACCAAACCTCCTCGACTGCTCCTCGTACCACTATTGGTAGATATCAAATTACCTCCTCAACTGCTCCTCGTACCACCAATGGTGCCACACATCAAATTACCTCCTCGACTGCTTCTCGTACCACCAATTGTGGCACACATCAAACCTCCATGAGTGCGAGCGCCCGCGCCCCCATGAGTAGCTGCAGATTTGATCCAGGAAGGTGCAAAGCAACTGGTCTGGTTTTTGGAGTGGAACTCGGTCATTTGCTGTGCTACTAACATATTAATACTATGAGTACAAGTCTTGTAGCACTAACATATAATTATAAATATTTGCAGTGTGGGCCAATTGTTGACAGGTTCTACCATGGGCACCATGTGTGTCCATGCACTTCATAGACATGATAAAAGTGTAATAAACCTCTGTGCTACTGAAAGTATATACTTTACATGTTAAAAAATACTAGTCCTTGTGTTTATATAATATCATGTTTGCAGATCGAGGATAAATTTGATGTCCTCTCTATTATCACTGGAGCTATATGCATGCACAGAATACATGTGGACCTGTAACATGTGTATCATGGATCCCTATGGTGAGTTTTTTTATTGTTGCTTCATCCTAGAAGTAAGCAATATTGGTTCCTCCTAGAAGCATTTACCTTAAGCTATTTTCCATGCAGAACCGTCGTTCACTGTTGGCATTAGCTGGCAATGATGGCGTAGTAATTGTATGGGAACTCTTGGACCCTGAGGTACCAAACCTTCATGATCAAAACTACATCAAGGAAATCAATTATTTTCACCCTAAGCGAAGAAGCTTCGTGGGTGAGGCAGCTCAAGAATTTGATGTGGCTTTAATCGAATCAATCATGGCCACCCAGAGCGATGCTAAAGGTGAGGGCACATCTGGTGCCAATGAGGATGGGGATGAGGATGAGGCAGAGCAGGATGTTTCAACTCCTGTGAATTCTAGAGTTCAGAAAGTTCTAGAGACGCAAGCAGACTTGCAATCTATGGTGTCTGAAGTGGTTGACAATGTCCAAGATGCTATAGTAAGGTTGTCTGTTCTAGCTATAATTGCTGATGAAGCTAACGATAAGATATCTAATTTGACTATTGCTAGCAATTATGCTAAGGAGAAGCTTGAAAGCAATGAAGAATTAGTGGAGCAGTTTTTAGAGAAACTGCAGGCCATCGAAGCAGCAATAAAGACTAATAGAACTGAATTGGATTTTGTTGTTAAATAAGTTATTCTTCCTAGATTGACTAGTCTTGAGGCAGCAGTGACACAAGGTGTCTAGAAACTAGTGGACAATGCAGAGATGACACAGAAGGAGAAGCTTGAATTGCTGCTTTTCCAAAGCTGATGCCATTGACAATCAGTTAAAGTTCATCGTATCTCAGTATTACAAGGTGGACACAACATTGCTCCAGAACAAAAATCATTTGCAACGGAGTGTCATAGATAGGGTAACGAAGATGGACAACGCTATGCATTCGAAGCAAAATGATGTGGAACAGACTCTCATAGATAGGACGAGGTAGGCAAAGGAATGTATGCAATCACGCCTAAACGCAATTGAGAAGGAGAATCAAGAAAGACATACTGAGATGATCTCGAGGTTTGATACATTGACGAAGCTCTTGTAGAATTTGGGAAACAAAGCATGACATCCATAATGAGGTATGGAAATTTGTGAGTCAAATTGCTTGTTACGGGTCATCGCATGCTGCTCAGTTTTGTGTGCTAGCCGAGGACTGTGACCACCTAATTATGTCAAGCTGGTTAAGGCTCTCTATGCAGAGCACAATACTTGGTTACTGTTTCTAGTGCTAAAACTCATGGGGAGTGGGCTTGGGTGAGTTAGAGAATGTTTCCTTAGAAAGGAACCTTGTTTTATTTTGTGTTAATCCCCAAGTAGATTATTTGGATAATGATACATTGTTATGCATAATGTTGACTGTAGAGAATATAACATGGCTTTTCAAAGTTCATATGCCTATTTATTCTATTTTAGTTGTACTACGAGTAACATATAAATTTGCTGAGCATGCCTTGCTTTTGCACTACTCAGTGCATTTCATTGTATGTAAAGTGAGTCTTAAATCTAATAGTTTTCATTTGTTGCATTTCATTGTATGTAAAGTGAGTCTTAAATCTAATAGTTTTCATTTGTTGCCTTTCATTGTATGTAAAGTGAGTCTTAAATCTAACAGTTTTCATTTGTGGTCCTTTGTAGCTATGCAAGACGTGGAGGCCGCAAGGAAGGCCACAGGCCATGGATTTTCTTTCACTGTAGTATACTCCAAGCAACCATATTTATATATAATATATTGTAGGCAAAAACATGGTGATTTTTTTGTAAAGTAATCTGCTCCTCCCCTGTATGTGTGGTAGGGATAGGCATCAAAAGGGCTCCCCTGCTGCTGCACTATAGCTGCGACAGGGGCAGGCGTCAAAAGGCTCCCTGGCACACTGTAGCCACAACAGGGGCAGGCACTAAAGTCAGCCCTGCTATCACATCTAGCCACTGTAGCAGTATGGCAGCCTGACATGTCTGTATCCTAGGATTAGATGGGTAGAGCTGTATGAAAGCATCTAGGCCCCTAGTTGGATTTCGGTGATTAATGTCAATACAAGATTACTATGACTAACGTGTGTTTTGCAGAGACAATTAAGTTAGGTCATGGTAATGGAGATCGATTGGGCAATCGAGGTTGTCATGCCCCTACGATGGAAATTGTTTTGGTTTTCAAAGGATGGACGACAAGGTTAAGGATAACTAGTTCTAAGTGTCAATTGGAGTTGGAGAGACACTTAGAGTAGTTTAGGACTTTGTTTTTCCTTTGGCCGTACTATGAAGGGGGGTATGAACGGGTAGCTTGACCTAGTTAAGTCTAGTGAGTTAGGTGTGGTGCACACTTGTTAAAACTAGCTCTAGGTAGCTCCTATGAATGCCTAAGATCTTTTGGAGCAAACTTCATTCACATATGTTCGGAAGATGGAAGTGAATGGAGGGTCAAACACTGACCGGACGCTGGCTCCGGTGCGATCGGACGCTGGCCGCAGGGTCCGATCAGTTCATTTGACCAAGGGGATCAAGTCTGGTGTGACCGGATGCTGGGAGGTCATGTGACGCTGAGGGCCAGCGTCCGGTTGACTCCAGTAAGGGTCCAGACTTGGGAAAGAGTGACCGGACGCGTTCGGTCAGTGTGATCGGACCCTGAGTATCCAGCGTCCGGTCGTTTACAGTAAGCATCCAAGAGCGACTGGACGCGTCTGGTCGGTACTGACCGGACCCTGACAGCGTCCGGTCATCACTTGAAAACTGGTTCATGGGTTGAACTGACCGGAGCGTCTGGTCATCACGACCGGAGCGTCCGGTCATCCCGCAGAGGCTCATAACGGTTCGTTTTTCAGGCTGGCTTATAAATAGAGGCTCCACTCGTGAGTGGAGCATCTTTTGCTCATTCCAACAGCTGAGAAACACGTTAGTGAGTGCCAAGAAGAGCAAGGTCCTAGTGAGGTGTTTGTGATTTGAGAATCCAAGAGAGTAGCCTCACTAGCAAATCAAGAGTAGCAAAGTGTGCATCCATCTTCTCATTAGGCTTCGCGTGGTCAAGTGAGAGTTCGTGCTTGTTACTCTTGGTGATCGCCATCACCTAGACGGCTTGGTGGTGATTGGGAGTTTGGTGTTCACCCGGCGGAGCTTGTGGGTGACCCAACTCAAGTTGTGAGCGGTTTTGGGTGATTCGCCACGACGGAGTGTCGAAGAATCAACCCGTAGAGAGCACTTGATCCTTGCGCGGATCAAGGGGGAGCTACACCCTTGCGCGGGTGCTCCAACGAGGACTAGTGGGGAGTGGCGACTCTCCGATACCTCGGCAAAACATCGCCGCGTTCCTTTCTCTCTCTATTTACTTTGAGCACTTACTTTGAGCATTTACTTTGAGCAATTCAATACTTGTTTTTACATCCATAAGATTGCTTGCTAGAGTAAGTTTGGAACTTAGGTTGCGAGGTTGTTGTGCATTAGTTTGATATAAACACTTTTCTAGGCACAAGGGGTTAATTGGGCTATCCGTAGGATTTGATTATTGCAAGAGGATTTAGAATTAGCCCAATTCACCCCCCTCTTGGGCATCTTGATCCTTTCAATTGGTATCAGAGCCTCGTGCTCACGTTTTTAAGCTTAATCGCTTAGAGCAAGATGTCTCACGGGGATGGTCCTCCTCCTATCTTTGAGGGAGATGATTTTCCATATTGGAAAATCCGCATGGAGGCTTACTTAGAAGCTCTAGATGTTGGAATTCTTAAAGCCGCCTCTCAAGGGTTCCCAGCACCTAGGAATGCCGCACAACTTCAAGGCGATGAAGTGAATTATGAAAAATGGAATGCAAAGGCTCGCAACACCATCTTTAGAGGCCTTTGCAAAGATGTGTTTAATCGTGTAAGGAACCACAAAGACGCCCATGCACTATGGTCGGACGTTTGTGCACTCCATGAGGGAACCAAGAGTGAGCGTGAGGAACGCTATCATCTTGTGATTAAAAAGCTAAATTCTTTTGAGATGTTTCCCAAAGAAAGTGCTAATGAGATGTATTCTCGATTAAATGTTCTTATAGAGGAAGTCAATGGGCTTGGACTCACTCAAATGTCACCATCCGACATTGTGAGAAAAATCTTGAGTGTCCTCCCTATTGACAAATATGGGCACATTGTGACCGTGCTACATCAAGGTGATCTTTCCGCCGCTACACCGACACAAATCTTGGGAAAGATAAATGCTCATGAGATGTACATGCACATCACACCACAAGATGGCTCATCCTCTACAAAGAAGAAAGAGAAAGACTTAGCATTCAAAGCTAGTCAAGACAAGGGCAAAGCAAGACTTGAGTATGAGAGCTCAAGTGATGAAGATGATGAAGAAAGCCTTGCCCTCATGGTGAAAAAGACCACCAAGATGCTAAAAAGGCTAAACAAGAGTGGCATCAAGTTTGATGGCAAGAAGAAGAAGTTCTTCACTAGCTCAAGAAGAAAGCCAATCTCCGAGATGGATTGCTACAATTGTGGCGAACTTGGTCATCTAGCTCATCAATGCACAAAGCCCAAGAAGAACAAGTTCAAGAACAAGGGCAAGAAAGATGATTCAAGTGATGAAGATGAAAAGAAGAAGAATAAGCCATACAAGAAGAGAGATGGCAAAAAGAGGGAGTTCTACAAGAAGAAGAAGAGTGGCAAGGCCTATATTGTCGGTGATTGGCTTACGGACATTGATTCATCAAGTGGATCATCCGATGATGATAGTGATGATGAAAAGGTGGCCGCCATTGCTATTGATCTTGCATCTTCACCGCCATCATCGCCATCATCCTCTACACACCTATGCCTTATGGCCAAAGGTGAACGCAAGGTAACTAAGAGTGATGATGAACATGCTAGTGATGATGATAGTGATAGTGATGATGATGACTCACCTACATATGATGATCTTGTCAAAATACTAAGAAAATATACTAAGATCATTAGAAAAAGTAGAGCTACAAATGAAAAACTTGATGCTAAAAATGATTCACTCTTAGCTAAGTGTGATACATTAGAAAAGGCTAATGATGAGCTCAAGGAAACAAATGATTCTATATCATCCAAACTCAAGGAGCTCAAATCTTCTAAGAAAGAACTTAAAGATAAAAATGATAAACTTGAGTGGGTGCACAATGAGCTTATCACTAGTCACAATAAGCTAAAAGATGAATATGCAAATCTAAAGATCAATTATGATACTCTTATCATTGCTCAAGAATTCTTACCAAACGAGCCACATGATGCTACTAACCATGTTGTTAAGATTGATATAGCTACCTCATGTGATGATTTAATTGATGAAAGCATTGAGCATGGACCTAGTAGCAAGGGCAAGCAAGTGGTTGAGTGCAATGACTATGATGAGTATGTCAAGCTCAAGAGTGAAAATGAGAAGCTCATGAAAGATCTTGAAGAAATGAAAAGTCACAACACCATTGTGCTAGAAACTCTTGATCATGACAAAGAGATGATCCTTGAGAATGAGAAGTTAAAAGAAGAAATCAAGAAACTCAAGGAGGAGAAGAACAATGATATTCTCAAGGAAGAGAACAAGAAGCTCAAGATGGAGAAAGAGCATCTCAAGGTGGGATTGAGCAAGTTTGCTAGAGGCAAGCATCTCCAAAGTGAGCTACTCATGAATACCGTCATGAAGATGGATAGAAGTGGCATTGGATATATAGCAAGTGTAGAGAAGAAGAAGGCTCAAGCTCAACACCAACAATCAAAGCCAAAGCTAAAGCCAAAGAGATGTTTTGAGTGTGGACAAGAAGGCCACTTTGCTCATGAGTGTCAAACTCCACCACCACAACCCTTGCCCAAGCATGCTAGACCCTTTGCTTTCAATGCTCACTACATGCTTAGAAAAGATTCGAGTGGAAAGATGAAAGTCATGTTCTTAGGTCCCCCCAACAAGAGTAGGCCTAAGAAAATTTGGGTGGCTAAGTCACTTGTTGAGAAGGTGAAGGGCCCTCAACAAGCTTGGATCCCTAAAGCTTGAATCTATTGTGTGTAGGTGAACTACAAGACCGGTGGAAGTCATTGGGTTATTGATAGTGGTTGCACTCAACATATGACCGGTGATCCTCGTATGTTCACCTCACTAGATGAAGAGGTAGATGGACAAGAGAAAATAACATTTGGAGATAATTCAAAGGGCAAGGTCAAAGGATTGGGCAAAGTGGCAATATCAAATGATCATTCCATCTCAAATGTGCTCTATGTTGCTTCATTGAGTTTCAACTTGCTATCCGTTGGACAATTGTGTGATCTTGGCTTCCAATGCTTGTTCACCGAGAAGGAGGTGGTTGTATCTAAGGTAGATGACAATCAAGTGATATTCAATGGATTTAGATACAACAATTTATATCTAGTTGACTTTACCTCTGAAGATGCAAACTTGAAGACTTGCCTATTCACCAAAACAACACTTGGGTGGCTATGGCATAGAAGGCTTGCTCATGTTGGGATGAGCTCACTCAAGAAGCTTATGAAGAATGATTTGGTGAGAGGATTGAAGGATGTGAAGTTTGAGAAGGACAAACTTTGTAGTGCATGTCAAGCCGGCAAGCAAGTTGCAAACACTCATCCAACGAAAGCTTTCATGTCAACCACAAGAGTGCTAGAACTCCTACACATGGATTTATTTGGACCAACAATATACAAGAGTTTTGGAGGAAATCTCTATTGTCTTGTGATTGTGGATGACTATTCAAGATATACATGGGTGTTCTTCCTTCATGACAAATCCAAAGTTGCATCTTGTTTCAAGAAGTTTGCCAAGAGAGCTCAAAATGAATTTGAAGTGAAGCTCAAGAAGATAAGAAGTGACAATGGCAAAGAGTTTGACAACACAAATATAGAAGCTTATTGTGATGAAGTTGGAATCAAACATGAAGTCTCCGCAACCTATACTCCTCAATAAAATGGTGTAGTTGAGAGAAAGAACCGGACTTTGATCACTCTTGCAAGGACAATGCTAGATGAGTACAATACCCCCGAAGCTCTATGGGCGGAAGCAATCAACACCGCATGTTATGCATCCAACCACCTATTTCTTCAAAAGTTCCTTGTCAAGACACCATATGAGTTGCTCAATGGGAAGAAGTTGGACGTCTCCTTCTTTAGGGTGTTTGGTTGCAAGTGCTACATCTACAAGAAGCGGCAACACCTAGGGAAGTTTCAAAGGCGTTGTGATATAGGTTTTCTTGTTGGTTACTCATTGAAGTCCAAAGCATATAGAGTATTTAATCATGCCACCGGCTTGGTTGAAGAAACATATGATGTGGAATTTGATGAATCTAACGGCTCCCAAGGAGCACATGAGAATCTTGATGATGTAGGTGATGAACCATTGAGGGAGGCTATGAAGAATATTCCGGTGGGAGACATCAAGCCAAAAGATGATGAAGATGATGTACAAGTCATTAACCAACCTTCTTCATCAAATGTACCACAAGATGGTGAAAAAGTTGGGAGAGTAGAAAATGAAGATACTCATATCTCCCATGAGCAAATGGTGGTACAAGCACAAGATGTTGATGCTCTACAACCTCCTCCTCAAGTGGTCAATAGAAGAAATACACCTCTCCTACAAGATCATCCACAAGATCTCATCATAGGGAGTCCAACAAAGGGGGTGATGACTAGATCTCAAAAACTTACCTCATTTATTGCTCATCACTCTTTTGTCTCTTGCTATGAGCCTACCAAGGTAGAAGAAGCTCTAAAAGATCCGGATTAGATCAATGCCATGCATGAAGAGTTGAACAACTTCACTCGAAATGAAGTTTGGAATCTTAAAGAGCGACCAAAAGGTGCAAGAGTGATTGGAACAAAGTGGGTGTTCCGCAACAAGCAAGATGATCAAGGTGTTGTTGTGAGGAACAAGGCAAGACTAGTGGCAAAGGGGTTCTCTCAAGTTGAAGGTTTAGATTTTGGAGAAACCTTTGCACCGGTTGCAAGATTAGAAGCCATCCGTATCCTTCTTGCATATGCATCACATCATGAAATGAAACTATATCAAATGGATGTGAAAAGTGCATTCTTAAATGTCTTTATTAATGAACTAGTCTATGTTGATCAACCTCCCGGGTTTGAAGACCCTAGATATCCTAATCATGTTTATAGGTTGTCCAAGGCACTATATGGGCTTAAGCAAGCCCCAAGAGCTTGGTATGAGCGCCTTCGGGATTTTCTTATTGAGAAGGGCTTCACCATTGGGAAGGTCGACACCACACTATTCACCAAGAAGCTTGATGGGCATATCTTCATTTGTCAAGTATATGTTGATGATATTATCTTTGGATCATCAAATAAAGACTCATGCAAAGAATTTGGTGAATTGATGTCTAAGGAGTTCGAGATGTTAATGATTGGTGAGCTTACATTCTTTCTTGGTTTTCAAGTCAAGCAAATGAAAGAAGGCATCTTCATCTCTCAAGAGAAATACACAAACGATCTTCTTAAGAGATTCAAGATGGATGAATGTAAGCCAATCAAGACCCCAATGCCTACCAATGGACATCTCGACCTAGATGAGGGAGGTAACTCGGTTGATCAAACTCTCTATCGTTCTATGATTGGTAGCTTGTTATATTTAACCGCATCTAGGCCCGACATCATGTTTAGTGTGTGTATGTGTGCTAGGTTTCAAGCTAGTCTTAAGGAAACACATTTAATTGCTGTAAAAAGAATCCTTAGGTATCTTAAGCACACGCCAAGCATTGGCCTTTGGTATCCCAAAGGAGCTTTATTTGAATTAATTGGCTATTCCGATTCGGATTACGCTGGATGCAAAGTTGATAGAAAAAGCACATCCGGAGGGTGCCATTTGCTTGGTAGATCACTTGTGTCTTGGTCCTCCAAGAAACAAAATAGTGTGGCTTTGTCCACCGCCGAAGCGGAATACATTGCCGCGGGTGCTTGTTGTGCACAAATATTATACATGAAACAAACTTTACTAGACTATGGAGTAGTTCTAGAGAAAGTACCTCTTTTGTGCGACAATGAAAGTGCGGTAAAACTTGCTAATAATCCGGTTCAACACTCTCGCACCAAGCATATAGATATCCGCCATCACTTTCTAAGAGATCATGTAGCTAAAAATGATATATCACTAGAAGGTGTAAGATCCGAAGATCAATTAGCGGACATCTTCACTAAACCGCTAGATGAGGCTACATTTTGTAGATTGCGGAACGAGCTCAATGTACTTGATTTTAGTAACTTCACTAAAAATTGAGCTTGTGTTGTCCCTTGCATTCATTGTAATATACAACATGTTTAATTTGTGGAAATGCATATAGGGCTTGTCTAACATGGTTAAGATAACCACCGAAAAGCGTGTGAAGAAGCTTAACCTTGGATCAAACTTGACAAGCAACTAGATTTACTTTCAAGTATTACATATGCATGAATGTTGTTTTGTCGTTTTGTTCCATTTGCTCTCTTGTTGCCTATTTTCTTAAAAAGAATTATAGCCTAAGGCAAAATATTTTGAAAAATATGAGGGTTTGAGAGAGGTCACTCACATCAGTCCCAATTGGTGTTTATTTGGATCTTTTTCAAGTTGGGACTTGATTGGGAACAGGCAGCGCGAAGGAAGTTTAAAGATTTGCTGGAAAAGGTGCACCGGACGCTACATCGGACGCTGCTGTCCAGCGTCCGGTCAGTTCACAGGAGGTGAACTGCTGTTGAAGGAGTGACCGGACGCTGCGTCTATGCGTCTGGTCAGAAAGGGTTCAGCGTCCGGTCGATCGGAGGAAGATCAAGTTGTACTGATCGGACCCTGCCTGCGTCCAATCATGGACCACCGGATGCGTCCGGTCCCGATTCCAGAGGATTTGGACCTCTCTGGAATCGACCGGACGCTGGGTGGTAGCGTCCGGTCGCTACCACCGGAGCGTCCGGTCAGTGGATCTCGCGCGACTTCAGAACTCTTTTCGATTTCCTTTTCTGTCGCGTTTGGGGGGTTATTTATCCGAACCTTTCCTCTTCCTTAACCTAACCAGCGCCGCCGTGACCTAGCCCAAGCCGCCAAGCCACGCCACCGCAGCCTCGCCGAGTTGCCGCCATCCCTTGCGCCACCACGCTCGGCCCCCTCGCCAGCCACGCGCCACCGCGCGCCTCTGCAGTGCCCCCGAGCCCGCAGCCGAGCTAGGCGCCCCGGCCTCGCGCGCCACTGAGCCCCGCGCCAGCTCATCTCGGAGCACCGCCGTCCCGCGTGCCACCACGCCTGCTCTGCACCTCGCCGGCCTCCTCGCGCCCAAGCTCGTCACTCCACCGTTGCTAGGGCTGCCAATCTTCGCCAAGTGCTCTTGCCCTATCCTCCCATTGATTGGTAAGGCAAATCTTGTGTTTCACTCTTGATCTCCACAATTGTGACCTAGATCATATTCTAAATGCACTGATTCCCAATTGCATTCAGGGCGTTTGACCTAACCCTAGCCCGGTTCTGAGGATCCCCCGCGTGATATCTTATCTCTTCTCGGATCGCTGATCGTCAGGTAGAAAGCCACTCGATTCAAGTTTGCATCTACATTGCTTTCTCTATTAGGATTTCGCATCTATTAGATATATGGTATTTATTTGTATATCCATCTATTCTATCGTGCAGCGAGTCGGTTCCGTTGTGTTTCATCTGGCAGTTGGCAGTTAACTCGGAGCCAAGCTCGCGAGTAAGGATCGAGGCCAAGCCTCGAAAGCGGCAGTTTAACAGTTGATCTTCATCAGCGGCAGTTCACCATCTTGTCAGTTCAGATGGCTCGCACCAAGAATGTTGGTGGTGGCCCAGGTGATGATGATAGGAGGCCCCCGCCTCGCCAGCCAGCCGGATCTAAAGGCAAGTCAACCAAACAGGTAACATCCAAGAAGCGGAAGTACCTCGACGCAGAGATAGCGAGAGCAGCAGCTGTTGCAGAGGCCGCAGAGCATGCCGAGAGAGGTGGTACCCGCAGCGGAGTTGTCATTGCAGATCAGCCAGTTTCACCCGCAGTCAGAGCTGCAATTGAGGACGTTGAGCGTCGTCACGGTAGTCCAGCCGGGACTGCCATGCTTGCAGGACGACGGGTTGCCATTGAGGAGGGTCCGTCAGCACAGCAGCAGCCCCCACCAGCAGAGCCTCAGCCAGCCCAGGAGACTCAGGAGAGTCAGGAGACCGAGTCGGCACCTCAGCTACGCCGCTCAAGTCGTACCAGTGCTGCAGTTCCACCGAGGCCAGTTACACAGCGCAGGGATTCACGCCCTCCGCCCAGACCACATGGTCTGCCTCTAGTGGTTCACCTCGACTTGAGGGCCGCTACAGCTAGGCAGGTTCAGCAGCTGTGGTTTGTTGAGTTTGAGGTTTGGTTTCCTCCGAGGAGGGATGAGAGAGCAGCTGAGGGGTTCTACACGCCACTGCAGGAGGATTTCTACAATGCATATCTTAACAGTGGGGCAGTGTTTAGATCACAGAGGGTCTATCAGATAGAGTCCATTGTGGCAGCAGCCGGAGAGGGCATTCGGCAATACTTGTCATATTTGCCAGGACTGTCGGATCGAATTGGATGGACAGGAATATATGTACCTTCTTGGGTCCGTCAGTTTTATGCCTCACTCTTCATCGATCCACATCATAGATTCATTCACTTTGCTTTCAACGACAAAGACTATAGAGTGACGAGTAGCAGGGCCAGAGAGATACTGAGACTACAGGAGCAGCCTGTAAAGATGCATGAGGTTTGCTATGGACATCAGGAGCCTCCCAGGCGTCCTCATGGAGGGCAGGTGCCCCCTACAGATTTAGTGCGGCATTGCTTCAAGGAGCCTTTTGGTGAGGGGTCGAGCAGGAACCCCAGTGACTTGACTCCTACAGCGAGGATACTAGAGGCCATCATCAGGAGGACACTGCTTCCCAGGTTGGGATATAGGGAGGGCCTGACTCGCTTATAGCTCTGGCTTCTCAATGCCATCATGCAGATGATAGTGTTTGACATCTGGGACCTCCTTCTTTCAGAGATGGAGGATACTATAGCTGAGGGATTCAAGGGTCGCAGGCAGCTTCCCTATGCTCACTGGATCACGTTCCTCATCCGCAGAGTTGTGATTGATAAGCCCCCTGGCATGATGGATGAGTATACAGGTGCCACTACAGAGTTCCCAGCTTACAACCTGTCACAGAGGATCAGACACGCCACTCCTCAGGCACCCAGACAGCTTAGCCGTCGTCCCGACGTGCCAGAGTCCGCAGCTCAGCAGGATGAGATCATCAGAGGGATTGCAGCCACTGAGGAGGAGGAGCTAGAGGCACAGTAGGAGGTGAGCGAGTACAGTGACAGCTCTGACGACGACTACCAGCCTGTACCTTAGATGCCTCCACGCAGACACGATGCAGAGGCAGGTAGCTCCAGTTCTGCTCCACCTGCTCCATAGACAGACCCCGCTCTCATTGCTATTCTTGAGTGGATGCAGCAGGATCAGACACGACAGGCACAGGAGACAGCTACAAACTTCGCACAGTTTCAGGCTCGTCAGGACGAGTTTCAGCGGCAGCAGCAGCTCCTTCAGCACCAGCAGTTACTTATGCAGCAGCAGCTCATGGGATTCATGCAGCATGTAGTGACAGCCATTAGGATCCCACTGCCATAGACTTCGCCCCAGCTTGCACAGCCTCCTACCACTTTGACGACTCCAGCAGTATAGCCCATCGGGCTTCAGAGTCAGGGACAGCCTCTAGCTCAGTTTCCTTCACCTCCTGTACAGGTGTCCCAGTGGTTAGCCTCACCTGGTGTAGCCCCGCAGTTCACTCCTTATCACACGGGTTTCTCACCAGAGCAGACTTCCTCACTATTCGTGCCTGAGTCGTCAGTCTCTAGAGTCTTGGAGCATCATTCAGTGAGTTGACCGGCATGCCTACTCCGCCTCACATGCATACTGCCGGTCCGTCTACAGCAGCTATAGCTATCATGACTACTCAGAGGCTCCCCTCGTCTGTCGCCTCGTCAGATCCTACGACAGACATACTTGTAGCTTCACAGGCAGCACTAGCTCAGACCCAGACCGCTTCAGCGACACTTCCTGCTTCAGAGGGTCAGTCAGTTCAGAGCTCAGGGTCAGATGATGATGGCGCCCAGTTCCATCTTGCTCCACGTACTTCAGCGCCCGACTCGTCCGCTGCAGCCCCACCATCCGACCCCTAGGTTTTGGTGTTTGACGCCAAAGGGGGAGAGGGTTTGAGTATGTAGACTTAGGGGGAGCGAGTTTCAGGGGGAGCTAGTTATCTAGTATTAGCTTATTATATACATTTGGAGTTTTATTTGTGTGATACACTATTACTTATGCATTCGTGTGTTTACTTTCATGCATACTATTATATATATGTGATAGTGCTATCTATGTGATTGTGATATTTGACATGTGTGACTTCTACTTTGCTTTATCTATATGTCATATCACTTGTGTAATGCTCATTTGTTTTTGCTTCCGTGTTTATACTTCGAAGCAAATGAGCTTTATTTATTTGTACTCATGCTTAATTCATATTCTTTGAGTACATTGTGTTGGCTTGGGTCATATAAGCGTGACTAACTCTTTTGTTCTTATTGACAAAAGCTTATATGAACCAAGCCCGTCAAAAACCTCACTCCATAACATACTCGAGG
Source organism: Miscanthus floridulus (assembly GCF_019320115.1). Lineage (NCBI taxonomy): Eukaryota > Viridiplantae > Streptophyta > Magnoliopsida > Poales > Poaceae > Miscanthus > Miscanthus floridulus. The sequence continues at coordinate 50,610,007 of NC_089591.1, read as the reverse complement.
TGGTATTGTCATCAATCACCAAAAAGGGGGAGATTGAAAGCATCTAGGCCCCTAGTTGGATTTCGGTGATTAATGTCAATACAAGATTACTATGACTAATGTGTGTTTTGCAGAGACAATTAAGTTAGGTCATGGTAATGGAGATCGATTGGGCAATCGAGGTTGTCATGCCCCTACGATGAAATCATTTTGGTTTTTAAAGGATGGACAACAAGGTTAAGGATAACTAGTTCTAAGTGTCAATTGGAGTTGGAGAGACACTTAGAGTAGTTTAGGACTTTGTTTTTCCTTTGGCCGTACTATGAAGGGGGGTATGAACGGGTAGCTTGACCTAGTTAAGTCTAGTGAGTTAGGTGTGGTGCACACTTGTTAAAACTAGCTCTAGGTAGCTCCTATGAATGCCTAAGATCTTTTGGAGCAAACTTCATTCACATATGTTCGGAAGATGGAAGTGAATGGAGGGTCAAACACTGACCGGACGCTGGCTTCGGTGCGACCGGGCGCTGGCCACAGGGTCTGGTCAGTTCATTTGACCAAGGGGATCAAGTCTGGTGTGACCGGACGCTGGGAGGTCATGTGACCGGATGCTGAGGGCCAGCGTCCGGTCGACTCCAATAAGGGTCCAGACTTGGGAAAGAGTGATCGGACGCATCCGGTCAGTGTGACCGGACCCTGAGTATCCAGCGTCTGGTCGTTTACAGTAAGCATCCAAGAGCGACCGGACACGTCCGGTTGGTACTGACTGGACCCTGACAGCGTCCGGTCATCACTTGAAAACTGGTTCACGGGTTGAACTGACCGGAGCGTCCGGTCATTACGACCGGAGCGTCCGGTCATCCCGCAGAGGCTCATAACGGTTCATTTTTCAGGCTGGCTTATAAATAGAGGCTCCACTCGTGAGTGGAGCATCTTTTGCTCATTCCAACAGCTGAGAAACACGTTAGTGAGTGCCAAGAAGAGCAAGGTCCTAGTGAGGTGTTTGTGATTTGAGAATCCAAGAGAGTAGCCTCACTAGCAAATCAAGAGTAGCAAAGTGTGCATCCATCTTCTCATTAGGCTTCGCGTGGTCAAGTGAGAGTTCGTGCTTGTTACTCTTGGTGATCGCCATCACCTAGACGGCTTAGTGGTGATTGGGAGTTTGGTGTTCACCCGGCGGAGCTTGTGGGTGACCCAACTCAAGTTGTGAGCGGTTTTGGGTGATTCGCCACGACGGAGTGTCGAAGAATCAACCCATAGAGAGCACTTGATCCTTGCGCGGATCAAGGGGGAGCTACACCCTTGCGCGGGTGCTCCAACGAGGACTAGTGGGGAGTGGCGACTCTCCGATACCTCGACAAAACATCGCCGCGTTCCTTTCTCTCTCTATTTACTTTGAGCACTTACTTTGAGCATTTACTTTGAGCAATTCAATACTTGTTTTTACATCCATAAGATTGCTTGCTAGAGTAAGTTTGGAACTTAGGTTGCGAGGTTGTTGTGCATTAGTTTGATATAAACACTTTTCTAGGCACAAGGGGTTAATTGGGCTATCCGTAGGATTTGATTATTGCAAGAGGATTTAGAATTAGCCCAATTCACCCCCCCTCTTGGGCATCTTGATCCTTTCACTGTATATATAGCTTCTCACTACAACTCAGTAAAGTAAGAGAGTTTAGTTTTGCCATCTCCTCTGCAGAGCTCCGGCCAATGCTGGTGCTTGTGCTGTGTGTGCGTGCTCTGTTCTCCCTCCCTCTTCAACCTCAAGCCGTAGTGTGTGGGCGGCAACGACGGTGAGCGGTCGGCTCACCCGTGCAGGAAATCTCAGGACCAACAAGTGGTATCGGAGCCGTACAAGCGCCATCACTAAACTAACCACTGGCGATGACGGATGGTTTGGAGATGGGCGACAACATCGGCGCTGCTGTGGCTACCCAGACATGACAGGGGTCATCGTGCACACGGTGCGGGAGGCCAGCGACACTAGTTGGCTGATGCTCACTCGCACCAACTATGGCGAGTGGACAATGACCATGAAGGTCAAGCTCAGAGCCCGACGGCTCTAGATGCCATTGACAAGGGTACCGACAATGAAGAATACAACATGTCAGCGTTGGAGGCTATCGTCGCTATTGTGCCAGCAGAGTACAGAGAGCCGTTGGGGGGCGACGAAGTCTACTAAGGAGGAATGGGAGGCCATTGCAGTGATGTGCGTCGGCTCCGACCATGCAAAGAAGGCGACGGCCCAGCTGCTGAAGCAGGAGTATGCCAACCTCAAGTTGAAGGATGGTGAGTCGGTGGAGGACTTCTCTCTCCGCCTACAGTCGCTCATCAGCAAGCTAAGGAGCCATGGCATCACCATCGACGAAGAAGAGGTGGTCTCCAAGTACCTCCACTTCATGCCGGTTAAGTACATCTAAATTCTCTATCCATAGAGACGATGCTAGACTTGTCCACCCTCACCATTGAGGATGTGATAGGCCGTCTATAGGCGGTGGATGAGCACATGGAGCAGTCCATAGCAACGATGGATAGCGGCAAACTGCTGCTGACAGAGGAGGAGTGGGCTGCCTAGATGAAGAAGTCTAGGGAAGCCTCCTCCAGCCACGGTGTTGATGGCAAGCGCCGCAGTAAGGCTTCTTCAGAGAAGAAGAAGAAGGTCGATCCCAACGTCTGCTGGCGCTATGAGAAGAGGGGCCATTGGGCAAAGGAGTGCCCAAATCACAAGCAGGAGAAGAAGGCTGAGGCTCATTTAGCACAGGCTGATGAGGATGATGAGGCCACTCTTCTGATGGTGACATTCTATGCACTGCATGGCATTGAGGCCAAGGAGAAGGGAGAGGTGATGGCGGTGGAAGAGCATGAAAAGGCTCTAAAGGCTATCAACCTTAATGAACCGTGTGCCCAAGTCCACCTCGGAAGTGTGGGCGGCAAGCAGGAGCAGCGGTGGTACTTGGACTCCGGTGCCAGCAACCACATGACGAGCTCCAAGGAAGCCTTCTCTGAGCTTGACGGCAACATGACCGGCATGGTGAAGTTCGGTGATGGCTCAAGGGTGGTGATCCGAGGGCACAGCACCATCATGTTCAGGTGCCAGAACGATGAGCACCGTGTGCTAACGGATGTGTACTACATCCCATAGCTATGTTCAAGCATCATCAGCATCAGGCAGCTGGACGAGCGCAAATGTGAGGTACTAATAGAGAGCGGGATCATGAAGATTTGGGATCGGGAGCGATGTCTTCTTGCAAAGGTAAAATGCTCATGTAATCGATTATACCTACTCGACTTGAAGGTGGAGCAGCCAGTGTGCCTAATAGCATGACACACTGAGGAGCCATGGATGTGGCATGCCTGGTTTGTCCATCTTAGCTTTGATGCGCTCGGTCGGCTAGAGAAGATGATCCGAGGACTACCCCACATCAAGCATGTAGATGAGTTGTGTGACAACTACCTGGCCAGGAGGCAGAGGAGGCCGTCATTCCCAAAGGCGACCAAGTATCGCGCAGCGAATGCTCTTGAGCTCATCCACGGTAATCTATGTGGGCCAATCACGCCAGCCACAAACAATGGTCGATGGTACTTCCTCTTGCTCATGGATGATTACAATCGCTATATGTGGCTGCAACTCCTGACGAGCAAGGACAAGGTGACGGACGTGATCAAGAAGTTCAAGGCGCACGCAGAGGCAGAGAGTGGCAAGAAGCTACATGTGCTATGGACTGATCACGGTGGCAAATTCACTTCGGTGGAGTTCGCTACGTACAGCGCGGATCAGGGTGTGGTGCAACACCACACCATGCCGTACTCGTCACAGCAGATTGGCATGGTGGAGCAGCGGAACCAGACAATGGTCGACATGGCTCAATCCATGATGAAGGCCAACAGTATGCCGACAAGGTTCTGGGGTGAGGCAGTGACCATGGCGGTGTTCATCCTCAACCGCGTGCCCACCAAGGCCCTAAAGGGCAAGACACCATTTGAAGCTTGGTATGGGCGCAAGCCAAGCATGTCCTTCCTCTAGACATTCGGATGCATCGGCCACGTCAGGAAGACGAAGTCGGTCCACACCAAGCTAGAGGATAGGGGCTACGAGGAAGGTACCAAGGCATACCAGCTCTATGACCCATGCAGAGGCAAGGTGGTTGTCTCACACGATGTTGTGTTCGGCGAGAAAGCGGCCTAGGACTAGGACAGTCCAAGCATGGGGGAGCTGGCGGCTTTACCAGCACCTTCGTCGTCGAGCACTTGGTCATCCATGGTGGTGGAGACACTGGAGAGGAGGTGTCGACCACTCCAGTAATAGAGCCAAGCACTCTTGGGGCAGTGCTGAGCACTCTGGGAGGGGTGCTAAGCACTCCAAGAGTGGTGCTAAGCAGTCCTACAGTGATGGCGACCACTCTAGGACAGGTGCCGAATGCTCTCGTAGCGGAGCCAAGAGGTCTTGCAGTGGTGTCGACCACTCAAGACTGGTGCCGAGCACTCTTAGGGCGGTGCCAAACACTCTAGGAGTAGTGCCGAGCACTGCAATCGTGGTGCCGAGTACTCTAGGTGTTGTGTCAACCACTCCGGCGGAATAGGGGACTCGACGCCGATCAAGTTTGCCTCACCTCCAAGCGACATCACTGAGTTCGTGGATGCCTTCCACGATGGTGAGGAGGTGCGGTTCCACAGGTTGGACGACCTCATCGGCGACACAGGGTCCTCAGGCCTAGTTGGTCGGCTGCTCAATGACCCAGAGCCACTTCTCATCAGTGTAGAGGAACCACCCACATTCGCGCTGGCCGAGCGTGATGCAAATTGGTGACGGGCGATGCTGGAGGAGATGAAGGCGATCGAGGAAAACAAGACTTGAGAGCTCGTCGATTCACCTCTAGGATGTTGTCCGATCGGCCTGAAGTGGGTGTACAAGGTCAAGCGGGACGAACACGATGCCATTGTCAAGCACAAGGCGTGCCTCGTCGCCCGAGGCTTTGTCCAACGCGAGGGCAACGACTTCGAGGAAGTCTTTGCACCGGTAGCGTGCATAGAGTCTATCCAACTGCTGCTGGCTTTAGTAGCAGCGAAGGACTGACGCGTCCATCATCTGGACGTAAAATTAGCCTTTCTTAATGGCGAGCTGGCAAAGACAGTCTTTGTCAGGCAACCTCTAGGTTTCGTCATCAAGGGAGCGGAGCACAGGGTGCTCCGACTGTGCAAGGCACTCTAGGGCTGCGGTAGGCTCTGTGAGCGTGGAACGTCAAGCTTGACGCCACGCTGGGTGAGCTTGGGTTCACCCAGTGCGCAACCGAGCACGCGCTCTACACGCGGCAACGAGGGAAGGAGGAGCTCGTCGTCGACGTGTATGTGGATGACTTGATCGTCACCAGCACACGTGTGGAGGACATTGATAGCTTCAAGCGCGAGATGGCGGCTCATTTTCAAATGAGCGATCTTGGCGCACTCTCCTACTACCTCGGCATCTAGATGAGACAAGGGAAGGAGGTGCTCACACTCGGTCAGAGCGTGTACGCTTCGAAGCTGTTGGAGTGGAGCGGCATGGCTGAGTGCAAGCCGTGCGTGACTCTGATGGAGGAGCGGCTGAAGCTAACGAAGGCCAGTACCATGGCGAAGGTAGATACAACACTCTACTGGAGCATCGTCGATGGTCTACGCTACCTAGTCCACACGAGGACGGACATTATGTTTGTCGTGGGCTACGTCAGCCGCTTCATGGAGGATCCCCGAGAGGATCATTGGGTCACGGTGAAGCGGCTGCTATGCTACGTCAACGGGACGGTGGATCAGGGGATCGTCTTTCTAAGACCGGCGGAAGTGGGTTGTAGCTCACTGTGTTCAGCGATGTAGATACGACGGGGGACATCGACAGACGGCAGAGCACCTCTAGCGTGCTCGTCTTCCTTGGGTCGGCTCCAATCTTGTGGCGATCGCAGAAATAGAAGGTGGTGGCGATGTCCACGTACGAGGCAGAGTATGTGGTGGCGGCCACAGCGGCGTGCCAAGCTGTGTGGCTACGTCGGATGCTGGGCAAGCTGACTGGTGTGGAAGCTCACCCACCAGCACTGATGGTGGACAACCAGCCCGCCATCGCCATCGCGAAGAATCCGGTTTTCCACGACCAGAGCAAGCACATCGATGTCAAGTTTTACTTCCTCAGGGACTGTGTCGGTGGAGGACAAATCATCATCGAGTTCGTCGAAACTGGTTGGCAGCTCACGAACGTCCTCACCAAGCCATTTGCCCGTTTTCGGTTCACGAAGCTGAAGAAGATGATCGACGTGGAGGTTTTAGGGTTAGCAGCAGGATTATGGGAAGAATTGTAAAGTAATCTGCTGCTCCCCTGTACGCGCGGCAGGGGCAGGCGGCGAAAGGGCTCCCCTGCTGCTGCACTGTAGCCGCGGTAGAGACAGGCGTTGAAAGGCTCCCCTGCCACACTGTAGCCACAGCAAGGGCAGGCACCAAAGTCAGCCCTGCTGTCACATCTAGTAACTGTAGCAGCATGGCAGTCTGGTATATTTGTATACTATGATTAGATGGGTAGAGTTGTATATATAGCTTTCCGCTGCAATTCAGTAAAGTGAGAGAGTTCAGTTTTGTCATCTCCTTTGCAGAGCCCCGACCAAGGCTAGTGCTGGTGCTGTGTGCGCGCGCTCTGTTCTTCCTTCCTCTTCTACCTTGAGCCGTAGTGTGAGGTCGACAACGACGATGAGCGGTCGGCTCACCCGTATGGAAGATCTCGGGACCAACATTTTTTTGGCAGCTGTTTGAGTCGGCAGGACTATGGTGAAGAATATGAGGGCCTTAACATAATCTAGGAGTACGTCAATACACACAACATACATTATTTCAGCACGTGGAACATATGGCAATAAATTAGAACTGGGTTTAAAGTCGGGCATGATTCTGGGGCTTGCTAGGGAATTAGAATAATTCAAGTGCAAGCCAATGAGTGATGTGAACGATTTGGATATCTCAGCCCCTGTTTTTAAGTGCTGTCCTTTGGTTTTAATGCAAACCATCAAGAACTGGTATTCTGCTTTTTTGCCCTTGTTATTACATGCTGTTATGCTGATTCGTGTCACTGCCCATTGTCGTGGGTGGTTTCTGGTTTGATAAAAAAAAGTCGTGGGGGACTGGGGCCTCGTGATTTGGTTGATCGATCTTGTTTGGGCTAGTGACAGCTGCCGCCGGCATTTGACCACTGGCCGCACAAGTGAAATCGTTGTAGATCGTCAAAGTTACAGAGTTTTTCAACTCCAAATTCTGCTCCGTTTCTGTGTTTGCAGGATTTGTACAAACTACGACAATTGACCATCTGAATGTCTCAAGAGCAAGTCGAGAGCAGTAAGCAAGTTCAGAAGTTCTGCTCGGAAATTGTCATCCCGAACCGACGCTTCCCAAACTTGAAAACAGCACCCCGACCTTCCGAACCCTTCCCCCTCATCAGCGCCGCAGCCGTTGACTTTTCTGCTTTAATTCCCCATCCCCAGCTCCCAAATCCTTCATCTCGTCGTCTGCACACGCAACAGCATCCAAGCAGAGAAGCCAGAGAGCAACTGGCAGCGAGGACAGGAGGCAAGAAGCGGCGGCGGCGGCATGGACCGGAACCTGAGCGGGTTCCTGATCGGGTGCGTGGGCACCGCCGTGACGCTGCTGGCGTACCAGCAGACGGTGGTGACCAGCACGCAGTGCGTCGCCGCGGGCTTCGTCGTCCTCCTCTTCGCCCTCTTCGTCAAGGAAGGATTCCTCTCCCTCTGAATCTCTGGTGCGCCTGAGGCCTGAGCCATGCGTGAGGCATCATCGCCCCTTCGTCTCCGCTGCTTGTATTTCTGCTGCTTGCTAGTTCAGTCCCGCAGCTGCCGCTGTGTGTGCTGCTCAGGTTCTTGGAAAACACTGTAATAAGTACTGTAGTAACTTTTATGTAGTGCAGGGTTGAGTCATGTGACACGGATGATTGTTGCTGGTTGAAGGGTCTACTCTGTCGGAATCGATGTACTATCTTACTAGTATGTACCCGAAGAACAGCAGACTGCAGACCAGCGTAGTTCTTGCTTGCCTTCTTTAGCTAATTATTGAAGAAAAGTTCAAAGTTACACGAATCCTGATGGTGTTGAGCCTTGTGTTGCCTTGTGTTAAGCCTTGTGTTGCCTTTCGTTTCTCTTATAATCCGTACTTTTCGACCTATCTTTTTAGTCGGAACAGTGTTTTTCTCTCCCAACGAATTAACGGGAACAGTGTTTCAGCTTGTTTTTTCAGCGAAGCGAACGGGTATATATGTTTACTTTATATAGGAGTACAAGTATTAGTAACTGCTTGTAAGTCAGTGAGTTTGTTCTCCCTTGTTGAACTAATAAAATTGGCATGAATTCAACCAAAAAGATTGATGTTGTTTCCCACAAGCTTTTAGACAGCTACAGGAACCAGGGAGCGACTGCAATTCTTCTCACAACTCCAATGAAACAAAGTTTCTCAGTTTTTTTTTAAGGTCGTTTCTCAGTTTACCTACTTACCTGTCGCAGCTAGCAGCAGATTCGTTTGAAGTGTCCTACGCAAAATGACTGCATCCTTCTCTTAGAGGGTGGTTGGTTCATGAAATGAGAGTCTATCATACAACTCAGTTTTTATTAGATTTATGGAATAGAATGAGTTGATCTACGATGACTTCATTCCTCGTAAGCTAATAATTAGTACTGATGGTGGTGCTGCTAGCAGGTTGGCTGGCTATCGGGTTTGGTTTTAGGTGAGGAGGGTCCTGATATGGTTAAATGGGGTTTGGAAAAGAATGGGCTCTTCTCTACCAAATCTTTGTATAGATTCATTACTGATGGTGGTGCTGCTAGCAGGTTGGCTGGCTATCTCTGGAAATGTAAAATCCCCTTGAAGATTAAGTTTTTCCTTTGGCAAATTTTCAACAATAAATTGCAATGTGCTTAAAGTCTTTGTAAGAGAGGTTGGAAAGGGGACGATAAATGCTGTCTGTGTGGGTGCACTGAGTCAGTAAATCATATTCTTTTTTACTGCATAGTTGCTAGGATGATCTGGGGCTTTTTAAGAGAGATTTTTAAATGGCACGATCATCCTACTTCTGTGAAGAAGCTGTCTGAAATGTGGCTGATGGGCAAGGGGCCCCTTCCTGTGAACTTAATTCTCTATACTTTTGCAGGTTTTGCTTGGGCCATGTGGAACAATAGACACAAGATGGCTATTGAGCACAAGTATCCAAAGACCCCATCTGACATCATCTATGTTGCATTATCATATCTGCAGAAATGGAGGGTGCTTCTCAAGGAAGATGATCGCCAGCAGATCGCGCAAGTGAAGGATGAAATTCTACGTTGGATGAAGGAGTTCAAGCCTAGCTCTGTGACCTCTTCGGACGTCTATGAAATTTAGCTCAGTCTAGGCTTTCGTTCTATTTTGTTTCTGCTGTTTTACTGAGAAACTGGCTTCCCCAGTCTTGTATCAAACTTTGCTTTCTTAAAAGCTGAGGTAAAACTCTCGTTTAAAAAAAAAAAAAGTCAATTGCTAATGCTCAGTCATACATGCCTCATGATAAAATTGTAGCACACGCCCATATATAAACAGAACCCCCTATGATCTTGTCAGTACAACACTGCTTCCTCCATCTCCTTGCCTCGTCTACCAACATCAAATGGTTCAAACTAATCTGCTGATGTTGAGACATAGTTCTGTGGAGATGCTCCACTCGAGCCCCCGCGTCGTCCCTCCTGTGGTGACTTGGGGGGTATCCGCCGCCGCCACCGAGGGAACCTCCCGGGCCGCCCTTCCGGCCGTCGTCGCCGCCCCGTCCTGCGTGCGGTGGCAGCGGCCCACGGTACTGCTGCTCAACAAGGCCGCAACCGTACCTTCCTTCTGTAACACCTCTAGTGTTATGAGCTCGTTTAGCACCGTGATTTAGGCCTAAGAAAAATTTTTGAAACGATTTTCTCGGATTTTAAAATTTAAAATATTTGAGCTTATGTTTAAAATATCATTTTTGGCAAACTATATTGAGCAAAGTAATTAAATAGTGCTTAAATATTTTATCTCTATGGGTTAGTGCGAAGTACGAACTTTGCGTGAAATAATTATTGGTGGAAGTTAATTGGGTTAAAACTTAAAGTAAAATAAATAGGAATGAGAGTGGTAGGTGGAGGAAATATTTTTGTTCGTAAGGTGGGGGCCCGCTTCTTGGCTTTTTGCTCGGCACAGGAACGCTTGGCAGCCCACACCCTGCTGCTGTCCTTGTCTCACTGTCGGTCCTGGCCGCTTGAATACGGTGGTGCGTTTCTCCTGCTCAGAATCAATTATCGGAGTTATTAGCGTCGCGCCGCGCTGTCGAGTCGTTGTTTGCTCTTTCTTTTTCTCTGCTTGCCTGCGTCGGCTTGTCTCTTCCCTGTGTACTGGACGAGCGCAGTAGCTTCATTTACTTTTCCTGGCGCGGCGTGAAGCGTACTCGTCCAGCATTGCAATTATGCACCGTCCTCCCGTCGTGGCTCTGCATTGCAAAGCCTCCCCATCCACCCGCATCTGAACTGGTCCACTGCATCGGGCGTCTGTAACAGGAGCATGTGGTTCTGCCCCTGCCCTCGCCATGTCCTTTCACGTTCTGTGCACGCGCAGCTGACGGCCATGCTGCGTTGTCTTTCCCTGTCCCCTCATCGTGCTTGAAATTGGTGGAGAGTTCGCACTAGTTTCCTTGCTCTTAGGCTATCTCCAACATCAACAACATATAAAATACAAGACTCATTCGTCCTTTGGATAGCGCTACAGGCAAAAGGTTCAATCCTTATTCGGTATCTTCTCCAACAACAAGACCCAGAAGATAATCCTTTCTGTAAATGAGTTTCCAAGAGAGAGGATACTCATATTTAGGTTGTGCCTCTCAGGCAACCCAAAATAGGTCTCCCGTATAGGTACTCTGTTGGAGGCTGATTTTGGGTCTCTTGCTACCCATTTTGGATTTGGGTCTCCTTATTGGAGACAGTCTTACTCTCGCGCCGATTTTCCCAGTCTCTGTCCGCTCTCTCTCTCTGTTGCCAATCCCCGGCGCCGCTCCATCTCCGCTGTCGCGTCCACAGCGCCCCACCGTGGTCGCGCCTTCGTCGCCGAGCCACTGCTTGCCCATTTCCTCCCTCTGCTTGCCTCCTGCCGTCTGACGCCGGTTTTCCCCTCCCGCGCGAACGCGCGCCTAGGCCCATGTTGCCCCGGGCCGCTCCCCTTCCGGGACGGCCGTAGCACCTTGCCGCCTCCAGTAGCGCCTGCTACGCCGTCACCCATCTCCTCGCGTGCGCGCGTGACCCCCCATGGCCCGTTCTGGACTGCTGCCTCTTTCGCGTGCCCGCGGCACCACGGCCGCCACCCGCGTCCCGAGGCTGTCTGGGCGGCGCCCGTCTTGCCGCTACCCTGCAGTACCCGCCGTTGCGCCCTGCTGCTTTCTCTCCCCGCGCTCATTCGTCTACGCGCCGCAGCTCAACGGCGTCCGCGCGCGGCTCTGCCTCGCCTCGCTCTTCCCCGCAACCGTGGCTCCTTCCATCGCCCCTTCCCTTTTCCCCTTGCGAGCGCGCGCATACCCCCGGTCCCGCATTGGACCCGCTGCTTCTCGGCACGCCATGGCCGCTCCGCACCGCGACCGCTTCCTCCGTCGCTGCGCAGCGACCCGTGCCGTGCTCCGCCCCGGTCGTGGCCCCGCACCTCCCTGCGCCCGACCAAACCGCCACAGTGGGTCGCCTCCAGCAAAGTTGCACCCTACCTGGAGCGCGTACGAGGCTGCCGTGGCCCCCGCGATAGCACCGCGCCGACGAGCCGCCGCATCGGCCGGTGCTCTGCTCCCTCGGTTCGTGCTCTGCTTTTTATGGAGGGAGAAAAGGTGAGAAAAGTGAATAGAAGCTAATACAGGGTTCTCGGTGTAAAATACGTGACCCAGGTGAATAGTGATGTTGTACTGCAGGGTGAATTGTTAGAAGCTCAGGGGCCTCTTCGCAAATGTGCCGACGCCCGGACCGCGTGGGCTGCGGCCTGCTGGGCTACGGCCTGCCTGTTGCTTGGGCTGTCCACGCCGTTTGCTGATTGCCGCCTGGGCCGCTAGTTGAGCGTGCCTATGGGCTCGCCCGCGCTGGGCGTCTACGGGCCGAGCCGCACTCGTTGGTAGTGGGCCATGCTGAGGCCACGTAAGGGATGCTGGGCCGAAAGGGGTGGCCACCGGCCCTTTCCATTTCCTAAATGCTTTTTTAATATAGGTTTCTAGTTTAACTTGTAAAATCAATATAAAATAGTATAGGGATCCAAAAATTAGGAAACCAGTTTTGTTGAGTTTCCAAAATCACGATCTATCTAATAGTGTATTTTGTTCGTATAGATTCGGTATGTTTTTAGGGTTGCTTTAATTATTTTAACATGCTTAATATTGTTAAAAGGTGAACTTGTTGGGATTTTCGTGAAAAATCAGTGATAGTGTTGACTCTAAAAATTTTATAGTAAATTACTAATATTATTATCTGCTCACTGTAATTTTTGTAGCCCCAGAATAATTAGTTTGCTAGATACATAATGATGCTATAGTTCAAATAAAGATTAAATCTATAGAACAGAATAACGAAGCAACTTGAGTTTGTATAACTAAAACACTCGTTGAGAAATGACATCTTTCTCGATGATGTTGATACATAGATTAGTATGGTCGTCGTTAGAATTAGCTTGTTAACTTGAGAGGCATAAATCGTATTTTTACGAGTCACGATTGCAGTCGATTAATTACGTCTTTGCATTGCATCGCATTACATATCATATAGGTACGATGATGGATCAACGGATTCAATTGAAGGATGATTGGAAATTCGAAGATGGTGTAATGGTATTCTCTCTAGGAGATGATGCAATGGGCTTTCTATTCAGTTGATGGTGGATGATCTGAAGATGCAAATACTAAATTTTGGTTATATTTTACCCAGGCAAGCCCCGGTGCATAACCCCTACTTTTCTGCACTTTAAAGTATATTTGTGCATTAAGTTTTAAGGAGTTGAATGAAACCCACTTGCATATATAAATCTTTATCCTATGGGCCTTACTAGTATGACAGGATCATGTAGATTGCTATGCTATAGGACTCTGATAGAAGTCGAGTGATTGTCTGTCACTCGCGAGAGATAGAAAATATATTACTATATTATTATCACTTGGAATATATAAAATGATGGAAATGAAAATGGTCACCAAGCAGGAATATGGTTTAGGTATTGGTGGGTGTAAGAGGTTGTGTCCTGCGGCCACAGGGCATAACTTGGTTACACTGCTTTCCTGTCTGTGTCAGTTAAGGATCGACCGTTGCATTGGACGCTAGGCAAGTCATAGACTTATTATCCCGAGTACATACTTGGGTATGGGCGCTTGGAAGACTTGTTACTCTCTTATCATGGGTTTCGTCTCTTTCCGGACCGACTATCATGGTGGTTTTTGGGTTAGGAGGTCCTTACACCGCACTGAGTCCGGGACTCAGGGGCAGGGGCTTAGAGTCCCAGTTTAGACAGGGACCTGGACCCCGTGATTGGAGGGTAGTGGGTTGGTCCTGCTTGTGCCGGGGGTACAAGCGGGGCGTGTGTTTTCAGGATACCCAGCTGGGGCATTGATTCGTGAATCGTCGGCGTTCTGGTACGACTTATCTAAACTCTAGCACCGTAGTAAAAACTGAAAGATGAAAAATGGAAAAAGATAATTTAATTGCTTACCACCTGCTTGAAAGTAGCACAGGTGCTTACATAGAATGGTTAGTTAATGAACTAATGCACTGCTAATAAAAATCGAATATAAGGACACACATTTAGTAATGCTTCCTGCAGATGCAATAAACCATCAAGCCAAATAGCCTTGCATATCCTTGAACTCTTTTTCTTTCCTCCTGTCGGGTAAGTCTTGTTGAGTACAATTGAGTACTCAGGGTTTTATTTTCCCTTGTTGTAGGTGACAGGTGGATGCTAGAGCTGACTCTTGTGTATGGATTTCTCCTGGTGGGCTCAGAGAGGATTTTCTTTACGTTGCAATCATAGATTTTATTTATAACTCTCACTAAATATTTTATTAAATGAAATATTTATAATTTGTTGTCATAGTTTATTTATTAATATTTCACCACGTCATAAATAGCTGTTAATTTTCGTTGTAACTCTATTCACATGTTTATATTCCGCTGTTCAATTAAATTATTCATAACTCTGATAACATGATAATATTCTACTATTATCTACAGTAAAAAATTATACTCTGATGTTGTATTAAAAGTGATGTAAGAAATGGTTAATTATGATGTAAGCTTTATTCTCTCATTTGTGATCCTGATGGAAAATATGGATTTTTGGGTTCTCCCTCAGGGTGTGCCCGACGGAACTACGTAATTTGGTGTCCTCCCTTGAGTACTTAGTGTCTAATGGAAGACAAGTACTCCTAGGAGATATTAGATTAGGCGGTTCTGCCCCACCTCCCCACCCCACCACTTCCTCTCCTCCCCCTCGCCCTTCCCGACATCTTCCTCATCCGACGGTAGGACCTCAGTGGCCAGCGGTGCTCCTAGGTCTAGGCATCGAATCTGGCTTGTTGCGGCTGTGTGGTGGCGGCGCCCCCTCTCTTGTGGCTGGATTTGGCTTGGGCTAGGCCATGGCGAGCCGGTGGCCGTGCCTCCAAGCACGTGGCGGCCGGATCTGGCGGCCAGGTCGCCAGGAGGCCACATCCCGCGCACACTCATGGCCGGAGGCGGCAGAGGGATGCGGTGGCGGCGGCCTGCCGAACCAGCCCATGGGCGCACCCTAGGTCCACGCCTCCGAGGTCTCCGTTGCCTGCGGCCTGCTCCTCGTGGCACACCACGGCAACGTCGAAACGATGGGGGTGCGTCGGGACCGGATCTGGTGGACGGCAGGCGCTGCAGCCAGTGCTGCACGCCAGCCACAACTTCTTGGCCTCCGCACCGGTGATGGGCTTCTTGGCCTCCGCACCGGCGGCGGGCTTCTTGGCGGCCAGGGGCAGCGGCCTTCTGTGGCTGGTCGGCTCGCGCTCACGGCGGTCGGCGTCGGAACCGCGAAATGGAGTCGGTGCCCCTGCTGCTGCTCTTGGGTGCCAGTGGGATATGCATGGAGTTCTGGGTGAAAGCTCAGCTCGGCTTTGGCCAGGGCGGTGACGGTGACGCTTCGGGCTCCACATACCTTCTTGGAGGCGTCGTTGATGAACCCATGCTCCCTGACGGCGGCGATGGATTCTGGGCGAAAGCCACGCCTTACATGTTGTATGTCCAGCGGCGATGGCATCCACGTTTCTACCCTTGGGTGTCACCACCTTCCTGAAGGCGTTGCTGAAGAATCTGTCGCTTGGCTCCATGTGGTCGCCGGCTTCCGTGGCTCCTTCTGTCGGTTTGTGGTGGAGCTCCTCGCTGTGCCTGCGCCTTTGTTCTACTCGTGATGGTTTGTCCTGTAGCTATTGACCTTGCCTTCATCGCTGGGCTTTCATAGCGGATGCTTTGCCGCTACTGGTCGCTGGCCTCCCTCTGGCAGATGCTTTGCTGCCGAGTGTATCATGGTCGCCCCCCTACGGATGCTTTGTCGCAGTGGGCATCTTCTTCGTTGGCGGATGCTTTGCCGCCGTTGCTGTCGTTGGCCTCCACTCTAGCAGATGCTTTGCTGCCGAGTGTGTCATGGGCGTTCCCTGCGGATGCTTTGCCGCAGTGGGTGTCGTCGCTTCTTCCCTGGCAGATGCTTGGCCGCCGTGGAATCCCGGACAGATGCTTTGCCGCCGTTGCTACTTGCGGTGGATACTTTGCCACTATAGCATTGTCTTGTTTGTAGGCGACCATTGCGTTGTTGTATCTTGTTTGCAGGCTCAGTTAGTAGGTTTCGGGTTTTGAGGGCAGTCACTCTTTCTTTTCTTCTTTATTATTGTTCTTATAAGTATTCCAAGTCACTTACCAGTTGTTTGATGGTTTGTAATCTATGTTACGAGGGCTCTCTCGTAGCTGCATCATGTAATTCTCTCCGTCTTAACGATAAATGGGCTATATTCTCCGGTCGCGAAAAAAAAGACATAGTTCTGCTGATCGTGGCAAAAGAACGCCGACTCTGACACTGGCACCGACATTTTCAGACGTGCTTGTCTTCTTCAGTAGTCGAGAACAATCTTCTTCACAGAAGCGTACGTGCCAGTCGCAGCAACCACGGAACCCAGAACAATAATGGTGGCGATGAGCGCGACCTCCGCCCTGCTGCAGCGCGCCACGCCGAAAGATCTTGAGGTAGAAGATGCAGGGGAGCAGCATCGCGGCCATGACGCTGAGGAGCGAGCCGACGAACGCCATGAGGTGTCCAAAGAAGGGCACCGCGAGCGCGACGACGACCGTGCTGACGACCAGCAGGGTCCTGACCAGCACGTTGATGGACCTCTTGCTGCTGCCGCGGCCGGAGCCGGAGCCGGCGGTGAGCAGCAGCCTCTCCTCCACCGCCGTCGCGAGCGGCGTCACCATCAGGGCGTACTTGGAGAAGGGGTTGATCAGCGTGGTGTAGATCGCTAGCTTCGAGCCTATCTTGCCCTCGGGCAGGTTCAGCGTCACCTGGGACTTGACGTCGTCGCCGTACATGAGGTAGCCGAGGATCGCCATGGATCCGTAGTTGAAAGTGCACAAGACGAAGCATATGACAAGCACCTATATGCAAGCAAAAGAGACACGTACAAACTTCAGTCTAGTCTTGCATACTGTAATGTATAACTGCATATGCATAGGGATAAAGTATACTACTGTCCAGTCACTATCATATATTTTTACGCCTCCTATTGTTGAATAGTGAACCATTGTGGTAGAAGACAAAGCATTTGACGCATCAGTTTGGAACCACACACTGAGATGGCAGCGCAGGTGACTCCGAGGCACCAGATGCAGTATCATACTCGGCCAGTCACTGAGATGGCTGCTACTGAAGGCAATTTGTTTTTCTAAGGAAACCTATACTGATTGTTACTCCTACTTCACAGCCAGTCAGTCAGGCATTGAGTTCCCTCTTTTGGTATCTGGAACTTTTGCTCAGGACAAATATTACTTTGACTTTCAACACAAAAAATGCAGTGGTGGAAGACTGGAAGTAGAATGAACTAAGGAAGCAAGCATTCTGTTTTCAGTATGTCTTACTCTTTGGGGCCATGACCATGAGAATAATGCACAGCTACTCACCCTGGAGAACCTTTTCTTCTCCTTCATGGAGTTGCAGAGCGTCGGGAAAATGGCGTGGCCGCAGTAGCAGAAGGTGTAGAGGCCCAGAGCAGTGGGGAGGCCACTGACGTTGAGCATCTTCCCCTTCGCGCGGAACCCGACGCCGTCAGCCACCGCGGTCCACAGCACGCAGACGACGACGACGGCCGAGGCGAGCACGCCGCTGGCGGACACGTAGGCGAGCACGCCGAGGCTCCGGAGCCACGTGGTGGGCAGGATGACGAGGGCGACGAGCACGACGAAGAGCTGCTTCCCGGAGACCACGAGGGTTGCGGCGCCACCGCCGTCGCCACCGCGGCCGAGGCCGAGGCTGATGCTGGTGCCCGGGAACAGCTTGTCCAGGTTGTCCCCTTCCAGGATAAGGAAGCCGATGGCGACGAGGTAGAGCTCAGCGTAGAGGAACGCGGACGCGGCGAGGCGGCGGCCGCGCCCGAACGCGAGCGCGCCGATGTCCGGGTAGCCCCGCACGGCCGGGGACGCGTCCATGCACCGCTGCAGGAGCAGGCCCGTGTAGCAGCACGCCGCCGCGACGACGAGCAGCAGCGCCAGGCTCAGCCACCCGCCCTCCGACAGCGCGTACGGGATGGACAGCAGCCCGACGCCTGAGAGAAACCAAGAACAACCAACGTTGGCATGGCAACGCCCTGTATAACTCCAGTAGAAACGAAGCTGGCAACGCAGGCCGCAAACGCGACGTGTACACACTCACCGGAGAGGCCGTTGAGGCCATTGAAGCAGGTCCGCACGAAGCTCGCGCCGCCGTCGGGCTCCGCCGGGCCGAAGCCGTGCGCCTCCGGGTCCTTGCGCTCCTCGTAGGCGTGGAGGAGGGGCTGCTGCACCAGGCCCCGCAGCGCGGCCGGAGAGCCGTCGGGCGGGCCACGCGACGCCGCTCCACCATTGGCCATATCTTATCCGCCCGCTTCCGTTGCAGCGAGCGACTCGTTTTTTTCTGCCCGTGGCCGTGGGCACGGTGCCACGGTGACGACTGACGAGACGGGCACGGCCATGAGTTAGCTGGGTTTTTTTCTGCTCGCGGCCCGTGCGGCCGAACTGGCGAGTGGCGACCCACCGAGGTTGCGATGCGAGCTACCATGCAGCTGCACTCGAATCGGCCACGTGAGATACACAAGGGGCTTCCTCTGTCTCCCCTGCCTCACTCTTTTCCCCCTACAACGGATGTTGTTGCCGACTTGGCTGGTCTGGTAACAACACAATCTCCCCTAATACGTCTTCTATTGTTGCTTCTCATATCATCACCGTGACTTTGCTACCAACTTTACCATCCTCCTGCTGCTAATAGCTCTGCAGGCGCGACCTCACCGTCTCATAGGCACCACCCATCGAACCATCGTTGTGCCGCGACCTCTAGGCTTTGCCAGGTGACACGAAGGCACTAGAAACTCTTGAACCCTAGTCATAGACCTAACCCAACGCCCTCTCACCTTCTTCTCCGATGCCCCTCAAACTCTTCTTTGATGCGGTGAAGAGGGGATAGCAGGTGGTACGCAAACACGATTCATGTCAGAATAAATTTCTCAGTTTTCACCATACTAGATCGTTCATTTTATCCTATGGGAGAACTAGCTAGCTACATGAGTATCGCCCTGCTGATGTTAACGTGGTATGTTGAATGATGTGATAGGTTCATGACGAAACGGCAGAACGGTCGGATGAGGATGGTAACAAGCTATGGATCATCTACATACGGTTGATACAACCGCAAGCTTGAGCTTGATTATTCGACAACCTGGTTGTGACTGTCGATGTTTCACCACCGATAGCCTGCCACGGGGGTACCCGGGGCAGTATGTTCGGGCTTCGGCGTATGCTGAACTCGATGGTTAACGCAAGAGACAGTCGATTTATCCTGGTTCAGGCCCTCGATCGTAGATCGAGTAATAACCTTACGTCCAGTCGGCGTTAGCCTTTGCGTTGGATTGATTGTGATATGTTGTGTTGTACAATTGTCGTCCTCCTCTCTCAGGAGCCCTGCCCTCCTTTATATAGTCAGGAGGTCAGAGTCGTAGTCGGTTTACAATGAGATTTCCTAGTAGGATTACTTAATAGTTTTACTACTAAGATTACATGGGAAGAATCCTAGTTGGACTAGATCTTCTCTCTCCCTTGCGGGGTATCCTGTGGGTCCCGCATCGACAAGCCCCCGAGCACTTCATGGTTGAGCTCTGAAAGTCTCGCTTTGCTCCTTCAAGTCTTGTTGAGTAGGAACAAAATGTCATCCGAGTGTTTTTCTAGAGTGAAATCTTGTAGCGCTTCTTGGGATCTTCGAGTGGTGAGTGCTTTTTGAAGAAAAAGTACATCCATCTTGTTGTAGCCCCCGAGCCTCTTGCTATTTGGAACAAGGAGCTGGAGGATCTTGTCTTGAAGTTGCTCTGATTGTTCGTTGAAGTTTTATCAAAAAGAACTCGAATATGGCTCGTTCCGAGTTCTTTTTGTCGTAATGTCTTGAAGTGGTCTGCGTTGAGGAAGTCTTTTGGTGACGTGCGCTTTTTCGAAAAAAGTGCACTCACTGAGTGCAGCCCCCAAGCCTCTTGCTATTTGGAACAAAAAGTTGGAGGGTCTTGATCCTTTATGTTGTTTGAAAATTTGTGTTCTGAAGTAGTCCTCGAGACTTGGATTATGTCATCATCCTAGTAGTTTTGCGGCATCTTTCCGAAGCGGCCCTTTAGTCTTGGATTAAACCATCATCCGAGTAGTTTTGCGGCATGCAGCCTCCGAGCTTATGTCCGGGTTCTTTTTGGGTGGGTGCAATTTTTCGTAAAAGTTGCACTCACTGAGTGTTGCCCCCGAGCCTCTTGCTTTTGCTTGCAAAAGTTGGAGGGTCCAGATTCATGTCTTCAAAAAATTCTGGGGCTATGTATCCTACAGCCCCGTGCTTTCTCCGAGTTCTTCTCTTTAGAAAAGAAGTCGGATGAAGAGTCTTGATGTGTCGTCGTCGTTGTAGTCTTGAGTTTCTTGTATTCTTGGTCCTTTGTCTTTGGTTCCGAGCCTCCGGGAGTAGTTGAAATGAAGGCCGAGCTCCCTAGCTTAGTGTTGATTAAGCTATGATGCTGGTCGAGCCCCCGAGCGTATATCCGTGTTGTTTTGTTCAGGAAGAACTCGGATGCGAGGTCTTGGCGTATTCTTTGATAGTCTGCTGTTGTCAGATGTAGTTGTATGGTGGTGGTTGAGTGTAAATGCCTTTTGTTCACGGGTTGTACTATGCTGGTATATTCTTCCGAATATGCACGTCTTCGAGTACTGTTTCCTCTCGCCTGAGTCATCCATTATTGAGTCCTGTCTTTTTACTGTGTCCTTTGTTAGGCTTATTTTGTTGGTACTCCTAGTCCATGTGCGCCGCTCCTTTGGTCTATAAATACTGTCCCGGAGTGCTTGTTTTCATCTATTGGACATTCTGTTGAAATCTTCGTGGTCATGAACATGGTAGTTTGTGAAGTAGAGCAGCCCCCGGGCATATTTTGTAGTTCCTGTGTGTCTTGTCGTAGCTGAAGGAAGTCTTGTGATAGGGATTAGAGGTAGGCTAATCCCGCGATAGCATTGTGCCAGGATGTACGTGACGGTAGTTGGAGGAAGTCTTGTGATGTGGGCTTCGTTTCTTCATCGGGCAGTTCTGGGTTGATCCTCATCGCCTGTCCTGAGACTGTCCGGTGCAGATCAACATCATATCCAGCATCACATCGGTCTTGGGTAGACAGATGCCCGCCGGCCTTCTCTGCTCCATGTTGTCTTGTCATGCTGCCGATTTCCGCCTTGGATGCACTGCGTCCGTCTTTTGAAGAAAACAGTGTAGCTGATGGCGGTTTGTCTTTCCGAGTAGCAATTTGGGACACGTAGTCGTTCCAGAGCCTAGTCGTGTCCGTGTTCCTCTTTGCTACTTTGCTTTTTGTGGTGCCGAGTTCGTTGGGTCTTGTAAGATTTGTAATCTTCTATTTTTGAAGTCGCTTGTAACGTAACGAATCTTATCTTCTGAGTTGTCTTTTACTTTTCTGCTGTGATCCCTGTCGTTCATGAGATTACCGGGTTCTTTCTTTAAATAACCGGGTTCCTTTGTTCCTTGCAAGGTAGCCCTTTCTTTCTTCTTGGTTTGACGAGTTGTTCTTGTAGCGATCTGATAACCCTACCGTGGTGCTGGATGGACAAGTCTGAAATCTGCCTATTGGTTTGTACCGTTGTGTGGATTCGTGCCCTCCGTCGTTTTAGCTGCGTCGGTAAATGGACCGTTGCGTTCTCACACTATGTTTTAACGGGCCTAGTGGGCCGTTTTTATTACTGAAAAATCTATTTAAAGACCTTTCATCTTCCTTTCCTTTGTTGCTCAGCTCCTGCCTTTAAACCCTAGCTTTCAGAAATCCACCGCCGTCATCGTCGTCGTCACCCGAGCACCACCATCCTAGCTTCATCTTCCCCAATGCCTTTTTGCTTCCGCTAGTTCATGGGAAAGAAGAAAACCGCAAGCAAGTCTCAGGCGACCTTCGTGGACGAGGAGACATCCCTTTCTTTGATCGAAAACCAGGAGTTCGTGGCCATGAGGGCTGCTCAGAAGGTTTGGCCAGCTCCAACAACAAGCGAAGACCAGCTGTGCGAGCTCGTTAGCGATGGCTTGATCCAAAGCAAAGTCATCGCTGAATGGAGAGTTCCGGGTGAGCATCGGGTTCCAGCTCCGGGTCCTGGTGAGATTGTCCTCTTCATTTCCTTTGTCCGCGCCAGACTTTGCCTTCCTGCTTCCGCCTTCCTTCATCAGTTTCTTGGTTATTTTAGGGTTAGTCTGAACCATCTAACTCCCAATGTCGTTCTCCATCTTTCTGTTTTCGTTCATCTTTGTGAAGCTTTCCTTGGAATCCCTCCTTCTCTATCTCTTTTTCGCTTTTTCTTTCATCTGAAACCTCAACCCCGCCGTAGAGAAACCAGCATTCTTGGCGGTTGCGGGATTCAGTTTTGCCAGGGTTTCAAGATTAAGTTTTTTGACTATGACCTGGTCGATTCTGTGAAAGATTGGCGTGCCAAGTGGTTTTACGCTGCCAATTTGATCCCTTCCCTTGTCGTCCACTCTGGATCTGGTCCTGTGGTGAATGACCGATGGGACAAGAAGCTTGAGTCACCTGCTGAGATTCAAGTGATCCAGCCACTCCTTGATAGGATTAGCATGCTGAAATAGCAGGGTTTGACCGGCTTCGGTATTGTTTCGAGCTTTCTTCGTCGCCGGGTTCAGCCTTTGAAAGAGCGGGAGCATCTTGGCTTTGAGTATTCTGGGGCCGAGGATCCTTCACGCATGGTCCCAGCTCTTGAGCTGACCGGTGAGGAGGTACTCGAGCGTCTCCAGAAGATGCTGAAAGGAGTGAGCGTCATTCCTCCTGCTGTCTCCGAGTTCTCAGCCAATAACCCGCCCCCAGCTGTGAGTTGTCTATCTTTTTGTTTGAGTACTTTATGTAATCTTGCTGCATCCGTTCTTGCTTAGTTTTTCTTTGTCTCGGTGTTTTATCCTTTTTCGTAGGAGCTTGGGCGGAACTTTGTCGACCCGATCCCTCTTGATGTTCTCCCCGTCGTGGCGGAGACTGGGGATAAACTTGCTGGAACTTCTACAATTAGTAAGTCCCAAACCTCTACCGCCCTTCCTGGGGTTTCTTTCGGATTTGTTGATGTATATGAAGAATATGTTCCTCGTCTAGTCCCTCGCGGTCCTCGCAGTGTCCCGAAGAGGGGGCGAACGGATGGGTCTTCATCTAGCCTGCCTGTCTCCAAGAAGCCTCGCAAACCAAGTACTCCCTTAGGTACTCTAGTTGTTGCTAGCATGCTCTTAGGTGAGCACATTTAATACTCTTTGTTCCTTTATTTTCCTGTTTCTCTCTTGAACCAAGTACTTTTTATCCTCTTTTTAGCAGGTGCTCTGGTTTCCTTGGCTGAGGAAGAAGAGGATGATGAAGTACCCCTCATCATGCGGCGGTGAGTTGTTTTTCATATTCCTGTTGTATTGAATTTCTCTTCTTTGTCTTGACTTTTAGTCTTGAACTTTTTGAAGTAATCGGAGGTCGGGTGTGAGTTCTTCCGAGGCTCCCGTGCTGACTTCTTCTGAAGCTCCGGTGCTGAGTTCTTTGGTAGCCTCGGTACCGAGCTCTACCGCTCTTTCAGTGCAGAGTTCTTCCACGGCTCCAGCCCCGACTTCTTCCGCGGCTCCATTGTCGGCTATCCCGCTCCTGTCGCCGGGTGGCGGGGACAGTTTTTGCCGTCGTGGTTCCCCCTGCGAGGCCTTCTTTTGGCTTCGCGAAGAAGAAAGTGGTCGGGTGAGTAGATTCTAGCTTTTATCTTTTTTGGCTTCTATCTTCCTTCTTCTGGTTCTTATCGGTGCTTCCTTTTATCACTTTTTAGTGTTTCGTCTTCTCTTGTTTCTTCATCGACTTCTTCTTTGCCTCCCGCCGTGCCAACGAGTTCCGAGCCTCAGGACTCACAACATTCTGTTGATGAGGTTGCTACGGGGGCTTCA
The DNA here is from genome assembly GCF_019320115.1 of Miscanthus floridulus. Taxonomy (NCBI): domain Eukaryota; kingdom Viridiplantae; phylum Streptophyta; class Magnoliopsida; order Poales; family Poaceae; genus Miscanthus; species Miscanthus floridulus. The sequence continues at coordinate 50,586,298 of NC_089591.1, read as the reverse complement.
GAGGTACCTGGCGAAGTTGCGGACTTGGCCGCTCCGGAGGTGACTGTGGCCGTCGTGCCGGGTCCTTCTAAGGGTTTGGCTCCGGCCTCCCTGGAGGTTGCTTTGGTTGCTCCTTCTTTGCCCCAGCCGGCCTCTCCTTCCCCTTCTCTTGTTTCCGGCGGTCCCTCTTTTTCCGGTGATGTGGTGCAACAGTTCGACGCCACCCATCGGTTATCAGAGCTGACCATAGACTGGGGGAGCTTGTCGACCCTCGCGACTTCTTTTGGTGAAAAGCTCTAGGTAGGTTTTACTGCCACTCCTTTTTTGCGTGCTTGTTTTTCTTCTGTCCTTACGCCTTGTTTCTCTTTGCCTCTTTTTGCTCAGTCTTTTTCTCGTGATCATTCTGGCTTCTTTTTCTCATCTGAAAATGAGAGAAAGTTGTCTTCTGAGGTGGACGCTCTGAAAGCCGATCTCGACCTTCTCCGGGCTGAGTTGGAGACAGAGCATCAAATGCACCAAAAGGAGGAGAAGACCCTTCGTGCCCGGGTAGTGGAGACGGAGAAGCAGAGAGATGCCGCGGTGGAGTCTACGAAGAATGAATGCAAAGGTGCCATGGGTTCTGCCTGTTTCTTCTTGTATTTTGACTTCTTTTTTCGCTGACTTGTTCTTGGGTGTCTTGTCTAGTTCTCTGAGTTGAGAAGCAGAAGCTCTCAGAGAGTATCGATGAAATGAAGGCTCTTGTCCACTCTAGTCATAACAAGGCTGAGGAGGTAATTACTCGTGCTGAGGAAGAACTCGCCCTTGCTAAGCTGATTAGGTGTGGAACTGACAGAGATCTTGTGTAGGCCCAAAAAACTATTGAAGGCTTGTCTAGGAAACTGGCGACGGCTACTGAAAATTGGAACGTTTTGTGGAAATCTTTTCGTTCAGTAGCTGATGTTCTCCGGACTCCAGCGGATGACGGGCAATCTTGGGCTCAGTTCATTCCTCGGATTCCAACTCATTTCCAAGAGTTCGCGAAGAAGTGCGCTCAAGTATGTACCAAGAATGTGCTGGCCCAGGCCCGGGTCCTTGCTCCAGAGGCGCCTCTATCCAAGATAGCGGAGGAAGCTGATAGCCAAGAATACCTTTATGCTGTTGAGAGGATGGAGTCTGAGGTCGAAGGTTTAGCCAGTAGGGTTGTAGACAGTCTTAACATTGATATTTCCCTTCCTGATGACAATGCCTGATCCAATTGACCAGCCTCTTGTAATATTACACTCCTCTTTAAATGAAGATTCTTTATTTTCGTTGATGTATTCTTTGCCCGGGTGTGGTCGGATTTACTTGACTTGCTGAGTACTTTGTCCTGTTTTTGTCTCTGCTCAACTCTGTGTGTTATCCTAACGAAATCCCTCGATTTGTCGAGTACTTTTTCTTCTTCCTCTTTTGTGATCCGCCGAGTACCTTGTCCGTGCTTGGCAAACTTCGGCAGACTTGTTAGGTGTAGATCTTTGCATTGACAACCTTTCGTCTACGCTATGTAAAACGACTTGGCATTGAATGTTGCCTTGACAAACTTCGGCATCCGAGTGCTTTCTTGAGTGGTGCTTGTGCTTTTCTGAGGAAAAGAGTATTCCTATCTAGATGTAGCCCTCGAGCCTCTTGCTTTTCGAAACGAAGAGCTGGAGGATCTTTTTAAGCTTAATTTTGGTTGACTGGTTTTGGGTGTTAGTTTTTAGCTACCCTCATCAGCGGGTTCAAGCGTCTTTTCAGCTATTTTGTTCTCGGCCGGGATGCTCATGTAACACCCCTGGTGTTTGCCTTACATTGGTGCATCACATAAGCACATTCATATCATTACCACATGTGCATCATTCTATGTTTCCATGTTGCAACACGGTGTTCTTTATTGCTCATGTATGTTTGTACCTTCTGTGGTGTCTGTGTGTTATGCCTAGTACCCTAGAGGGGTTGTACATGTCCCATGTACTAGGGTCCAGTGTTTCAACGAATTGTTTCGCTTGTTTCGAGTTAACATTCCATGTGTTGCAAATGCATGTTTAAATTGATTTGAGAAGCTAGAGCAATTGCATCACATGCAAATGAATGTGGTGACCCACCAAAACACCCTAGCTACATTTATACTGTCATTAGGAACAATGTTCATAAAGGTCATTAGTCCAAATTAGGTTTCTAAGCCCTAGTTGACTCATGTTGACCCTAGAACTAGTTTTGTTTGACTATTTAAAAAGTGTAGCTTGGAGTGTTTGCATGGAGGAGCACCCTTAAGCAAAGTTGTAGTAAACTTGCTAAGGAACGAAAGTTGCTTTATGGTCATCTCATGAAAATGATCAGAACACCCTCAAAAGTGGCCCACATGGCAGAATTGGGGCTGTTTTAGACTTAGCAAATTTTGCTAAGTGTTAAGTTGTTTTACAGTTTCGGGGTTCATACTTTGGAACAATGTAACTCCCAATCTAGGTCGATCCAGCTCTAACTCATGTTGACAAAGTTGTAGTTCCCATGTAGCTCTACATCTTGTATTACTGAAATTGTGGCAAAGGACGAACAGATTTGGAGTTATGGATCGTTGAAAATGGAGTTTCAGTCGTAATTTTGCGGTAGTATTAGTTCCTTCAGTTTTTTGGAACGTCTGAAGCTCGTCATGGCCGACCGGCCACAGCACTTCGCTGCCGCGTGGCCTTCAGTGCTCGTGCCCGTTCGCCAACTCGCCCAAGCTCGCGACGTGTTGATGCCGAGCTGCCCAGATGCCCCTCACTTGCCTCCCCACTCCCTCTCCATTCTCCTCCTTCGCTCAGCTGCCAGCGCCATGGCGGGCGCGCCCATGGCTGCCACGGCAATGCCCTGCCCCATCCACCCTCGTAGCTCGTCACCTCCACCATCTGAGCACCCAGTTCCATGCCCCTCCAGCGTCTCCTCGCGCCGTCCTCAACCAGCAAAGCCATAAAGCATTGCCGCCGAGACCGTGCCCGTCAGCCGCCGCATCCCGCAGCTGCCGGCCAGGCTGCCGGCCAGGCCGAGCCGGCTGAGCCTCTGGCTGCCACTGGCTGCGCCAAGCTGGCCGCCGTGGCCCTTCCCCTTGGCCGCTGGAGCCCCTCCCCAGCCGGCCAAAGCCCTCGCTGGCCGGCCCGACGACGGCCCCAACGCCCAGCTGGCGGCCTGTCCTCGTACCGCTCGGTCTTTGGAGAAGAAGGGGTGAAATGCGAATAGAAACTCTTTACCATGTTCACTTTGCAAAATAGCCAGACACATACATTTACAAATCCGGGCTTGGTTGATTTGTGGAAACTCCTGGGTTCCCGATGCAAAATGTTTTTGTTTTTTTTTTCGGTTTAATCTATTAATTGCAGATTTCTATGCTCAACTTTGAAAATTCATAGCAATTTGTAGAAAAATCGTCAAATAGTAAATGAGGACTTTTTGGAATCCTTGTGAAATTCTCTATACACTAGATCTATAATATTATATGTTTTACTTTAAAGTTTTAGCTGTAAAAATATATTTATGCAGCTAGGTTTGTAATGCTAGTGGTATTTGTCTTTTTTATAACTGTAGATCTAGGGCTCCAAATGAAGTGAAATTTTTGTGGCATGCTACTCATGTGATAGTTGATGTGTGGTAAAAATTTCATGAGTATTGGATGAAGTATGAGTGAGTTATTGGTTTATCTTGCTCTCACATGATTTCTTGCTTTAGCAACTTGTCTTTTTCATAGAGGTTGCTATACATATTCAAATGGAGTGAAATTTGTACAGTAGACTATTGAGAGGATATGTGAGCCACTGTAATTTTTGTAGAATTTATTGTATACTTTTAGTATATGTTCATTAAGTCACCTTGTTATCTAAAATAAATTAAGAAAGGCATTAAAAGAATTTATTTGGTCATGGACACTAGGTTTTCTGGTGTTCTTTAGTCATGTGTGACATGTTGATAAAGTTGGTTTTGCCTAATTATGTGTTTGCAACATAAGTTAATATTTATTTTCTTGCCGATGTGGTTTATGGACAGATCTGGGAACTTAGCAAAGTTCTTCATGACAATGTGCTTTGTTGTGAAACTTGTTTATACAAAAGTTGTAGATAATTTATGTATCTAGCTGCTGTTAAAATTTGGTATCATTTGGCCAAGTAGTTTGTGAGTTATGCCTATTTAAAGTTGGGTTTCAGAAATGGCTGCTCTCTGTCAATTGTGGACTAGTTTCTGTAAATGTATAATTTCGACCTACTTAACTTGGGAATCATGCTGAGATGATTAAAGATGAAATGTAGATAATTTCCTAAGCTTTCCAGAATGTCTTGTTTCATATCATTTGGATTTATAAAACTCCAGATATGATTGATTTATGAAGCCGCTGTTTGCAAGTCTAGAAATTGGCATATTCCGGTTATAGTTGTTGCTTCACCTTGACTTGCTTTGCATGTTGCTAGGTGTGGTTCACGTCCTTAGTAATTAAGTTAAATACACCTGAGATCTTGTGAGACTTATGTGCCATGTATAATATTCTTTGTTATCTTAGCATGATAGATTGTGTGATGTTAAGTTAAGCATCGCGAAGTACTTAAGTGTGTTAGTGTAAACTATGCTTGTCTTGCTTGCTATTTTGTGATGCGTCTCATGGTACTATTCTTCATATTCATGCACTTGCATCTTGCATCTCATCTAGGTACGCTAGATGCACCACGTGAAGGACAAGATGTTGGAGCCAAACCTGAAGATGGTGTTGGTGGATCCATCTCGAGAATGGAAGGACCCTGGAGTGCATGCCTAGAGTGGAGACGTCGTCAAGACGGAGCAAGCTAACTTGACTGATTCGTGTCGGATCCCAGGCAAGCCCCGGAGCATTCTAAGTCTCCAATGTTTTTACAAATATCTTGAGTCTTTTTTATTGTTGATGATGCATTAAGTATAGGAACTGGTTGGAACCAATTGTTGCATTATATCCTTACCTTGTCCTGATAAAATCCTATGAACCCTAATTAAGTGTAGGATCGAATGATGCTTAGCTATGCTTAGACCGGTAGAAGTCGGGTGATTTCCTGTCGCCTGCGAGATGTAGGATGAGCTCCGATCACGGTTGGCTATAATTGCTATCATGGAAAAGAACCATGTGTTAATAATGAAAAGAGACCGGACGGGATGATGGTAGTGCAGCAACAAGGCATGGAGGTCTTGGGTGTGAATCTATCCCCGTCTGTGTCATTTAAGGACCGATTCGCTGTACGTCCTCAGGTCATGTTGAACGCAGCCTAACACTTAGCTGGCCGGATAAGTCGTTCCGACCGCGAAGACGAGTAGCTCAACTCAGGCCAGGAACGCGAGCAGTGGCGGCATTCTAGAGGTAGTAAGGATGTGCGGAGAGCCATTGGCATAAGCCCAAGGCGGGTTAGAGTCCCGAACAACCTTGGCAGAGTGGTTCTCTGAGAATGCCGATCTGTTCGGACTCGCGACTCCTGAATTGTGCCAAAGGTGACTTGTTTGCGACCCTGACGGGGGAAGCAGGGTTTGTGTTAGGAATACCCCTCCAGCTGGATAGGAATCGATTCGAATCACCGTCTCTCCCGGATAGTGAGAACTTGACTTGAGCAGCGGCAACGTAGATTCACTAAATATAAAGATATGGTTAAATGATGATGATAATGATGATGAGAATGATGATGAGCCATGAAATACCTGATATGGTTATTATTGTTTGCAACTAAATCAAATGATTGATTAGTATAGGTGCTAATATAGATGGTAGGAAATGGCTAAAAGTCACTGCTAGTATAGGCGGATAATGATTATGATTACTCAAGCTTTTATGCAAAAAGGTTGTCAGCTCAGCTCCATCAAATAAAGCCTTGCATAATCCTTGGTGTCACTTTATTTCTGGTTTACGATGGGTAAGTCTGGCTGAGTACATTCTCGTACTCAGGGTTTATCCCACCATGTTGCAGGTGAAGTTCTCGGCCTATTGAAGATGGTGGCTAACCACCGGTGGGCTCGGTGATTCTATACTTACTTCTCATCTATATGCTTTTGTCGGATGATGTCACTTATGCTAGCAATATATTTGGAACTTATAGTAATGTAATCATTGGAAAGCTGTGTTGTTTTCGCTAAGCGGTTTTAAAACCAAACTTGTACTATTATTTGTAAATCCATTTGTAATATTATTTTCTGCTGCAACCCTGTGTATGTGATGTGTATTTGCTTAATCCCGCGATCTTGGTTGTGACGTTGATTTACCGAGGTCTTTCGGGACACTCGGCGGACTACCGGGTTTATATGAGTGAAAGTATGCGCGTGTCAACGTGTTAGCGGGGACAGCCGTACTTGATCTTGTATAAATTGGGCGGTTCCGTTACAGCTTAGGCATGTCTTCAGCCATCTTGCTTCTTGTTTCGGGTGTTAGCTTTTAGCTACCCTCATCGGCGGGCTCAAGTGTCTTTTTAGCTATTTTGCTCTCGGCCGGGATGCTCAGGCATGTTTTCAGCCATTTTGCTTTTTGTTTCGGGTGTTAGCTTTTAGCTACCCTCATCGGCGGGCTCAAGCATCTTTTCAGCTATTTTGCTCTCGGCCGGGATGCTCAGGCATGTTTTTAGCCATTTTGCTTTTTGTTTCGGGTGTTAGCTTTTAGCTACCCTCATCGGCGGGCTCAAGCGTCTTTTTAGCTATTTTGCTTTCAGCCGGGATGCTTAGGCATGTTTTTAGCCATTTTGCTTTTTGTTTCGGGTGTTCGCTTTTAGCTACCCTCATCGGCGGGCTCAAGCGTCTTTTTAGCTATTTTGCTCTCGGCCGGGATGCTTAGGCATGTTTTCAGCCATTTTGCTTTTTGTTTTGGGTGTTAGCTTTTAGCTACCCTCATCGGCGGGCTCAAGCGTCTTTTCAGCTATTTTGCTCTCGGCCGGGATGCTTAGGCATGTTTTCAGCCATTTTGCTTTTTGTTTCGGGTGTTAGCTTTTAGCTACCCTCATCGGCGGGCTCAAGCGTCTTTTCAGCTATTTTGCTCTCGGCCGGGATGCTCAGGCATGTTTTCAGCCATTTTGCTTTTTGTTTCGGGTGTTCGCTTTTAGCTACCCTCATCGGCGGGCTCAAGCATCTTTTCCGCTATTTTGCTCTCGGCCGGGATGCTCAGGCATGTTTTCAGCCATTTTGCTTTTTGTTTCGGGTGTTAGCTTTTAGCTACCCTCATCGGCGGGCTCAAGCGTCTTTTCAGCTATTTTGCTCTCGGCCGGGATGCTCAGGCATGTTTTTAGCCATTTTGCCTTTTGTTTCGGATGTTAGCTTTTAACTACCCTCATCAGTGGGCTCAAGCGTCTTTTCAGCTATTTTGCTCTCGGTCGGGATGCTCAGGTATGTTTTCAGCCATTTTGCTTTTCGTTACAACAACTCGTTGAAAGTCATGACAAAAGATGCTGTGGATGAATATCATCTTTATTGATCATGAATATAAACTAATACATATGTTGTCAAAGAATATTGTCCTTCGTCGATTGTGAACATTGGTCCCTTGTGACTTGCATATCCGTTTTCTCTTGAGTTGTTTTTACGCGTAGAATCTTCTTAGCTGGCTGATGTGCCATGTATTGCTGATTTCTCTTCCATCTTCGGTTATTAACTTGTATGTGCCTGGTCTGGTGATTTTTGTGACAATGAACGGACCTTCCCATGGACTGAGTAGCTTATGTCGTCCATCAGTCTTTTGTATCCTTCTTAGCACTAAGTCTCCGACTTGTAATGATCAAGGATGGGTACTCTTGTTGTAGTGTCGTCTTAAACCTTGTAGGTATCTGGCTGATTGGAGGGTAGTGTTTATTCTGACTTCTTCTGAGCTGTCGAGTTCTAATCTTCTTGTGTGTTCTGCTTCTCCTTCATCGTATTGTTCTATCTTTGGTGATGTCCAGATCAAGTCGACAGGTAGTACGGCCTCTGTCCCGTAAACTAGGAAGAAGGGTGAGTAGCCTGTTGCTCTGCTCATTTGAGTTCGTAGCCCCCATACTGCTTTAGGCAATTCTTCAATCCAATTGGCTCCATAGTCCACTAGTTCTTCGTATAATCTTGGTTTTAATTCGGCTAGTATGAGTCCATTAGCCCTTTCTACTTGTCCGTTGGCTTCTGGATGTGCAACAGACGCGTAGTCTATACTGAAACCACAGTCTTGTGCCCAGCTTTTGAATTCTGTAGCCGTGAAGGGGGAACCTAGATCTGTGATGATTCGATTAGGAATCCCAAAGCGGTGTATAATGTCTTTGATGAACTCGACTGCTTTTGCTGCGCTGTATTTTGCGAGTGGTTTGTATTCAATCCACTTGGTGAACTTGTCGATTGCTACAAAGATGTACTCGAAGCCGCCTTTTGCTTTCTTCAGAGGTCCTACTTGATCCAGCCCCCAGTAGGAAAAAGGCCAAGCGGGTGGGATGCAGATAAGATTGTGAGCTGGCACATGGGCTTGTCTTGCAAACATTTGGCAACCTTTGCATTTTCTGACAAGTTCTTCTGCGTCTTTCAAAGCGGTTGGCTAGTAGAATCCGGTGTGAAATGCTTTGCCAACTAGTGTTCTTGAAGCGGCATGATTTCCATAGCAACCTGAGTGTATTTTGTCTAGGATCTCTTTTCCTTCTTCAAATGAGACACATTTTAGGAGTACTCCTGATGATGCTGCTCTTCTGTAAAGTCTATCTCCTACTAGAACATAGTTTTTGCTTTTGCGAACAACTTGGGTGGCTTCTGCTTTATCTACTGGCAATTTATTTTCTTTGATGTAGTCGATGAAAACTTGGCTCCATGAAGTGTTGATTACTAAGATCTGAACTCCTTTAGCCTGAATTTCATGGGTTGTTTCATCGGGTTGTTTGATAGAGGGAACTGATAGCTCTTCTATGAATACGCCGGGTGGAACCTTCGCTCTATCTGATCCGAGCTTGGCGAGGACGTCTGCTGCAATGTTGGAATCGCGCAGGATGTATAGAATTTCTAATCCTTGAAAATGTTTTTCAAGTTTCTGTATTTTAGCACAGTAAGCACTCATGTTTTCTTTGGTGCAATCCCAATCTTTGTTGACTTGGTTGATGACTACTGCTGAATCGCCGTATACGAGTAATCTCTTTATTCCGAGAGTAATTGCCACTCATAACCCGTGGATGAGGGCTTCATATTCTGCTTCGTTATTTGTAGCTTGCCATAATATCTGAAGGACGTACTTGAGTTGTTTTCCTTCTGGAGAAATGAGGAGAACGCCTGCACCGGCCCCGCTTAGTTTGAGTGATCCATCAAAGTACATCTTCCAGTGGCCAAGGATTGTATCTGATAAAGGCTGTTGAATCTCTATCCACTCAGCCACAAAATCGGCGAGGGCTTGAGATTTGTTTGCTTTCCGCGGGGTGAAATCGATGTTAAGAGCTCCGATTTCAACTGCCCACTTGGATATGCGCCCTGTGGCATCTTTATTGTGTAGGATGTCTCCGAGTGGAAAATCTGTCACCACGGTAATCTTATGGCTTTCGAAATAGTGGCGAAGCTTGCGTGAGGTGATGAGTAGAGCGTAGAGTAGTTTTTGTACATGCGGGTACCGGATTTTGGATTCTGACAGTACTTCGCTGATATAGTATACGGGACGTTGCACTTTATACACGCGCCCTTGTTCTTCTCTTTCTATGACTATTGCCGTGCTGATTACGGTAGAAGTCACCACAATATATAGCATCATATCTTCGTCTTTCTTTGGAGGTGTCAGGACAGGCGACGAGGTGAGGTATTCTTTAAGTTTTTTGAAAGCTTCGTCGGCCTCTATTGTCCACTCAAACTTGTCTGTCTTCTTTATTAGTTTAAAGAAAGGTAACCCCTTTTCGCCGAGTCTTGATATGAAACGGTTGAGGGCCGCCATGCATCCTGTTAGTTTCTGCACATCTTTGATACTTCTAGGTGGGCCCATTTTTGTTATAGCTCGAATTTGCTTGGTGCTGGCTTCGATCCCGCGCTGACTGACCAAAAATCCGAGTAGTTGTCCTGAGGGAACTCCAAATACACATTTGTTTGGGTTCAATCTCCATCTCCATCTCTTCAAGTTTTCGAAGGTTTGCTTTAAATCTTCAATCAGAGTGTCTGGGTTCTTTGTTTTCACCACTACATCATCCATGTATGCTTCCACATTTTCACCGATTTGATTCCCAAGGCAAGTTTGGATAGCTCTTTGGTATGTGGCGCCAGCATTCTTTAGTCCAAACGACATGGTCTTGTAGCAGTAGGCACCAAACGGGGTGATGAAAGATGTCTTGCTCTGGTCTTGTTCTTTTAGTGTGATCTGGTGATACCCTGAATAGCAATCAAGAAAAGATAATAGTGCAGATCCTGCTGTTGAGTCAACTATCTGGTCAATGTGTGGTAGCCCGAATGGATCTTTTGGGCAATGTTTGTTGAGATCTGTGTAGTCGACGCACATGCGCCACTCGTCTGTGTTTTTCTTCTGCACAAGGACCAAGTTTGCTAGCCAGTCTAGATGAAGGATTTCCCTGATGAATCCGGCTGCCATCAGTTTTGTTATTTCCTTTTTAATTGCTGCCTTTTTGTCGGGTGAGAATCACCGTAGCCGTTGCTTTACAGGCTTGGAGCTTTCATTAACATCAATTCTGTGCTCAGCCAACTCCCTTGGGACTCCTAGCATGTCGGCCGGCTTCCAAGCGAAGATATCTTTGTTGTCCCGAAGAAAGTTGGTGAGCGCGAGTTCCTATTTTGCCGAGAGGTGAGCACTGATGGTTGCTGTCTTGGAGGTATCGCCTGTGCCTAAGTCGATTTGCTTGACGTCGGCTTCTTTTGGTGGTGTGATGATGCTGGGCTTTTTAGCCGGTATTTCTAATTCTTCTTGGCTTGTCTCTGCAGCGATTGCGGCTATTTCTTTTCTTCCATTGTTGGCTTGTGCTTTAGCTGCAATTTTGATCGTCTGAACGTCGCAGTCAAAAGCACGCTTCAAATCGCTTCGAAGAGAAAGGATACCGTTGGGTCCTGGCATCTTAAGCAGTAAGTACGGATAATGTGGTATTGTCATGAATTTAGCCAGTGCTGGGCGTCCGAGGATTGCATGATATGACGAATCGAAGTCAGCGACCTCAAATTTGATAAACTCTATTCGGTAGTTTGAAGGAGTTCCAAAAGTAACGGGTAAAGTAATTTGTCCAAGTGGCATGGCTGCTTTGCCGGGTACTATTTCGTAAAAAGGTGTGCTTGTTGGCGTGATTATCCCGGCGAGTTGTAGTCCCATTTTCCTTAGAGTTTCTGAAAAGATGATGTTGAGTCCAGCCCCCCCATCGATTAGTACTTTGGTGATGGTCATACCAGCAATAGTTGGATCTAGAACCAGTGGATAGTGGCCTGTGTTTCTCACGCTAGTCCATTGGTCTTCTCTAGTAAATTGGATAGGATACTGTGACCAATTGAGATATCTTGGGGTAGCCGGTTCTGCTGTCATAATGGTCCGTAGTGCTAGTTTTTCTTGATGTTTGCTTCTGCAATCCGGAGCCCCTGAGAAGATCACTGCTATCGTTCCCCTGGGTTTTTGGAATCCTTTGTCCTCGTGGTTGTCTTCATCTCTTTTCTGATTGTCCTCTTTGGTGTTTTTCTTACTATCTTTTCTTGTGTATCGATCATTGAAAGTGTAGCAATTTTCGATGGTGTGCCTCCCATTAGGGTGCAATGGGCAACGTATGTTTTCAATGTCATCATATCTTCTGGGTTTGGAAAACTTCTTTGATTTGTCGGCCATTGCCATAGTATTGTCTGGTCTACGTTTTCTTTCTTGATGTCTGCTATTTCGGTGATTTTGCTTGTCCGAGTTGTCCTGGTTGCTTCTGTCCGGGAACCTCTCTCGTGTTTTTTCTTCTGCAGTAATCATCTTTTCTACTGTTCGTCTGAATTCTTCATTGTTTCTCGGATTTTCTTTGCAGAAGTCTTGAAATTGCCACCTAGCCATGATTCCATGAGAGAAAGCTTCAATTACTTCTCGTTCGGTTATGTTATGCACTTGAGCTCGTAGTTCGCCGAATCATCGATAGTAATTTCTAAGACTTTCACCTCTCTTTTGCTTGAGTCCTTCTAGTTCTGCATGAGTGATTGGGTGTGTAATGATTCCTGCGAAATTCTTACAAAAAGCTCTTTGCAAATCCTCCCAATTTCTGATAGATCCTGGATTCAGTTTGTCGAACCATTGGAGGGGCATGGCTTCCAGTGCCATGGGAAAGAACAGGGTTTTGATATCGTCATCTCCTCCAGCTAGTTCAATTGATTGTGAATATATTCTGAGCCATTGCCTTGGTTTAGTTTTGTCATCATACTTGGAGTGGTTAGACGGTTTGAATTTGTGAGGTAATCGTACCAATGCAAGCCTATTCGCGAAATAGGGGAATATGTCGTGTGTTCTGGTTTCTTTGAATTCAGATTCGGCACCTTCTTCTGGCCAACTGTCGTTTTGATGGGAATAATCTTGTGAGGTTGTCTGGGTAGGCACCCTACTCCTGGTCTTCCTTGGTCGTTCAAATCGGTGGCCTTGATTATGTTCCTTCCTACTTCCTCCGTCATGGCTTCCACCCGGCCCAAGTCTTTCGAAAGCAGATTTCCTTTGATTTTGATCTTCTTGCCTGTGGGTTGTTGATCTGGCGGGTAGTCTTGATCGAGCTCTCTCTTCATGCGTTCTCGGGATCATCGATCGGAGCAAGTCCTGGAGATGTTCATACTTCTCACCGGGATGTGAAGTTGCTCCGAGTTCTTCTAATGCTTCTCGAATCTTATCGTAAGGCGTATTTGCCGTGCGTCTTCCTTCGACTTCTCGCTACGATTTTCTTTTGTCGTACTCAACCAACTCTGACTCATATCTGATCCAAGCTTCCCTGCGCTGCCTAGCACGGTGTTGGCGCCCTTGCTTCAACTTGTTTTTTCTTTCTCTAGCTTGTTTCTGACTCTCGGTTTCTCCCTCGTAGCCCTGGGCAAAGGGTGATATGTTGGATTCTGATTCATCTGATGACCTGACATCGGGTGCTTCCGGGGGATTTAATGGTGACCGAGGACGTCGAACCATGAGCACTTCTCGTGCGTGAGCCGTTCTGTTATTGGCGTTAGTTCTCATGCTGTCAGAGTCGCTGATAACTTTAGTAGATGCCTCGATGTCGTAGATCGAGTCTCCTTCTTGGTAAGGTAGAATAGCTGTTGTTGTTGTGCCGACTAGTTGGGTTCCGCTATCTTCAGGAACGGAACCTGGCCAGTGGATGATACAGTCTTGCGATGTTATCGTTAGCACGAGACCCTCCTGGGCTCCTGTCAGTGGTATCCCGAACATTGGATTAAAGGATCTTTCGAACTGTCCCTGATAGGATTTTGCCATGTTGTCGAGCCCAAATGGAAAAGAACTCGACTTCTTGAAAGAACTCTGAGGGTAATCCAAGTTGTTTTGGGTTGTGCTCTGGAATCTTGCCAAAAAAGAACTCGGTTTCTTGAAAGCACTCGGATAAAACTTCACCTTGGAACTTGAATTCGAATCGGATACGCGTGGCCGTGAAATCTGATTTGAATCGGATACTATGAGCTGCGCGAATCTTCTGGTGAGCTGATTTGTCGTAGTTGATGAAATAGGAAATTCTTTATGATGATCTGGATCTTTGAGGAGATGGCCCTGAAGCTTGCCGTTGTTGTCTGCCTCGTAGATCTATGAGCCGAAGATGAAAGTTGATCCCGTCGGGAAGATTATGTTGTCGAGGTCCATCGAGCTCTCGGATGCAAAGTCGCCGAAAGCCCCTACCTGGCGCGCCAGCTGTCGATGTTTCACCACCGATAGCCTGCCACGGGGGTACCCGGGGCAGTATGTTCGGGCTTCGGCGTATGCTGAACTCGATGGTTAACGCAAGAGACCGTCGATTTATTCTGGTTCAAGCCCTCGATCGTAGATCGAGTAATAACCTTACGTCCAGTCGGCGTTAGCCTTTGCGTTGGATTGATTGTGATATGTTGTGTTGTATAATTGTCGTCCTCCTCTCTCAGGAGCCCTGCCCTCCTTTATATAGTCAGGAGGTCAGAGTCGTAGTCGGTTTACAATGAGATTTTCTAGTAGGATTACTTAATAGTTCTAGTACTAAGATTACATGGAAAGAATTCTAGTTGGACTAGATCTTCTCTCTCCTTGCGGGGTATCCTGTGGGTACCGCATCAACAGTGACTAAGATATACTACAATACTACAACGATGAACGATCATGGTGGAGACTGGAGAGTGGGCGTCCTTGCCTTTGAGTTTGCGGGCGGCCATGTGCTCGGCGAGAGGCCGAGAGAGAGAGAGAGACATGCCAACCAGAGTCAATCCAGATCCCCTGGTCGGATTGGCTGTTCCACGAATCATACTGTTTCGTCGCGATCGCCCCACATAACGCAGATGTTTTGTCTGCGAACGAGATCCATGTGGTATACTGGTAGTTTTTATACCTATCTACTGCAGAAAAAAATGTTTATTCACGACGCACGGAGCTCGACGGAGACTTGAGAAGAACCCAAGTGTACGTGAATGAAGACACTGCTGCCTGCTGGAGAGCGTAGGGCGGCGACCTCACGTGGTGCCACTGCCACCTCAGTCCTCATCCAATCCACGTGGTACATAGAGAGCCAGGAAGAAAAGACGGAAGCTGCTTCGCGTACAAACCATGCATGCCTATCGGTTGTAAATTGTAGCCGTAGCCCCTGATGAATGTCTTGAGCCCAAGACACCTGTCCCTGTTCGTTCTGCTTCGGTGAGCTCGGCCCGAAGGCCCAACCGCCAAAGCATTGCAACCCGGCCGACCTGTTACGCCAACAGAGAGGAGTCGATCGACCAGGCGCGCCCAGTCGAGATCACCGGCTAGTCCCGTACTCCCGTTAGCCGCCGCCAGGTCAAAGAGGTCAGAGGTGTGGCGGCCCAATTTTTGACAATTTGACTCTTTTTTTAAAAAAAAAAATTACGTTTGACTCTCTAAAAGACTTAAACTCATCTTTGGACCCTGGGGGTTGGCGCCAAAACTCATGGCGCTAAGGCAACACGTATTGACGCCACAGATCTTGGCTCCGAGATGCCTAGCTGTGCATAGCAGGTCATCCTAGGTGGGGTTGACGTGGCCGGTACGCCGGGGCCAGAATACATGGTGCCGAGCTCGGCGCCACAGATCTTGACGCCGAGCATGGATTCAGAGCGCGGTGGAGGTCGTTGAGGTTGACTGCTCACTAGTCACTGCTCATACGTTGCATTCATGTTGCTCACTGGTCACTGCTCACACGTTGCAGCAATAACGACCCCCATAAGTACCACTACCATGGTACCAGTTCTGCCGACCAGAAGCACCGATTGGCCGCTTTACCTTCTGCGAAGCAGCACAGAGCAAACATCAGAGAAGCAACAAGAACAAATTACTGTGCTACTTAACTACACTAATTAACTAGCAGCTTAAAAAAACAATTAACTAGCAGCTGATACTGTGCTACTTGAAACTTGAAATTTTGACTAAGCTTTCAGGTTGATGTACATGCCCGGGGATCGGTGACAGGTGGCCACTGCATTTTCTCGACAAATTAATGATCTATCTCATCAGTTTTTAATTCTACTGTGATTAGATTGAGATACCCTAGTTGGTTCTCTTGGAGCATGGCGTCACGACTGATGAGATAACATTAAAAACTGACCACAACGTATACCCAATAATTTTATCAGAATGGAATGAAATGCTAGAAACAGTATGTGTCATTTTCGATTAGTATATGCGTATTGTACCGTGGCAGCTTGGCAGGGCTGTAAGTTGCATTGCTTATGTGTTAAGGAATATTAAAGAGCATCGGTGAAATTTTTTTAGGGTAATAATAAAAAGCATCAGTGATAGTGTGCCAGCTAGTACTAGATCACGCATGTGGTACCCGGTATTACTTTCATGTCGTGCGTGAGCAAAGATTGTAGCGAAAAGTGCTTGTTATTTAATCATATTATTGCGGCACAGTGTGTTTGCCTCTAATCGTAGTTTTTGTTGATGCTAGTGCTGGCTAGCTAGCAAATACTTGTATGAGCTACGCATAACCGGGGAAAAAATGAGCTAAGCAAACCTCTCCAAAGTTCAATAAATGTATGCCACCGAACACTCTGGTCGGTGCGCCTGTAAATGCATGCCACCAAACACTCTAGCCGGTGAGCAACATGAATGCAATGTGCGAGCAGTGACTAGTGAGCAGTCAACCTCAGCGACCTCCACCGCCCGCTCCACCGCGCTCTGAATCCATGCTCGGCGCCGAGATCTATGGTGCCGAGCTCGGCGCCATGTATTCTGGCACCGAGGTACCGGCCACATCAATGCCACCTAGGATGTCCTGCTATGCACGGCTAGGCACCTCGGAGCTAAGGTCTGTGGTGCCAAGACGTGTTACCTTGGCGCCGACCCCAGGGTCTAAAGATGAGTTTAAGTCTCCCAGAGAGCCAAACGTATTTTTTTTAAAAAAGGGCCAAATTGTAAAAAATTAGGGTGTGGCGGCCAGCTAGAGCCTAGCGTCAGCCAACACCCGAGGCCACGTCGATCGTACGATGAGACTGAATCCTTGGTTCTTGTGGAGTTGTATATAGTAGATGACACCACCAAAAGTTTTATTTCAAGCCTCTTAGCAATCAGCAAACCGATAATGCTAACACGGTTGCCGCCGAGCTGATAGCATCAGATACAAAACTCAATTTGGCCGCCATTATTAAGTAATCTGCTGCTCCCCTTATGTGAACGCACGGCAGGGACAGACGACGCCGAAAATGGCTCCCTACTGTTGCTACGTAGCAGCTGTAGGGGCAGGCATCGAATGGCTCTCCTGTCGCACTGTAGCCACAGTAGGGGCCGGCGCCAAAGTCAGTCCTGCTCTCACATCTAGCACTGTAGCAGTATGGTAGCTTGACATATCTGTGTACTAGGATTAGATGGGTAGAGTTATATATATAGTTTGCCACTACAACTCAGTAAAGAGAGCGAGTTCAGTTTTGCCATCTCCACTGTAGAGCTCTGGCCAACGCTGGTGCTTGTGCTGGGTGTGTGTGCTTTGTTCTTCCTCCCTTCTTCTACCTCTAGGCATAGTATGTGGTCGGCAACGACAGTGCGTGGCCGCCAACGGTGGTGAGTGGTTGACTCACCCGTGCCGAAGATCTTAGGGGCTAACAAGTGATATCAGAGACGTACAAGTGTCGTCGTTGGACTAACCGCTGGCGATGACGCACGGTTTGGAGATGGGCGATAGCAGTGGTGCTGCTGTGGCTGCCCAGCTACGACAGGAGGTCATTGTGCTCACGGTGCAAGAGGTCAGCGGCACCAGTTGACCAACGTTGACTCGCACCAACTATGGCGAGTGGTCAGTGACCATGAAGGTCAAGCTTAGAGCCCGACGGCTCTAGAATGCTATTGATAAGGGCACCGGTAACGAAGAAGACAACATGTCAGCGTTGGAGGCTATCCTCGCTGTTGTGCCAGCGGAGTACAGAGAGCCGTTGGGGGCAAAGAGCTCTGCTAAGGAGGCGTAGGAGGCCATTACAACGATGCGCATTGGGTCCGACCACACAAAGAAGGTGACGGCCTAGCTTCTGAAGCAGGAGTACACCAACCTCAAGTTCAAGGATGGTGAAGCGGTGGAGGATTTCTCCCTCCACTTGCAGACGCTCATCAACAAGCTGAGGAGCTATGTCGTCACCATCAACGAAGAAGAGACAGTCTCCAAGTACCTCCACTCTATGTCGATGAAGTGCATCCAGATTGCTCTCTCCATAGAGACGATGTTGGACTTATCCATCCTCACCATTGAGGATGTGATAGGTCGTCTGTGGGCGGTGGACGAGCGCATGGAGCAAGCCACAGCAACAAAGAACAGTGGTAAGCTGCTGCTGACAGAGGAGGAGTGAGCTACCCACAGGAACTCCAGGGAAGCCTCCTCCAGCCGTGGTGGCGATGGCAAGCGCCACGGAAAGTCTTCTTCAGAGAAGAAGAAGAAGAAGGTTGACCCTAACACCTATCGACGCTGTGGGAAGACGGGCCATTGGGCAAAGGAGTGCCCAAATCATAAGCAGGAGAAGAAGGCTGAGGCTCATCTGGCGCAGGCTGATGATGATGATGAGGCCACTCTCCTGATGGCGACATTCTGTGCACTGCACGACGTTGAGGCCAAAGAGAAGAGAGAGGTGATGGCGGTGAAAGAGCCTGGGAAGGCTCTGAAAGCTATCTACCTTGACGAACCACACGCCCAAGTCCACCTCGGATGTGTGGGTGGCGAGCAGGAGCAGCGGTGGTACCTAGACTCCGGCACCAGCAACCACATGACATGCTTCAAGGCAGCCTTCTCTGAGCTCGACGACGACGTGACCGACACAGTGTAGTTTGGTGATGACTCAAGGGTGGCGATCCGAGGGTGCGGCACCATCATCTTCAAGTGCAAGAACAGCGAGCACCACGCGCTAACGGATGTATATTACATCCCGCAGATGCATTCAAGCATCATCAGCATTGGCCAGCTGGATGAGCGCGGTAGCGAGGTACTGATCAAGGACGGCGTCCTCAGGATCAGGGACTAGGAGCAGCGCCTTCTTGCCAAGGTGAAGAGGTCTCAAAACCGGCTGTACCTACTTGACTTTGAAGGTGGAGCAGCCGGTGTGCCTGGCAGCACGGCACACCGAGGAGCCATGGCTGTGGCATGCCCGGTTCGGCCATCTCAGCTTCGACGTGCTCGGTCGGCAGGAGAAGATGTTCTGAGGGCTGCCCCACATCAAGCACAGAGGCGAGCTGTGTGACAGCTTCCTAGCCGAGAAGCAGAGGAGACTATCGTTCCCAAAGGCGGCCAAGTATCATGCGGTGGACGCTCTCGAGCTCATCCACGGCGATCTCTACGGGCCAATCATGCCAGCCACAAATGGTGGTTGGCAGTACTTCCTCCTACTCATGAATGATTATAGTCGCTATATGTGGCTGCAACTCCTAACGAGCAAGGATGAGGCGATGGAGGCGATCAAGAAGTCAAGGCCTGCGTGGAGGCGGAGAGCGGCAAGAAGCTACGCGTGCTGCGAACTGATCGGGGCGGTGAATTCACTTCGGTGGAGTTCGCTGCGTACTACGTGGATCAGGGTGTGGTGCAACACCACACTACGCCGTACTCACCACAGCAGAATGGCATGGTGGAGCGGCGAAACCATACAGTGGTCGGCATGGCTCGATCCATGATGAAGGCCAAGGGCATGCCGGCAAGGTTCTGAGGTGAGGCGGTGACCACGATGGTGTTCATCCTCAACCGCACGTCCACCAAGGCCCTGAAGGGCAACACGTCGTTCGAAGCTTAGTATGGGCGCAAGCCGAGCATGTGAAAGGGTCGAGATGGCGACTAGAGGGGGGATGAATAGTCCTTTTTAAAACTTAATTGCGTCGGCTAACCGAAACAAGTGCGGAATTAAAACTATCGGTCTAGCCAAGACTACACTCCTCTATCTATGTTCACTAGCACCTTGCAAAGATACTAATCAAGCAACAAAGGTGCCGGGCTAGCTAGAGCTCACCTAACCAATTCTAGTAGCAAGGTCACACAAACCTATGCCACTAGTACTTTAAGCAACAAGGGAGCTCCTACACATGCTAGTAAGCAAAAGCATAAAGCTAAATAAGCTCACTAGCAATGCTCAATAACAAGGCAACCAATGCCAAATTAGAGAGCGCAATTACTTAGCTACACAAACTAAGCAATGTGACTAACAAAGTTACACAAACCAAATTAGCCACGCAAGGGAGCTACTTATATGCTACACAAGCAAGAAGGTAATTAGCAAGCTACACAAGCTAACTAATTATTAAAGCAACAACACAAGCTCAATGTATATAAAAGTAATTGCAAGCTTGTGTAACGGGAATGCAAACCAACGGGAAGAACAAGGTTGACACGATGATTTTTCTCCCGAGGTTCACGTGTTTGCCAACACGCTAGTCCCCGTTGTGTCGACCGCTCACTTGGTGGTTCGGTGGCTAATTGGCATCACCCACCAAGCTTGCACGTCGGGTGCCACAAGAACCTACCCCGGAAGTGAGGGTAGCTCAATGACACGCTTTACTAGAGTTGCTCTTCGCGGCTCCCGCGGGGCGAGCACAATGCCCCTCACAAGCACTTCTCCGGAGCGCCGCACAAGCTTCTTGCGGGCTTCCACGGAGACCACCACCAAGCCGTCTAGGAGGTGGCAACCTCCAAGAGTAACAAGCACCACCGGCTTGCAACTCGATCACCTAGTGCCACTCGATGCAACCTCACGATGCAATCGCACTAGAATCGCTCACTCACACAATCGGATGATCACTATCAAGTATGTGTGAGATGGAGGGCTCCTAAGCACTCACAAGCATGGACACTAAGTCCCCTGAGGTGCTCCACACCAGCCATGGCCGAAGGCCACTTCTATTTATAGCCCCAAGGGCTAAACTAGCTGTTACCCCTTCACTGGGCAAAAGTCGGGCCGACCGGACGCTCCGGTCGTGTTGACCGAACGCAGGACCTCAGCATCCGGTCGTCCGCAGACGGCCACGTGTCCTGATTCCAACAGTCACTTGACCTGACCGGACGCTCCGGCTAAAACTGACCGGACGCAGAAGCTTCAAGTGACCAGAGGCTGGACCTCAACGTCCGGTCATTTACAGTAAGCTCCTCGAGGCGTATTTCTTCGACCGAACACGTCCAGTCCACCTTGACCGGACATAGACCAGCGTCCGGTGCAATACCCTTGGTATTGTGCCAACCGACCAGTTTGACCGGACGCATGCTGCCAGTGTCCGGTGCTTTCAGACCCAGCGTCCGGTCAGTTGACCGACGCCAGCGTCTTCGCGACTAACTCGTTTTCACTTCTAACTTCTTCACCCTTGCTCCAATGTGCCAACCACAAGAATTTGCATCCGGCGCAATAGAAAATAGGCATTCCATTTTCCCGAAAGCGCCAAATCCATCTCAACCCTGCAAACACCACCTCCTTTGTAGATGTGCCAACACCACCAAGTGTACACCACCATGTGTATGTGTGTTAGCTTTTCACAATCATTTCCCAAAGGATGTTAGCCACTCAACTTGTCACGCCACTCGATCCTAGCAACGATGCAAAGTTAGATCACTCGAGTGGCACTGGATGACCGATATGCAAACAAGTTTGCCCCTCTTGATAGTACGGCCATCTATCCTAAACCCGGTCATAAACTTCTCTACACACCTATGACCGGTGAAATGAAATGCCCTAGGTTATACCTTTGCCTTGCGCATTCCATTCCATCTCCTCCAATGTTGATGCAACACATGCACCAACATGATCAACAATGATATGATCCACTTCATATCATCACGTGATCATATTGGTTCATCGATCTTGACTTTACTTGCTCTTCACCGTTGCCATCGTCCATCGGCACCAAGTCTTGCTCAAGCTTCACCGCCACGTGGTCCATCACTCCAAAGCGTTCGACTTGCCCTTCACACTTGCAACTGGTCCATCAAGCCAAGTCTTGTCTTGATCTTCTCCACCTTAATCCCATGACTCAATATCACGTCTCATGTGCATTTAAGCTCCTTTATCATCATATGTGTGAGCTTTGCAACATTTTGAAGCCATTTTCACCTTCATGGCATATGTTGACTCACACACATGTACCTATGGACTAATCACCTGTGTATCTCACATAAACACAATTAGTCCACCTAGGTTGTCACTCAATTACCAAAACCAAACAAGGACCTTTCAGCGTGTCCTTCCTCCGGATATTTGGCTGCATCGGCCATGTCAGGAAGACAAAGCCGGTCCTCACCAAGCTGGAGGACAGGAGCACACCGATGGTGCTCCTAGGCTACGCGGAAGGTACCAAGGCATACTGGCTCTACAACCCATGTGGAGGCAAGGTGCTTGTCTCGTGCGATGTCGTGTTTGATGAGAAGGTGGCCTAGGACTGGAATAGTCCAGGCATGGGGGAATCTGGCGGTTTCACCAGCACCTTCGTCGTCGAGCACTTGATCATCCACGGTGGTGGAGATGCTAGAGAGGAGGTGCCGACCACTCCAGCAATAGAGCCGAGCACTCCTAGGGTGGTGCCAAGCACTCCGAGAGGGGTGCCGAGCACTCTAGGAGTGATGCTGAGAGGTCCTACAGTGGTGTCGACCACTCCAGGATGGGTGCCGAACACTCCCGTAGCAGAGCCGAGAAGTCTTGCAGTGATGCCGACCACTCCAAGACTAGGGCTGAGTACTCCTATAGTGGTGACAAACACTCTAGGAGTGGTGACGAGCGGTCTAGGAGTAGTGCCGAGCACTATAGCCGGGGTGTCGAGCACTCCATGTGCCATGCAGACCACTCTAGTGGAACAACGAACTCCATCAACGCCGATCGAGTTCGCCTCACCTACAAGCAACATCACTGAGTTTGTGGATGCTTTCTGAAAGCATCTAGGCCCCTAGTTGGGTTTTGATGATTAATGACAATACGTAATTACTATGACTAATATATGTTTTGCAAAGGCAATTAAATTAGGTCATGGTAATGGAGATTGATTAGGCAATCATGGTTGTCATGCCCCTACGATGGAAATTGTCTCGATTTTCAAAGGATGAACGACAAGGTTAAGGATGGACTAGTTCTAAGTGTCATTTGGAGTTGGAGAGACACTTAGAGTAGTTTAGGACTTTGTTTTTCCTTTGATCGTACTATTAAGGGGGTATGGACGGGTAGCTTGACCTAGGTGAGTCTAGTGGGTTAGGTGTGGTGCACACTTGCTAAATCTAGCACTAGGTAGCTCCTAAAAAGCCCTTAGATCAATTGGAGCAAACTTTATTCACATATGATTGAGAGTTGGAAGTGAATGGAGGGTCAAATGCTGACCGGACGCTGGTTCCAGTTTGACTAGACGCTGGCGTAGAGTTCGGTCAGTTCATTTGATCAAGGTGAAATCGTCTAGCGCGACCGGATGCTGGGTGCCAGCGTTCGGTCAACTCCAGTAAGGTTCCAGAGAGGGAAAATCATGATTGGACGTGTCCGGTCATAACTTAAACACTAGATTTTAGGGAGAACTGACCAGAGCGTCCGGTCACCCCATAGAGGCACATAACGGTTCATTTTGAACACGGGTGTATAAATACTTTCTCCATTCGTGTGAGGAGGTACTTTTGCTCATTTCAACAGCTGAGAACCACCTTTGAGAGTGCCAAGAAGAGCAAGGTCCTAGTGAGGTGATTGAGATTTGAGAATCCAAGAGTGAGACCTCATTAGTGAAAGCAAGAGTAGCAAAGTGTGCATCCACCCTTCTCATTAGGCTTGTCGTGGTCAAGTGAGAGTTCATGCTTGTTACTCTTGGTGATCGCCATCACCTAGACAACTTGGTGGTGATTGGGAGCTTGGTGATCATTTGGCGGAGCTTATGGATGACCCAACTCAAGTTGTGAGCGGTTGTGGGTGATTCACCATGATAGAGTGTCAAAGAATCAACCCGTAGAGAGCACTTGATCCTTGCGTGGATCAAGGGGGAGCTACACCCTTGCGTGGGTGCTCCAACGAGGACTAGTGAGGAGTGGTGACTCTCCGATACCTCGGTAAAACATCGCCGCGTTCCTCCTTCTCTCTTTACTTTGAGCAATTCAATTCTTGTCCTTACATTCATAGAATTGTCATGCTAGAGTAGGATTAGAACTTAGGTTGCAAGATTTTTTGTGCGGTAGAACATTAGAAACACTTTCTAGGCACAAGGGGTGAAGTTGGGCTAACCATAGGGTTTTATTATTGCAAAGAAATTTAGAATTAGCCCAATTTATCCTCCCTCTTGGGCATCTTGATCCTTTCACCTTCCACGATGGTGAGGAGGTGCGGTCCCATAGTCTAGACAACATCATTGGTGGCACAGGACCCTCAGGCCTAGCAGGTCGGCTGCTCAATGACCCAGAGCTACTTCTCATTAGTGCAGAGGAGCCACCCACGTTTGCGCTAGCCGAGCGCGATGCAAACTGGCAGCGGGTGATGCTGGAGGAGATGAAGGCGATCGAGGAAAAATAAGACTTGAGAGCTCGTCGATACACCTCTAGGATGCTGTCCGATCGGGCTGAAATGGGTGTATAAGGACAAGCAGGATGAGCACGACGCCATTGTCAAGCACAAGGCGCGCCTCGTCGCCCGAGGCTGTCCAGCGTGAGGGCATCGACTTTGAGGAAGTCTTTGCGCTGGTAGCGTGCATGTAAGGCAGGATAACGAGCCGGCTCGGCTCGTTCTGGCTCGTTAAGATAACGAGCTAGCTTGGCTCGGCTCGTTATCCTAACGAGCCAGAAAGCCAACTTGGCTCGGCTCGTTAAAAGCTCGAGCTAGCTCATTAAGCTCGCGAGCCAGGTATAAAAAATACACAAAATATAATATTTGCATTTATCAAAAGTTTGAGAATAATAATAATACAAAAAAATGCATCTAGATCAGTTACCAGTCAATTTATAGGGTCTAGACCAGTTACCAGTCAATTGTAAAGTGCAAGACATGAAGTAATACAAAAACTAATATAAGTTTTGATACTTTTTTCCTAAAAGCTTGGCTCGTTTAGCTCGCGAGCGGCTCGCGAGCTGGCTTGAGTTAGCTCGTTATAGCTAACGAGCTAAAAGCTTCGCTCGGCTCGGCTCGTTATCATAACGAGCCGAGCCGAGCCGAGCCAGCCACGAGCCGAGCGAGCTAACGAGCTTTAAGTTTTTCGTCTAGCCTTACGCGCATGGAGTCTGTCCAACTGCTTCTGGCTTTGGCAGCAGCAAAGGACTGACGTGGCCATCAACTGAACGTAAAATCAGCCTTCCTCAACGGTGAGCTGGCGGAGACGGTCTTCGTCAGGCAACCTCCGGATTTCACCATCAAGGGAGCAGAGCATAGGGTGCTCTGACTGCGCAAGGCACTCTACGGGCTGCAGCATCCCCCACGAGCGTGGAATGCCAAGCTTGACGCCACGCTGGGCGAGCTTGGGTTCACGAGGTGCGCAATCGAGCACGCGCTCTACACGCGGCGACGGGGGAAAGATGAGCTCGTCGTCGGCGTGTATGTGGACGATTTGATCGTCACCGACGCGCGTGCAGAGGACATCGTAGCTTTAAGCGTAAGATGATGACTCATTTTTGAATGAGCGATCTCAACACGCTCTCCTACTATCTCGGCATCGAGATGAGACAGGGGAAGGAGGCGCTCATGCTCGGTCAAAGCGCGTACACCTTGAAGCTATTGGAGTAGAGCGGTATGGCTGAGTGCAAGTCGTGCGTGACTCCGATGAAGGAGCGGCTGAAGTTGACGAAGGCCAATACTACGGCAAAGGTAGATACAACACTCTACCGGAGCATCGTCGGTGGTCTACGCTATCTAGTCGACATGAGGCCGGACATTACGTCCGCCGTGGGCTACGTCAGCTGCTTCATGGAGGATCTCCAAGAGGATTACTAGGCTGTGGTGAAGCGGCTGCTGCGCTACGTCAAGGGGACGGTCGATCAGGGGATCGTCTTCCCTAAGACCGGCGGAAGTAGGCTGCAGCTCACTGTGTTCAGTGATGCAGACATGGTGGGGGACATCGACGGACGACGGAGCACCTCTGGCGTACTCGTTTTCCTCGGATCGGGCCCAATCTCATGGCTGTCACTGAATCAGAAGGTGGTAGCGTTGTCCACATGCGAGACAGAGTACGTGGCGGCGGCCACAACGGTGTGCCAAGCTGTGTGGCTACGCCGGCTGTTGGACGAGCTGACCGGTGTGGAAGCTCACCAACTAGGACTGATGGTGGACAACCAGCCCACCATCGTCCTCGTGAAGAATCCGGTTCTCCACGACCGGAGCAAGCACATCGACGTCAAGTTTCACTTTCTTAGGGACTGTATCGATGGAGGGCAGATCATCGAGTTCGTCGAAACTGATCGGCAACTCGCGGACATCCCCACCAAGCCGCTCGGCCGTCTTTGGCTCACGGAGCTGTAGAAGATGATCGGCATAGAGGAGGTTCAAGGGTTAGCAGTAGGATTATGGAAAGAATTATTAAGTAATCTGTTGCTCCCCTTGTGTGAACGCACAGTAGGGACAGACGACGTCGAAAAGGGCTTTGTCAGTTTGCATCGCGCTCGGCCAGCGCGAACGTAGGTGGTTCCTCTGCACTGACGAGAAGCAGTTCTGGGTCATCGAGCAGCCGACCCACCAGGCCTGAGGGCCCTGTGCCGCCGACGATGTCGTCCAGCCTACGAAACCGCACCTCCTCACCGTCGTGGAAGGCATCCACGAACTCAGTGATGTTGCTTGGAGGTGAAGCGAACTCGAATGGCGTCGATGGAGTTCCCTGTTCCGCCGGAGTGGTCTGCACGGCACCTAGAGTGCTCGGCACCCCGGCTGCAGTGCTCGACACTACTCCTGGACCGCTCGTCACCACTTCTGGAGTGTTCGGCACCACTGCATGAGTGCCGAGCCGAGGAAGATGATCAGCATGGAGCAGCGGCGGATCCAGGAAATATTTTAGGGGGGACTGAACAACACTGTTGCTCGATCTTAAGTCTCAGCCCCCCTACACTATAGAACTTTGCCTAAAAATTCATAAGGGCTCTACAGTAATTTGCACTGTTTCGGTTTGGGTAGGGGGGGCTTGAGCCCCCCCGCCCCACCGCTGGATCCGCCCCTAGCATGGAGGGTGTTTCAGGGTTAGCAACAGGATTAGGGAAAGAATTATTAAGTAATCTGCTGCTCTCCTTGTGTGAACGTACGGCAGGGACAAACGACGTCGAAAAAGGCTCCCTACTGTTGCTACGTAGTAGCTGTAGAGACTGGCACCGAAGGAGAGCAGCAAATTACTTAATAGCCATCGCCTGGTTTTCGTGGACGAGACGAGGAAATCACCAAGTCAAACAACGGGTTCTTGGAGCCGAGACTCGAGAGGGTCGCCGGACGAACCGCTCCGTTGATGTCTTGATGAGACGCCGTATAGCACGTCGATGAGCATGGCGATGGCAACGTCGCACTCGCACTATGCAAATAGGTCGATGTGATCACCTCCGGCGGCCGTCCTGAGTCCTGACAAGCTTAGGGAGTGGATGGAAGGGACCGCGTCGATTGGACGTGCGGCGGCGGCTAGCCCAAAAGATGAGAACAAGCATAGAAGATTTTAAATTTGTGGCGATATGATTGTATATATAGTTTGGGTGAACATGCGTGGTGTTATTGGAAGCTAGTAGCCAGTTTTTCTAGGGCAATAGGCCATACAAACGTTTGGCATGCAATAGGCGCTGGACATTCACATTCCTGTGGCGTAAGATGGGTTGAAGATGAGAGAGCCTGGATTGACCTCCCAAGAAAACAGGAAGCGGCCGGTGATTCGATGAGGAAATGTTTCGGGCTTCCTAATCTTTCTCGGTTGGCAGTGGCAACAGGCGATGTCACCGGAGATCGGTCAGTGAAGCAATGCAATGCAATAGGACTGGGGTAAATATGAACAATGGACCCTGACGGACGGTCCAAGTGCTGCTGCTGGTGGACTACACCCGTAGTATCTGGGAGTCCAGCTGCAGCAAAACGTGCCTTCTTCTTTCTTGCTTATGTGATGTGATCAAGCCCCTGAGTGGCTGAGTCTGTCGACCACCTTCTTCTTTCTTGCGCCTTCTTCAAGGAACCGTGGTTCTGCAATGGATTGGCCTGCTGAGCAATCTAGTGGATGGACGATGAGAAGGTCTACTGGCTGATTATTAATTGGTGGTTAGCCAAACACAAAGCTGTGCCAAAACAAATTCACAAAAGGATTCGATGTGCCGGTGCTTCTCATGGCTTGCTAATTTTTGTTTTACTAGTAAAGAGAGAGCTTTATTAACTAGGCATGAAGTTTATACAATCAGCATTGATCAGGGCTTCAACACCCGGCGGTGTATGGCTTGCCAAATTTGGAAGCAGTACAATGAAGGTCGTCAGCAGGAGGTTCGACCGGCGACCGGTCAAGTGTTCTAGTGTCTGGTCGAGGAGGGAAATGATTGGTTGCAAACGGGGTTTAGGCACATGGTCTCGCTGATTTTAGCTTCTTTTTTTATATATATAAAATGATTAAGTCAAAACTAAAATCAGTTCGACGGTCGATACGGTCAACCAACTGCCTAAGGCCCTGTCGCGCCACCAGCAGGTAGACGTGCTAACATGCCTATGTTGTGTGCCATGAACGATCATGGGCCAGAGAAGTAGAGTTAAACCATCTAAGTCATTAGCTTTGGTTTCTGATTGACCGTTGTTTGATGGCAGGTGACGGGACCAGTGAGATGGTGACATCCGCTTCGGCTAGAATAAGATCCTTCAGGCTCTTCTTCACCTTGACGGCTCTGTCTTTGTTGACGCCCGACAGCCTAATGAGCAAAGCAAGGGTTTTGCATATCTGAAGTTTCAGGCTCTTCAGTTTAATGAGCAAAGCAAGGGTTTTGGCAATGGTAGAAATCGATCAAGCCTCTGTTATTTGGGGTGAAACTCCAATTGATTCTCTTCCAGCAGTTGCAAGATCTTGTCGTCAACGGCATGTGGCTATTACGATCTTCATTTGAAGAGAAAATCTACATCTATTACCTCACCAGTATGCTTTTAAATCTCTAGTAAGCAACGTGTTTCTGAAAGAAAACAATTTCAGAAGGCCTCTTTGTATTTATTTTCTTTTTTATTATTGGTCGATGTTTGTCAAAATGTTCATTTTCCTTGATATTAATATATATCATATCCGAGACATTTTTAATTTTTTAGTCTCTTTTCAAAAAAAGAAAAAGTGTTTGACTAGAAAGAGTGTTTTTCGTGAGCTGCGTCAATGGTCCAGGCACCTCATGGGACGAGATGAGGGCAAACAGCCAACACTTGAAAACTGGTACGTGTTGAGTGCGCAAAAAATGGACTTCCGTCTGGACTTCCCACATTCTTTCAAAAAGAACGACCACATGATCCTTGTGGCTTGTGAGAACTGGCACAAAAAATACCAATGCTGAGTCCATTCCATCTTATCCCTTCGCATTTCAGAGAACAAATATACTAACAAAAGTGTCAAGCCAGGATTATCCTTGGTGTGCTGGTGGTACTGATAAGATCTGCCTATCTCGTTATCACTCTCTCCCATCCTGTCCATCTCTTACTTCCACCATTCTTCTTCCATCTCTCCATCCGACCACAATTCATTAGTCTTAAGCTTCAAAATTTCATTAGCTCCACATAGCTCAGCGCACAGGGAGACATATTCCACCTTTCTTAACCTCACAAGAGATGCACATAATAGCCACCTTAAGCCAATCTCCATTTCATTTCTCATAGAGACTAATCTTTTATTTTACCTAACATTTCTTATGGGCCTTAGAATTTATTCAACCTAATTGAAATATGGTTAACCACGTCATTAAATCTAACAAAGATAGCTAACTCATTATAATTAGCTCGGACAGATCCAAGTAACCACGTTACCACGCAATGAACTATGCAGGGCACGTTTGCTAGTGAGATACGGGCAACGGTTTGTACGTCGCTACTTCCACACTGAATCGCTGAGGAATCGGAGTGCAGGGACGCCTTTCACCTCCATGTCAAGGAGCTGAGCCTGGATCAGCTTCAGGCCACCAAGTTCACGGTCCTCCAGTATCGCACGGAAGGCACGTGCTTCTTCCTGAAATTGTAAGTTTTGCACTCAGACAGCTGCATCCTTATCCAAATTCAGAAAGCAGAGGCTACAAGGGATGTGAATAAGCCTTCGATAATAAATAATTAAATATATGCCGCACTAATATCCACTGAAAGGCAGTAGACAGTAGACTTGTGCTTGGAGCCATCCTGTCCAAACCAAGTGGCTACAAGCCATGGTCTCATGGGCAACGTTGAGTAGCCAGAACAGCAGAAGTTTGCTTACCCTCCGTTTTGCAGCACAGAATCTGCAGTCGGATGCAGATGGTGGCAACACCTGATTTACGATGAGCCTTCTTGCATCCACACCATCCTTCATTAATGACGCGTGAAATCTTGATGACTCACTAACTGCCATCATCTGAGGAAACAAGCACCCACAAGATTAAACTGGCTCCTAATCTGCAGTTAACCTTATATGACTTTCATGACCTGTTGATGGTTATTTTTTTCTTTCTTTCTTTCTTTCTTTCTTTCTTTCTTTCTTTCTTTCTTTCTTTCTTTCTTTCTTTCTTCTGAATCAGATTGTTAATATACCAAGCAGCATAATTTCTATTGCCCATGGAAGTCTATGAATACAATAATAAACACACCTCCAGATATCAACAGGGTAACACTACAGATAAAACAAGTAAATGTTGCCGCCATTGCAAAAATGGTGGTAGCTTTTACCGTTGGAATTGTCACAATGATGAATTCTGTTGATTGTGGATCAAACAAAATCTCACGCACTCTGGCAATCTGCTTCCTTAGTTCCTCTAGCCTGGCAGACTTGATGAAACAAGGAAGATGATAAGCTCGCAGTTTTCTTTCCAGCCCACATTAAAACAAATCAACTGGAAACTGTTGCACACTTACGATTACTTGCACGTTCTTAAGAGACATATTAGAGGATGGCATGGACAAAGCGACATTAATGCCCTGAAATAACAATGTGCAGCACCATGCATCACACATTTGCATAACCAAAAGACAGATTCCAAGGTTCTAGAAAAACTCAAAGGGAAGAATGCAGCAAGACAAATTTCCAAACTTGCAGTCTTGCAGAAGTTTTGTTGTACATGTAACTTGTAGCCTTTAATGCCTAGTACACCCTATCTGTTTTGTTTCTCTTTAACAATTAAATATCCCCAACTGCATTTGCAACAAAAGTATACTACAAAATGCTATATTGAAGCGTATTGTGATTTTTAGAGCACATGCTGCATGGAATTTACTGCCCTCTAGTACGCGGATAAAGAAATTCAGTGAAGCACAATTAAAAGCATTAACTCCATAACACAATAGAGTCAAAAGGACTCAAAACAGGGGAACCTAGACAAACAATTTGGTGCTACAGTCTACAGTGTCAAAGTGGCGCACTGTCCAAAACTCCAAATTGAAACAATGCGACAATTTTCGCACTGACAGTATCTCAAGTGCATCTGCGCATGATTGTAGAAACTCCCTAATCACGTTACTGAGACCACTTGTCCTTGCCACTATATCATAATAATTTATAATGTCACAAGGAAAAATAAGTATCAAGCTTAAACATATGCAAATGAAATTCATGAAGGTAGCATAGAAATAAAAACAGGTAAGCTCACTAGATATATTAAAGCTCTCACCTTGATGCTCAAAACGAGGAACTTTTCAATCCAATCAGAAGCTGACAGAAGCTTAAGTGTATGTCCCTATACAAGACGCATGTAGTCAAATAACTGTCAGTGGATGAAATGAAGAACATAGTCAGATTAAAACTATTGTGGTGAGAAGGGGACAAACAGTGGATGGAGCATCCAGCACTATACGCCTAAGTTTATCGGGCCCTTGCACTTCAATGGATTTTATCAGCTGAAAAGGATACACATTAACTGATAGGTAATTTTGGAAAATGCATAAGCAAACAGTAAAGCAGGTAAATTTCGATTGATACCTCTGATACTAAAAACGCTTCTTCAAGTCCAGGGGGCATTCCACTGCGAATCTCATTAAGCATAGACTTTGCAACCATGAAAGGACAAATGCATGCACAGGTAATGTGATCTATAAAGAATTTAAAAGAAAGAAAAGTTCTTTTCTCGAGCAACAGCAAATAAACACTTTATTTGGGACAATCTCCTTGGCATTAGACAGCATCAAACCAAAAGTGTAAGTGCCATGCTGGATCAACTGACCACTACACTACAATGCTGAAGAAATGATAAGGTGATACGTGCTAAAGAACAAAAACAAGGATATGAAACTAATAGCCCCGAGGAAAGTTCAAGCATCTCCATTTATCTCAGGTCACAATACCAATAAAAAAGAAGATCAGTGCAACAATCAATATACACTTAGCCAACAAAGAAATATAGCTTGAACTTTATAGTTGCTGCATTCACCTAGTGTGGAGATTAATAATTTATTGGAGGGCCATTCAAAAAGAAAATGAAGAAGGAAAATGCAAATTTCTAGGTGGTTTATACCATAATATCAGAATGTGTTCCAAGCCCCATCTTTCCAAGTACATTGTTGATAAAAGATCCAACATCTTCAGGTTTTCCCTTTAACTTCACATGGCCAATCTGCAAAAGAATGTGTTGCAGACAATGTAACAGATAGTTAAAGCCAAGCCAGCAGGACAAGAAAGAGATCTGTAACGTAAGAAAACACAATGCATCATCGCCCTTGGGAGCTGTCCAGCCAGGAGTGAAATGATTTGGATGATCTTTGACCATTTCTTACAAATTACAAAACCAAGCGTTTGTTTTATCATGTTACCTACCACCAAAGACAATCCAAGGCTTTCATTTCCCAACCGGGCAGCACCTGCTTAATCATGATAGCACAGAGAATAAAATTTGAAGTAGAATGGCAAAAGCTAGCATATCCTACCTCAACTGCAAAAAGAGAGTCAAATCTATCGACGCGTACAGTTTTGCCATCACTCATGTCCTATAAACAGCACAAGCAAGACATTCAACAACACTGTTTCGGCTGAATTGTTGTGAGAGAAAAATACTGTTTCGGCTGAATTGTTGTGAGAGAAAAACACTGTTCCGACTGAAACTGACTGAAAAACATTGTTTCGCTGGTCTGAAACTTGGCTGAAACTGGCTGAAAAACATTGTTTCGGCTGAATTGTTGTGAGAGAAAAACAATGTTTCGGTTGAAACTGGCTGAAAAACACTGTTTCGGCTGAATTGTTGTGAGAGAAAAACACTCTTCCGGCTGAAACTTGGCTAAAACTTGGCCCCATTCGCTGGTCTGAAACTTGGCTGAAAAAACACTGTTTTGGTTGAATTGTTGTGAGAGAAAAACACTGTTCCGGCTGAAAAAAGAAGCCGAACAAGCCGAATATGGGGTAAGCCGAA
The DNA here is from genome assembly GCF_019320115.1 of Miscanthus floridulus. NCBI lineage: Eukaryota > Viridiplantae > Streptophyta > Magnoliopsida > Poales > Poaceae > Miscanthus > Miscanthus floridulus. The sequence continues at coordinate 50,553,326 of NC_089591.1, read as the reverse complement.
CAGACGTTGTTTTAGGAGGGTCCGAGTATCCGAACTATTACTCGCACAGTCCTCTGTCTTGGTGGGATAGGCATACCAGGGTAATCTTTGTGCCTAATAATTTGTTTGCTTGTTCTATTTTCATGTTGGTTTGTGCTAACAGTGAATTTTTGTGATTTTTCAGAAGAAGCCAGAGTGTAGGAAATTTATGTATGGGTTGCCTAGATTCTTTCCTCAGATGGTTGAGCTCTTCCAGAACACTACTATGGATGGCTCAACTGCCACCATTCCTGGGCTGTCATGCCATGACCAAGACAGAGGGATAGATGAGGATGATGAAGATGGTGCTGCTACTCCAGACGACTGTGGCTTACAACCCAGTTCACCAAGTATCACAAACAGTCGTAAGAAGGCAAGCAACACAACTGACACAGCATCAAGTCCTAGCAAGAACAAAAAAGTTTCAGCGAATGTTATCATGCAGGGGCTGGTCACTCAATTGGAGATTGCTGCTGAGAAAGAAGTCAATGCATTGGAGCGAATAGCACAGAGCAAGAGAGGGGAAGCTACAAAAGCAAAGTAAGCCAGAGCTGATGATGTTGCTAGGTGCCTCAATTTGACTGTGGAGGCTGGGGCAGACAAAGCTTCAAATGAATACTATGTGGCTATCATGCTGTTTAGAAGTAGCTACAACAGGTTGGTCTTTAGTGGCCTTGATACAAATGAGCAAAGGATGGCATGGCTGAGGAGGGCTGCCCAAAATAAATGAGGAGAATAGGATAGAATGGTAGATGGAGTCTCCAGTTTGGCACCCTTAATTTTATTTTGCTTAAGACCTTAAATTTATGATGAACTATGTAATCGTAATGAACCATGGTTTATGTTTGGACCTTGTAATGCTTGTTGAACAATGTAATGAGTGTTGCTGTCATTGTTGTTGATGTTGGTGTAGGGGTTGCTGCTGCTGGCCAAGTATTTTTGTTCATGTCAACATTCAATGCTCTTTTAACATCTATTTCTTATGATGACCAGGGAGCATATGAAGTGGGATTTGCTGCTGGAGTGGATCATGCTACTGGAGTGGCTGATGCTGGTGTAGGGGCTGCTGCAGGAGGAGCTGCTGCTGGAGGGGCTGATGTTGGTGCAGGGGTTGATGTTGATGCTGGTGTAGGGGCTGCTATAGGAGGAGAAGCTGCTGGACTTTCTAATGATGATTGGTGGAGTACTATTGATGATGGTGCCCCTACTGAAGACTTAGATGACAAGTGGACTACTGATGATGATTGGTCAGATGTTGATGATGAAGGGGACTTCACTGATGATAAGGAAGCAGTTTTGATGATGCATGTTGCTAGGTGTCGGCAGAAGAGGAGAAGGATTGCTACTGTTGTCATGCTGCTAGGTATGTACCACTGTGACAAGTTTATGAACAAGGCTTGTTATAGAGTCCCACATGAAACTAGATATCAGTGGACTATGAGAACCCTAGGAAATAGGACATAATGCTATAACATGTTTAGGATGCACAGCGATGTTTTTTATAGCCTTCACACTTTGCTAGTTGAGAGATATGGTCTGCAGTCTACTACAAAAATGATTTCTATAGAGGCTCTAGCAATGTTTTTGTGGATGTGTGGTGCCCCTCAGTCCATGAGACAAGCTGATAATAGATTTGAGAGGTCACTAGGGACATGTAGCAACAAGTTTGATAAGGTACTCTCTAGTGTGATGAAGCTAGCAATTGATATCATTAGGCCAAACGATACATAATTTTTAACTATTCATAGAAGGTTACAATCTCCTTGGTTTGCTCCGTACTTTGATAAATGCATTGGAGCTATAGATGGGACACATGTACCTGTCACTGTGCCAACTGAGAAGGTAGTCCAGTACACAGGGAGGAAAGGAATCACCACACAGAATGTGTTAGCCGTATGCGACTTTGATATGAGATTTACTTTTGTTCTAGCCGGATGGCCAGGATCAGTTCATGATATGAGGGTGTTCAGTGATGCACTTGAGAAATTTGGTGACAAGTTTCCACATCCACCTCTAGGTATGTATAGGCTTTTACATTTTTTATTGTCTTTGTCATAATATTTGTCATGTTACTTACACAAATATTGTGTTGTGTAGACAAATTTTATCTTGTTGACTCGGGGTACCCAAATCGACTGGGTTTTCTTGCACTGTACAGAGGTACAAAATACCATGTGCCCGAACGGAGAGAAGGTCCTGCACCTAGAGGTAAAAAAGAGCTCTTCAATTACACACATTCTTCACTTAGAAATGTTATAGAAAGATCTTTTGGAGTCCTAAAGATGAAGTGGAGAATTTTGTTGGATTTGCCTAGTTTTCCCATGGCAAAGCAAAGCAAAATAATAATGGCATGCATGGCACTGCACAATTTCATTAGACAGAGTGGTATGATGAATGACCTCTTTGACTTGTGTGATCAAGATGAAAACTATATACCAACAGAGAAAGGAACTTCAACTCAAACAACTAGAGGCACCACACGTTTTGGAGACGAAGATGAAAACATGAATCAATTTCGTGATTGGATAGCGAACGGTTTGTTTACAAGGTCATAGCATCGCTATGGTTCGTAATAATGAAGTTTTTTGTAAACCATTTGAACATTATTTGTGAGAATGTACATTGCGGCAAACATCTTCCATAGCAGTCAAGCTAAGCTGCAAGGAATGGCGCTAGCGTGCAGCCAAGCTATTTTCCAAGCAACTAGCAGAGCATGCCAGGCAGAGCAGCAAGCCAGGCGTGGAATTGGCGCCAAGGCCGCACGCGAGAGGCAGCAGCGCTAGCAGGAGCCAGCAGCGCGGCACTGTTGGCACCAAATGCCAGGGACACCAAGTTAGCATTAATGAGGGGTGTTTTGGTCTTTACAAATATGTACATGTCAGGTTTAGTCAACTAACCAAACATGGCCTTACTAAAATTTAAGAGGTAGTTTAGCTGACTAGATTTAGAAGTTGGGAACCAAACATGACCTTATACTACAAGTTATTATATATAATCATTGTTTTAAATATAGACACAAGTGAAGACAGCCGAGTTGGTCTAAGGCAGTTTCAGGGACCGGTCCATAAGAGCATAGTTTTGAATCCCATTCTTTACAATATTTTGAAATTTTTTCTATTTTTTTCATTTTGATTTTGAAGCATTTCTCATTCTTGACAATATTTTTTTTATTTCTAAGTGTTTCCATATTGAAGCACTTATTTTGAAGTTTTTTCTATTTTTTCATTTTGATTTTGAAGCATTTCTCATTCTTGACAATATTTTTTTATTTCTAAGTGTTTCCATTTTGAAGCACTTTTATTATCTGCTAATGGTTTTGAAGTTTTTCTATTTTTTCATTTTGATTTTGAATCATTTATATATCATTCTTGACAATATTTTTTTTGTAAGTGTCTCCATTTTGAAGCATTTTTCATTATCTGCTCATGGTCTAATCGTCTCAGTTTTTCTTTGCCTTTATTGCGATTTAGTCCAACAATAGCAAATCGTGCAACAGAAGTTCTTCCAAGTATTCTTCCGTGTTATCGCATTTTACCTCTTTTGTTGCACATGAAACATGGATAGCGTACAACAATTATATACGGGGACGGAGATAAAAAAATATATGAGGACAAGAACCGGTTATCCATGTCTGTTTTTTTATTACATGGTATAATGTAGGGTCTACTTGGCTGGCTTCCAATTCTTGCCCAACCAAAATTATGGTAAGCTTTATTTTGTTTTATTAAAGCTTGTTGGTGAATTGGAACAAGAATTGGTTCTAACGTGAGCTTCTTTCACATTGTTGCATCATTCACTGAGTCAAGATAGGCTCCTAATGTTACCTGCAAAGCTGTAAATTTCTACAACTTTTCTGGCTACTATAATATGAAAATGTATCCTTAGGATGTTATTGAATTATGGTGAGAATTTGTTTCTTGCTATTTCCCGTTATCAATTACGTCCTCTATCCCAAAAGAATGCAATTATGGGAAATGTGTCGGTCAAACTAGTTCAACTTTGACCAAGTTTATAGTAAATAATATTAGCATTTATGTCTCTAACTAAATTTATTATAAAAATATATTCTATAGCTAATCTAATGATACTTATTTTGTTTCATGAGTATTATTAGTGCATTTTCATAATATGATTATCCACAATGGCGTCTTCAAGAACTTCCTTGGGGTGCAGAGTGACTGATCTGCAAGCTGCAAACGTATGTTTATGTACAACAAAGTATCTTCATTAATTTTATCATAGATTACCTTAGGCATGATGTTGACACTTGCTCTGAAGTCACAGATAGCTTCTTGAAAAATGTGAGGTCCAATGGCGATGGGGATAACAGGTCTTCCTGGATCGCTCTTCTTTTCCGGCAAGGTGTAATCTATCCACCTTACCATCGATGGTTGTATACAGTAATATGTTGCATTGTGAATATCGACAAGATTTACAATTTCTAGATCTTTCGATTGTCCCAGAATCTTACCTTTGTCGGTCGGAGGAATAGCAGTAGCCAGCTGAGTTATTTGCGATTCTATCATTTTATTAAAGCTATGCTGGTTTTTAATGGCAGAGGAGAAGCTATCAATTCTATTATTTATGTTTTCTAAAACTCTATCATTGGAAGCTAGTTTCCTAGATAAGTCCTCCATAATTTTAGCTTGGCCAGAAATTAATTCTCTTAAGGGTGGTTGATTGAAATTATTACCATAAGGGTTACCTTGGTAATTACCTTGGTGGTTTGACCTCTGTTGCTGATTTCATCCTTAATTCTGTTGAGGATGAAAGTAGTTGTTGTTGATAAAGTTCATATCCTTATAGGTTTCAGGACAGTTGTTTCCTGAATGCCCAGTGTTTCCACACTTTTCACAGTGTTTTCACACTTTTCATAGTGTTTCCACATTTTTCATATGTCATGCGGGAATCATGAATATGCATGACTTCTTGCTTCTTATTAGCTCAGACCTCAAGCTTCTTCATCAGTAGGTCTATCATGGCAGACAACATATTTACCTCCTTGAGTTGATGCATACCACCACCTCTCTTGCGGGTCTGAAGACGTTCTTCATTCTAACCTTGGTTGGAGGCTATTTTCTCCATAAGAGTTGTTGCAGCTGTGAGTGTGAGTGACAGGAATGCACCTCCAGCAGCGGCATCCATAGTCTCAAGGATACTGTTGATCAACCTGTGCTAGAAAGTCTGCAAGAGTAGCTAATTCTTCATCCCATGATGAAGACATTCTGCTATGTAATCTTGAAGGCATTCCCACGCTTCAGGGATAGATTCGTCATGTTGCTGTTAAAAACTTAAAATTCTTTTACGCAGAGCATTGGTCTTGCCTGTGGAAAAGAACTTTGCTAGGAAGGCAGTGGAACAATTATCCCATGTAGTATTTCTATCTTTGTTGGCATAGAACCATTGCTTTGCCTTCCCCAAGAGTGAGAATGGGAAGATGCGAAGTAGTATGGCATCTTGGGTCACTCCTTTGATGGTGAAAGTGCTACAGATCTTCAGGAAGTGTTGGAGATGTGCACTCGCATCTTCATGTGCCTTTCCATAAAACTGGCTTGCTTACACCATGTTGATGAGGGCTGACTTGAGCTCGAATCCATTGTCTCCAACATTGACTGTTGGTCCGATTTGGATGTTAGCTGTTGTTGGAGCAGAGAATTCTCGGAGAGTCTTGTTAGCTATGGCTTCAAATTCTGGTGTTAAGCTTCGCCTTATCTGGTTGTCTTTCGACTCTAAAGCTGAAACTTTTTTGAATTTAGCCTTAGTTCTCTTAAGTAATGCTTTTGGATAGTCAACGTAGATTATTGTCGGAAGGTCAAAACTAGTAATACATTATCCTACATAAGATACAAAAGTAGACAACACAAGGGTAAACCTGTTTGAGCAGAGGTCAATGGTTATCTCGATCACATCAATAAGTATAAGCTTATCAATACTTCCTTTGTCTAGCTACCTTCCTCGATAACAGCGCCAAAAATGCTTGTTCACGTGGTATACATGTGATGTTCTATAATGTATTTTTGTGATGTTCACGTAGTATAGATGTGATGTTCACATAGTATACAATGATGTTGATGTATTATGTGATGTTCACGTAGTATACATATGATGTTCTATGATGTTTTTTATGATGTTCATGCATTATACATGTGATGTTCTATAATTTATTTAGTGATGTTCATGTAATATATATGTGATGTTCTATAATGTTTTTAGTGGTGTTTTATTATGTATTTAGTGATGTTCACTCAGTATACATGTGATATTCTATAGTGTATTTTAGGATGTCTGAAAAATATCCATGTGATGTTCTTTTAAATTTTTCTCTATTACATGTTTTTATTTTTTTCTTATGGTTTGCTCTAGATTTTATTATTTTTTATTTATATTATATTGTTTGTTTATTTATTTATTTTTATGTATATTATAATACCAATTTCATGAATCTAAAACTAGAAAACTGTTATTCGATAATATTTCCTTACGGAGATGGAACATTTATTCGCTGAACCTAAAACATCGTCGGCTTAACACAAAAATGTTCTATCTTCGTAAGATAAATGATTGTTATTAAAATTTTATCTAAATATATGTATGTGAGATCTTGTTTTGAAGGATTTATTGCAAGAAATCCGATGTGTAATCGAAATTTAATTTGGATATTTAGTTTAGCCGTTATGATATTTTTTAGTTTGGTTGCAAGAAATTAAATCGCACCGGACCCACTGACCCACGCATGGCGTCCCCGCGCGCGCTACCCGTGCGCGGAAAAATTTCGCGCGCCCTATGGCCGGCGCAGGAATACGGTCCGATGATCGGACTGCAGCAGCTCCCGATACGCATGCGCTGCATGCAGCACGTCAGTAGGAACGAAGTTTCACAAGCGCGGAGTCGCGGACGGTGGCGGCGGCGGCCTCGCGACACGTACGGGAAGCATCGCGTTGAGGAGCCAGCCGAGCGAGACGGGGACGGGGAACGCTGCCCGGTATCGTTAGGCCGGGCAGGTTTCCACGATTAATCTGGGCCAAGATCCCCGCGAGACGGGCTTCCAAATAGATCGGCAACTTAGCCCGTGAAAGGTTTCCGCGGGGGCTTCCACCACAGGGAAAACTCATGCTGCCAAAGTAGCCCTTAGCGTTTTCCACGGACTGGACTATCACTCCCTATGGGCTACTAGGTCGATTGCAACTGCAACATCTCGGCTCGTCGCGCTTCCTACCGCACACCACCGCATCGCTCTGCCAAGTGCCAACCGCTTGACTCGCCGGTCGCCGCGGCCGCGAACAACCGGCTGCACTGTCCGCAACCCACCGTCCCGATCTTACCGATTTTGCGGCGCCGACCATCGCTCTGAATCGATTCGATCTCCAACGGGGAACGGGCCTGCTGTGCTGCACTGCTCCTGGACGACGACGCGCGCGGTAGCAAGCATTGCGCTGCGCACTCGGCCGGTCTTTGCTTGCTTCCCCTGTCACTCTCAACTAGTCAACTAGACGTATGTAGGGTACCCGGCCGGAACTGTCTATCATCAGATCAAATTGTTCATACCATGGCAAGCTCAAGTGCGGCCGGCAGGGTCAAAACTCGATCGTGTCTGATGAACTGATTAGTACACATTGTGCAGAGTGAGTAGCTCTGAGTTACACACAAGTTTACATACAGACGTACGTGGATCTCCACTCACTCGCGAGTTGCGGCAGCGTGTCCATTCGACATTCACCTTCCATTGGCATGCAAGATCATGCATCTCTGTACAAGTATTTCTGTAGCACAAAATCGTTCGCACCCTAGAACAGTAGGTAGCAGAACGTGCAGCTCAAACCTCAAAGAGAGAGAAGAAAAAGTGCTAACGAAAGAAATAAAGAAAAAAAAAAGCGCGAGAGGAGAAGATTAAAAATCGAGAGACGAAAACAAAGCAAGAGAATTGACACTTTCGATTGCACTGGAACGCCACGGATGTACTCCGGATGATCAGCACTTGTTGTGTATGGGGTCGGAGCCTCTCCGGACGCGGCGCTTGCTCATCCTGTCGGGGTGGAACACCGTGGACGGAGGGGAGGAGGAGCCGCCGAACGACGCGGCGGCCTTCCAGCTGGACGCGTCGAGCCTGCCGCTGCTTGCATCGGCGCCGGGGGCGGCGTTATCGCCCGCCGCTTTGTTTGGTTGCTCGTCGGCCAGTGATGATGACGAGGCGCCACGCCGGCTGCTGCTCGTCTGGTCCGCGAGAGGGGCCGCCGGGACTCTGACGGCAGAAACCTCGGGGGTGGAGCTCAGAAGAGCAGCAAGGACAAGAGCCGCCGCCGCCGCCGCCACCAGCACGAGGCCGAGGACTCTCATTCTCTCCTCCGATCCCTCTCTCGCGCTCTTGAAATGAGAGCCGGCGGGCCGGGGGTGGATACCGCCCGCTGGCTACGCGCCTATGCCACTACCAAGCTTAGCTTTGCGGCAGCGTGCGGGAGGCAGAAGCTTCGACGGCCATGTCTGTTGCTGGTTTGCAATGCCAATGGCCTGCTTGTGCGCCTTTGTTCCGGTAGATATAGGAGGCAGGAGCCCCCCTCGTCCTCGTCTCGTCTAGGCCGCATCTGTAACAGAGACGGGTGAGGCTGAGAGCGAGTGAGATCTCGCGCCTCGCGGTGGTCCAAAAGCAAAAGGACACAAAGAGAGGGACACCCAACAAGGCAACAAGTCACTTTTTGCATACTTGAGGTGTAGATTGGCATATATGTATGTAATCCCCGGGCGTGGGGTGGCTAGCTTGGTAATTACGGGAAGGTTTTCACTGACGAACGTACGCCAACATGAAGAAAAAGAACAGGCATAGAGGTGAGCGTGCCCCGCGAAGAAGAGAAGAGTAGAGTGCATGCGCTTGTATTTGTACTACTCGTATTACTGTGGGGGGTTACTGTTGAACGCTGTTTTGGAAGATTCTTCCAGGTGGAAAACAAAGCGGCCGGCGCTAGCTAGCCAGCCTCGGCTACGTACGCTTTTGGTCTTTCTAGGTTTGGATGCATCGACCGCAGATTATCCAATCCAAACTGTGGCTTTCGCACCTGCGTACTTTGGAACCTTCGCTCTCAAGGCGCCTCAAGCTGGCGAGCCGAGCGCGCGGCGTTCCCCATGCCGCGAGAGCTAGCAGCGCCGAGAGCGCGGACGACCGAGGGGAGGCGAGCTCATGCTGCTTCCTGCTTTATTGATTAGTAGTACGTTGCTTCCTCTCCCCGGATCGTTAAGTTGTTCCCCATCGACGTCGCGTGCCGCCGTTCTTGTGCATGTTCCGCCGGCCCTGGACTGGGGTGGTGGGACCGGTGCCAAAGCTCGCTCGCCTACGGGCTACCCCGTTCAAAGATCCAAAGCGAGCAGGAAGCCGAATCCCGCCCGCCAGCCACTGCCACTGCCACTGCCACGCCGCGCAGCGAGAAAAGCCGCGGGGGAGGCTCTGCCACTGTTGCCGCGCGCAGGGACATTCCCCTTCTTGCCTTCTCCTTCCTCCCTTTCGCTTTCTCTGGGTAAATCCCCTTCGTCCGGTTTTAACTTAAAGCGCGCCGGCGAAGCAAAAAGCACGAGCGAATCCACACTGCCCATTCGCCTAATCACCACCGTGACCGGGCGACGGCCGTGGCGTGCCATCGACCATCATGCACGCCCTTGCCCTCTGCGCGCGCTGGCCCTCCGCGGGCGCGCCACCTCCGGGCCAGAGCGCGACGTGAGCTAACGCACCGCGACGTCACCTCGGCTGCGGCCTGCGGGGCTTCGGCCACGGGCTCTCTCTCCGTTGCAGCCGGTGCGGACGAGCGGTCACCACAAAACACTGACTGACCGCGTGCACACCATCGCATGATCTTGCCAACCAAGAAAATGAGAACAATTCCAACCAAGAGTCAGAAGAACTGAAACTGATGAGAATCAGACGATAACAGTTTCAACCAACAGGTCAGACTTCCAGCGAGTTCTCTAACATCAGTCTGATTCAACAATAAATTTTAAGGCAAGGTTGGACAGCTCGGCCGATGCAATAAACTTACACTGCGACAGTATATATATATATATATATATATAGAACTACTATCCTATAGCTGGCTGCAGAATAACTTATTCTGTAGCCACTTTGAGTTACGATAATTACTATGTTAATTTACGATATTTACAGTAACTCCTTACTAAGTGGTTTACTATAACGTTACGGTAAATATTCCCATGTGTTATAGTAACCCAACTATCGTAAATATATATTGACATTATGGTAAATTAGTATATAAAATTATGGTAAATAGAGGTGGCTACAGAATAACTTATTTTGTAGCCGGCTGCTGAATAGCCTCTCCCTATATATATATATATATATATATATATATATATATATATATATATATATATATATATATATATATATATATATATATATATATATATATATATATATATATATACAGAACTACTATCCTGTAGCTGGCTACAGAATAACTTATTCTGTAGCCACTTTGAGTTACGATAATTACTATGTTATTTTACGAGATTATAGTAACTCCTTACTAAGTGATTTAATATAACGTTATGGTAAATATCCCCATGTGTTATAGTAACCCAACTATCGTAAATATGTATTTATATTATGGTAAATTAGTATATAAAATTATAGTAAATGGAGGTGGCTACAGAATAACTTATTTTGTAGCCGGCTACTGAATAGCCTCTCCCTATATATATATATATATATATATATATATATATATATATATATAGAACTACTATCCTGTAGCTGGCTACAGAATAACTTATTCTGTAGCCACTTTGAGTTACGATAATTACTATGTTAATTTACGAGATTTACAGTAACTCCTCACTAAGTGGTTTACTATAACATTATGGTAAATATTCCCATGTGTTATAGTAACCCAACTATCGTAAATATGTATTGACATTATGGTAAATTAGTATATAAAATTATGGTAAATAGAGGTGGCTACAGAATAACTTATTTTGTAGCCGGCTGCTGAATAGCCTCTCCCTATATATATATATATATAGGTTCTATTTCTCAGAAGTTGAATCAGATGTTTGCCTCTTCTAAAGGCAAGGTTGCCTCAAGGGTTTCAGAGCCTCGCCGGATTGTCAAGGTCACCTGATCTCCCACGCCATAGTCATCCAGAACCCTCAGCAGGTCAGATTTGCCCTTAACCTGTTCCCGAAACCATGACACGAGAAACAGGAGCAAGGTTCATAAGACTATCCGGATCTTAAATGCCTACACGAAGACGGCCACATTAACAAGATGGAACTCACGGGTTTGCCATCCACTGCAACGATGATATCACCGAGAACAATATTACCAGCGAAACCCCTGCCGGTCGGAGCAAGGCCTGCTTTGGCTGCAGCACTGCCCCCAGGTACCTACGGAGGAACAGCCGATAGGAAAAAATGGGGATGCAAGTGCAGGCAAACATCTACAGCATCCTGTTTGGATAACAAAATAGAAGGGTACCAGTGATTCAGTTTACCTTGAGTATAAGAGCTCCGTTGCGAACATTAAGCTGATATGCAATTGGATCTGGAGCAAAGTCCACATTCAAGCCAGCACGACGAACCTTAAGAAAGAAATGTTAACCTAACTTAGGATAGGATAAAATAAAATACAGAACGTAGACAGATGTATAAGAGTTGAACAAAGCGTAACATTAAATGAGAAAAGCAACCCAATTTGCTTATTTGTGCTATGAATTTTGTGAGAAAAAAAATCCTTCAAGAGACAGCAAAATATATAGTGGACGTGATCTCGAGGGAAGGATAGTTAGTCCTAGCTAGGCAAACCGAGACCAAAATAACTTCCATTTTCACTGAAAAAAGGTTAATATACCATTCAAAGAACCTGATCAGCTGAACCTTAACCTCCTCCTACAAATTTTCCATATCTTGCATTGAAAAAAAGGAAAAACGCCATATCTTACAAATAATTGCATGCTTGTTCAGTGCATCTGATCTACTGTTAGTATGTTATGCTAACCGTACGTACTAGGGACAACTGGAATTAAAAAAAAAACGAATAAAAGCATCTTAAACAGTAACAGTTCATTGATAAATATCTCTCAAGGCATTGTTTAGAAAACTTTGGAGTATGAAGTTGGTAATGAAAGACATCCATGCAACATACTTTTCCGAACTGAATTAACTGAGGAGTGATTTTAAGTACAGTTGATGATGGGATAGCAAAGCCAACACCAGCAGATGTTCCTGAAACACCGAAGAAACAGTCACATCTCAGACTAACTGTTGAAACTACATAAACTTAAGTCATATATTGGATATGAGGCAATCTGATTTATGCACTACCAGGACAACACAAACAGAATAAAATAAACTTATGGTCTGTACAGAAGCTAGGATCTAAAGAGTACACAACTATTACCAATCCATTTTAAAGAGAATAATGACATGTAAAAACTCTTAGCCTCTAGGAGACTAGGATGCAAGCCAATGTCAAACTAAATAAATGATTTTAAATACAGTAACACCAACTCAGCATTCCATCCTATATAGGAAGTCACTAAATGTCATCACTTGTCACAATAATACAATGAACAAAGAAATCTAGAAAATGAATCAGAAATATATGTAGTTATTAAACTTTGCGATAAGCTAGTTAAGATCAGGCGAGGGTAAGCGGTAGAGTCTTACCGCCTGTGACCGAAATCTAGAAAATGAATCAGAAAATGAATTAGAAAATGAAGGGCGGGCCTGGTACAAGCGGTAGAGTCTTACTGCCTGTGACCGGAAGGTCCCGGGTTCGAGTCGCGGTCTCCTCACATTGCACAGGCGAGGGTAAGGCTTGCCACTGACACCCTTCCCCAGACCCCGCACAGAGCGGGAGCTCTCTGCACTGGGTACGCCCTTTTTTTATTAAACTTTGCGATAAGCTAGTTAAGATCATGCCAACAACACTTGTGAAATATTGTTACATGTGTACTTTTCACTGATGATGGCCAGATAGCATAGATGTTGAGGTATGTGTAGCTGTTTATGCATAAAAAACAGAAACATCTGCAGCAACATCTTAGCATAAGGACTATTTTATGGATGGAGGTATCGAATCATATGTTTTGCTAGCACAGTTTTGAGAAATGGGATTAATCTTACCAGTCTGTGTGAAAATTGCTGTATTAATACCAATCATATGCCCCTTTGAGTCAAGCAAAGGACCACCACTGCATTGAGGTTCATAAAATACATGGTTAGCAAAGTGCTTTGTAGTACCTTTTCAGTTGAGGGAATCATAGTGCATGATATTTAATGAAAAAGATATGACACAGTAGAAATGCTTAACAAAGCAAGACCTAATGTATGTAAATCACTAGTTGCAATGTACTTAAGTAATCGGGTATGGATAGGATAAAGGTCGAGCTTGTATAATGAATGCAGTAGGCTAAACATCTAAGTGCAGAGAAATAGTTAACTCAAAACAGGTTATCAATTAAAGCTTGTCAGGCTCCCAACTTGACTATAGTGATCCCAAGTTCCAGAGTAGTAACATGCTAACCAGTAACCACTGATATAATCATTATGCAAACTGCTACAGCAGAAATTTATCTCCAAATTCGTGCATCATAATGTTCGATGCTAGTCACTTAAATAAAGTACCAATTAATAGTCTGTATACTGATCACTGATGTAAAATCTGATTCACTATTTTGCACTTTTACAATCGGCAATGATCCTCGTTATTCTACAATGTTTGAAGTGGTATTGAGTATAAAGTATAAACCATATATGGTACTCCATCCGTCCAAGAATGACAATCGTATTTTGATCGAGGAAAAATCAAAATTTACAAATTTTGGTCCACAGTTAGCCTATGAGATGATATTGATTCTCTCAACAATTGACAACATATTGTAAGAGAAATTAAGGGTCAAAATCTACTTTGTATGACATTTAAAGGGCGTACCCAGTGCAGAGAGCTCCCGCCCTGTGCCGGGTCTGGGGAAGGGTGTTAGTGGCAAGCCTTACCCTCGCCTGTGCAATGCGAGGAGACCGCGACTCGAACCCGGGACCTTCCGGTCACAGGCGGTAAGACTCTACCGCTTGCACCAGGCCCGCCCTTCTTTGTATGACATTTCCTTAGCCAAAATATTCTTAGGATTGTCTAAGTGCTAAGTTCAGTACAACAGAAGAATTAATGCTAGGTGATCTTAAGAAAAAACCATTAATGCTAAGGCGAATCCAGAATAGAGAACAATTGATGTCACTAGTGTTCAAAAGAATGATTATTGGTCTTGTTTTCTCTTAGATCAACAACAGTTTAGCCTTGTATTTAAAACTCATTGTTGTCAAGTGACAACATCAAAATAGCCTGGCTCCATCCCTGCTAGGTGCTAACAGTATCTTTGAAAGTAAGCCTGAAACCTAAGCTGCAAAATTTCGTTCGGATAAGATAATCAATGTAGAAAAGCATTTTGAGCCATATCTACAAACCTGTTACCAGGGTTAATAGCTGCATCTGTTTGAATTCCACCTCCAATTGTCACCCCAGCCTGACTGAAAATATCTCGATTTAAACCACTGATAACACCAACAGTTAGAGTATGGTCAAAACCAAAAGGATTTCCAATTGCTAAGCATTGCTGACCAACTCTTAGGGCCGAGGATTGTCCCACATTAATTGGCTTCAAGAGATCTGTAGGAGCATCAACCTATTGCATGTCAATGTATTAGGTACTAAAAGAAACTGATTGACCAGACCTTTTCAAATGCAAAGGATAGTGAAAGTTTATAAACACAACTACTGTACTCAGGTGAATACCAAAAACAGACTTTGATTAAATTGGTTGGCAAACATGAGATGAAATTTTCTAGTGACAATAAGGCTATCAAGCATTCCACCCTCTTTTCACTTTCTACCTTTTCTAAGATTGGCATTCCTTGGTCCATGCCATATGCCATGTAATTAATCTAAGTAACTAGACAGATAATTCAATGGTTAGTGATAAAAATAATAGATTGAGATGCATGTAGAAGACTGAGATGATATGCAAATATGAATAACAATCATGATGACATATATTGGAATGAGACAAAGGTGAACTATGTTGACATTGAAGACTGTTCGAGAAAAATGTTGACATTGTAGACTATCTTCAATTCTTCATATACGGCATTATGAATCAAGTGCTGATACTTGACTCAGAATCAGTCAAAATACATCTTACCTTAAGAACAGCAAGATCTTTAGCACGATCTGCACCAACCAATTTGCCTTCAAAATTTTTCTGTATCCTTTCAAGTAGATACAATAGGCCATTAGTTGGCTTGCATATACAAGAATGCTGGTATCTTCGTCATACTTAATTCATCAAAATGTATTACCCTTCGGCAGCAAGAATGTTGACGCGTGCAACAACATCACCAGGCTTCGGATTTTTTGAAAGAGCACTGCCAACAACTGTAAAGCACAGAAAAGATGTAAGGTAATGCTCATATACAGTAGAGATTTGATCATCTCAGATCAACATACCATGATAATTTGTAACAATATGTCCAGAATCATCCCACACTACACCAGAACCATTTCCTTCAGGGATCTAAAATGAATGAAAAGTTTCACTCAATCAAGTGCTTCTCACACCTTTATATTATTAAAAATCTGTCATTAAACGCTATCTGCAAAAGATACTGATGAGAACAGAATACTCTTGAGCCTGAACTTAGAGCATGTAATTCTTTACCTCCACAACACCAGTAACATTAAGCTGTGGCCGTAGTGTTGCATCAAAAATGTTGACGACTGAGTAAGTATTTGTTTCGAATAGCTCTGCGATCCGTTTCTGCCATTCAGGAGCATGACCCAAAGAAGCGTAAAGATATCTTGAGAACAAGCTTATAGGATAAACCAAGCAAGTAGGTCCAACTGAACACTGACCTCAGTTGGAAATAATGGCCCAGATGGAAAAATCTTGGGAGTCACATCCTCGATTTTGACAGATGTATCACCCAAAGCAAGTGCTGCAGTAAGAAAACGCCAAATTAAAAGAGACCATATACCATGGACAATTAAAAAGCAACCTATTGCAAAGAGGAAATTGTCTGGTCACTGTGAAAGGTAATGAGAGTATTTCTAAGAACACCTAAATTACCGATGTCACTTGGTCCGAACCTGGAAAGTACCTTGAAGAATGTAAGCTAAGACAAAAGGCTGACAAAGCAATAAGCTTCCTCTTTGACACAAGCAATAAGGCTTTGCTTGACATTGCACCAAGATCACATGTTGTCCTCATTGACCTGGAAGATTCAGAAACAAAAATAAAGAGAAGAATCCAGTGACCAGCTAACAAGTAAAATCAAATGATAATAAAACTGAAGTCTATGCAAACCGTTAGCAACTGCAGAGAGTGAGAAGAAGTAGAAATGGTATGTCGAGTATTATATATTATATAATATAACAGAACATGAACACGCTCTTATCTTGTAGCAACCACAACCACTTATCAGATGTCAAACTTAAGTACGGAACTAGTATATCCCAGGTGGCACAGCCCACAGCACACTTTACACGGAGACGAACAAAAAGAATGAGAATTAAAAGTTGGAATGCAAACACCAAGTACAAACACGAGCAAAGTATGTCACAACCCAGAACTGCTTGATTCTGCCGATCAAAATCTTGTCGCCCAAAAGAAGAAGAAAAAACATCCTGGTGGGTGGAAACAAGTTGTCAAACCTTGGAGGCGGTTCCTCGGTGTCGTCAGTGTCGTGGGTTGCCGAGGCGACGCCCTCGACAACAACCCTCCGGCGGCTGACGCTCCTGGCCGCGGCATGCGCAGCGGGCGCGTTGGTGGACGGTCCGCAGGGTAGGCACTGCATCCGAGGTGGGGGAGGATTCATGTCCGTGTGTGGCGCATGAGCTGCAATCTTTGGGAGTTTGGGGATAGAAGCTGGAGGGCGGCTTTTGGCACCTCTGTTCTCTTGCCTCCACGGCCCCACCGCTTGCACCTGTGGCTAATCCTGGGCCGTCCTGGGCCGCTCCCTGGGCCCCAATGGGCTTCTAGGCCGAGACCCCTCGCTCTGTTTACGTGGAATTATTTGCTACCGTCGGATGCAAAGGATAGCGTCGGACGTTCCTATGACGTAGGGAACTCAACTATGGATCCCATTTTTGCAGATCGCCCCTCGTTCTTCCCCCTCGCCCCCATGCCGCCGGCCTAACCGACCAACCCCATGGCCGCCGCCACCGCCATGGCCGCGGCGCTTCTCCGCCGCTCCACCTCCAACACGTACCACCGGCTCATACTCCCTCTCCTCTCTCACCTCCACCGCCCCTTGCCGCAACCCCCGTCCCCATGGCTCCCACCCCAGCACCGCTTCTTCTCCACCGGCGACACAGCCGGCGATCCCACCCAGAAACCGCCGCCGTCTCTTGACCCGAAGCAGCTATGGCGCGAGCTATCCGCCTCGAACCCCGCCGCTGGCTCCTCCCGCCTGCCGAAGGCCACGTGGGACGCCGTGGTGGGCCTCGTCCGCGGCTTCGCCAAAAGTCCGGTCATGTCCGACCAGGCGCTCGCGCTCTACGTCCCCTCATCCGCCTTCCCCTCCTACGTCCGCCGCTTCCGCGCGTTCCTCCTCCCGCGGCTCTCCCGGGAGTCCGCGGCGCACCTCCTCTCGCTCCCTGCGGAGGACGCGCACGAGCTCCTCCTCCCGGCCTTCGCGGAGTTCTGCGTCTCCAACTTCGCGGACGAGCTGAGGCAGCACAGGTCGGTCATGGCCGCGGCCGACCTCACGGCGCCGCACACCTGGTACCCCTTCGCGCGCGCCATGCGCCGCCGTATCGTGTACCACTGCGGGCCTACCAACAGCGGCAAGACGCACAACGCGCTCACCTGCTTCGCCGCAGCCAAGTCTGGGGTCTACTGCAGCCCGCTCCGTCTCCTCGCCATGGAGATCTTCGACAAGGTTAATGCCCTCGGTGTCTACTGCAGCCTGCGCACTGGACAGGAGGTTAAGGAAGTGCCTTTCGCCAACCATGTCGCCTGTACCATTGAAATGGTGTCCAATGAGGAGCTCTATGAAGTTGCCGTGGTTGATGAGATACAGATGATGGCTGACCCTGTCAGGGGCTTTGCATGGACGCGCGCTGTGCTTGGGCTCAAGGCAGATGAGATACACCTCTGCGGTGACCCTAGCGTGCTCAAGCTTGTCCGGAAGATTTGTGCAGATACTGGGGATGATTTGGTGGTGCATCAATATGAGCGATTCAAGCCTCTTGTTGTTGAGGCAAAGACGCTTCTTGGGGACCTCAAGAATATCCGCTCTGGTGACTGCGTTGTTGCTTTCTCACGCAAGGAGATATTCGAGGTGAAGCTGGCAATTGAGAAGTTTACAAAGCACAAGTGTTGTGTTATTTACGGAGCTCTGCCACCAGAGACACGGCGACAACAAGCAAAGCTGTTCAATGAGCAGGATAATGAGTATGATGTGCTTGTAGCAAGTGATGCAGTCGGTATGGGGCTGAACCTTAACATTAGGAGGGTTGTGTTCTATAGCTTGGCCAAATACAATGGGGAAAGAATAGTACCAGTTCCTGCCTCACAGGTAAAGCAGATTGCTGGTCGTGCTGGGCGGAGGGGCAGTGTTTACCCAGATGGACTCGCAACAACTTTCTTGAAGGATGATTTAGATTATTTGATTCAGTGCCTGCAGCAACCATTTGAGGAGGCACAGAAAGTTGGTCTTTTTCCTTGCTTTGAGCAAGTGGAAAAGTTTGCCAGCCAATTCCCTGACCTTGCTTTCAATGATCTGTTGGATAAATTCCGTGATACTTGCCGCATGGATAAGACATACTTCATGTGCCAGCAGGACGGTATCAAGAAGGTTGCTAATATGCTTGAGAGGGTGCAGGGGCTATCCCTCAAGGATCGCTACAATTTTTGCTTTGCTCCAGTAAATATAAGGGATCCAAAAGCCATGTACCATCTTCTAAGATTTGCCACTAACTATTGCCAAAGCCGTCGTGTTAGCATCGCAATGGGAGTGCCAAGGGGTTCTGCAAGAAATGACGCTGAGCTTCTGGACCTTGAGACAAAACATCAGGTCCTATCAATGTATCTATGGTTGTCACATCATTTTGAGGAAGATAACTTCCCTCATGTGGAGCAAGCTGAGAACATGGCAATAAATATTGCTGATTTACTTGGCAAGTCACTTGCGAAAGCATGCTGGAAGCCTGAATCAAGACAGCAAGCTAGGGGGCGACGAGAAGACAAGGATGAGTACAAGGAGGAACAGGCATCAAATGACAGTGCAAAAGATGTTTCTACAGATGGTTATGAACGGCCAAGAGCCCTTGCTAAAACAATCATAAGGTATCCAACCCATCCTAACCCCTAAATCCTGCATTAACAAGTGACTTGCCAAGTAATTCAATGTGGAAAATATACTCGTAAGTTCTCTTTCAGATATTCTGGATTTTGTTCTTCGCCTCTCCTTTGATTGGAAAATTATCTTTTGTGAACTTACCAAGTATGTTAAAACCTTTTAGCTGGAAATTGTCCTTTGCCTTGCAGTATGTTCAGAGCTTGTACCTTTTATGATCCCTTGCTTGTGAAGTTGCTCAGTGCTCCCAGAAAAACAAACACTTATAACAAATTTGAGTGCATCTTTAGGTAAACAAGTTAATTTGAAGCCCACGTATGTTTCTTGCCAATGCTCATGAGTTTTATTGTGGTATATAATACATATCTCTGAGCAAGCATTGATATATTTTATAACCATTTTTTCACACCTGCAAAATAATCACACCATGAACCACCAAGAGAAGTCCATATATCCTTGTCGTCTTGTTGCTACAAAATCTCACAAGGACAGACAATGTATTGATTTCATGAACCTGTATTTTTTTTAACGTAATGGCACGAGCTCTGCCTTTCAATTAAGATAGGAAAGAGAGGTTTATGTACAGAGCAAAAAGGGCATGGCCCCCAATAGGATTACAGAATGCCTCCCGTGATATTGCCCCCTCCCCAAGCTAAAGCCCTCTTTCTTTGCTCGATATCCTCTTTTACCCTTAAGGCCACCTGCAATGCCGACTCATGGGTGTTGTTAAAAATTCTCCTATTCCTCTCTTTCCATTTGTTCCACAGCGTGTAGATCACCATTCCGTTGAAACGCCTTTTTTCTTGTTTCGCTATCTTGGTTGTGAAGGGCAGGCCTGGTGCAGTGGTGAGAGCTATCTCACTGAGTCACCAGGTCGCAGGTTCGAAGCAGCCTCTCCGCAGATTTTGCGGGGGGAAGGCTTGCCTCGGTTTTCCCCTTCCCCAGACCCCACTCATGTGGGAGCCTCCGGAACTGGGTCTGCCCCTTTCGCTATCTTGGTTGCGGCTTCTTCCCACCATGACTTTAGGTGAAGTGGATCTTGAGTGGGTTGGATCAGCTGCACATCAAGCTCCCATGATAGAATCTGGCTTCACACCGCCTTGGTGAAAGGGCAAAGGAGTTATAGATGAAGGCATGTTTCCAAAGGTCCGTTACATAGGGCGCATTGCTCCTGATGAGGCCAACCTCTCTTCTGTAGACTGTAGATCATCCGCCGTTAGGATTTTTTCTTGCACCAGGACCCAAACAAATACTTTACCTTTGTTTTCCGTATGTGCTTTCCATATGAGGTCATTTCGGATTCCACTGTAGGAACCTTTGAACTGGATCCTATATGCTGAGCGGGTGGAGTAAGAAGCATCAGCTGTCCATCTCCAAATTATAGAGTCGCGAACGCCCGGCGTCAACTGGATGTTCTGGAGCCTTATCCAAAGGGAGACAAACTCCTCAACTTGGGCGGTGGTGGTGATTCTGCCACTTAGCGATCAGATCCAACTGTTGTTTCGGAGTTCCCGCTGAACTGACTTGTTTTCCTTCTAACCAGCTCGAACAAATGGGGTGCTAAATATTTGGGAGCCGCACCCTCCAGCCAGCTGCTGTGCCTGTGCCAGAAACGGGCCTTTGCGCCATGGCCAACTGTGACCTTGGTTGATAAGTTGAAGAGCAGCCGGTCTGTCTCATTACAAGGTAGTTCCGCGCCCGCCCAAGGTTTGGACTCCTCCACCCAATCTTGCCAAAGCCATCGTAGTCAAAGAGCTCTACCAAATTTTTCTATATCTGGTATCCCCAAGCCGCTAAGGTCTTTGGGCCTGGCCACTGTTGGCCAGTTCACGAGACAGTGGCCCCCATTTGCATTTTCCTCACCTTTCCATGGGAATGGTCTCCTGATTTTGTCGATTTTCTTCCTAGCCCAAGCCGCAAGGGGGAACACTGTGAGGTGGTAGGTCGGCATGGATGAGAGGACCGAGGAGACTAGAGTGAGGCGACCTGCTCTGTTTAGCCATCTCCCTTTCCACCCAGGTAGTCTTTGGCCAATATGCTCAATAAGAGGTTGCATGTGAATTTTGCGAAGTTTACAGATGTGCAGCTGCAGCCCCAAATACCGGCAAGGGAAAGCACCTCTGATTCCCGCAAAAGAAGACAGGACGTGTTCCAAGTCCCCTCACGGTGTCTTTAGATTTGTTCTGGATGGGTCATGAACTCATGATAACTGTGTATTATTATGTGACATTAATGAGCATGTCAATTCTGAAAACAGATTCAGTGGACAAGTTCAAACAGAAAAATCATGTGCCCATCTACTGTTGTCGAACTTCAAGTTGCTAGTGTGCTAGATTTTCTTAGTGGTACTTGTCTGTAGAATGGAGCTGATTGATGATTCAGTTATTTTTGTACAGTTGTCATGCTTGTAGTATCTTAGCCAATTTATATTAGCTAATAAATTTAGTTGCAATATGCCAAATTCCCTGTCCTATACACTTTACACTTTTCAGTGTGCACCATGCAGTGGAACAGCGAACAGTTAATAAACAGGGTTATGTTTTTTTATTATTTGAAAGCTGCTTGCGGTGATTAAGCTCACTTAAGTTCTCTGATCATATTTCCCCAAAAGGAGAACATTCATTAGCATTTCCTGTGATCGTAGTTCCCTGACTAGAATAAGGTGCCTCAATATTTTGTTGTGTCGATTGTGGATGTCTTGTAGTTCCATGAGTTTTCATTGAGATATCTCAGTTATCTATGTTTTGTTCCATTTTGCAGGAAATGGCAAGATAAGGTCAACCTCCTCCTTCCTTGAACTTTGCGGCGTGAAATTCTCATGGGGTGACCAAACCCAAATGGATGCTACGAAAACACCCTCTTGAGCCAAGTTAGGACAATTAGATCAACTGCAAACGCCTCGAAAGTTTAATGCTATGGCATGCCGTGGCCATTTTCTCAGATTTGACTTAGCGAATTTTGTCTGTTTGGAGCTTGGGTTTGGCATCCTGGAAAGACACTGAAGCCTGCAAGTTGTGCTGCAGCATTTGCATCAATGGACCCTATTCCAATGGCACTACGGGAGATTTATGTTAACTTGCTGTTGTGCAAGAGTAGATTGCACGCCAATGAACAACCTGACGCAGGCCAATAAGTTAACAACAGTTAAATTAGTTTTTGTCTGTGCTAGTACATTAGATTTGTGGTATACGACAGTTTTCATTGATTATTATCCAGGATGTTTGTGGTTATGCAGTGAGCCTCGATGCTTCTTATCCTGTAACATTTGGAGAGCACAATAGTCTTATATGCCTTGCAGCATTTTCACTTGGTGTGTGTTTTTTGGATTTTATAGACAGGGTTTTTGTAACTGTAGTTCTATATATATGGTTTTCTATAACCAATAAAACTATCAAACTGATGGGTTTGGATGGGGATCCTGCACTGTGTGCATCTAGTGGTTTGGCTGATGGTTTTTGCGGCTGATAAGCTGGTTGTTGTGAAAGAAAAATATTGTACCATGGCTGATAAGCCGAGCTGATGTTGTTTTGTTGTGAGATTTATTTTTCTTGTTTGTAAGGATAAATGGCATGTGTTAGGATATAATTAGTATGCATATGATGGTGTAAACCCTTGCCCATTGAGACTACAAGAAGTGATCTGACTGGAGTTTAAATTGTTTTTGTTGATCCGAGTTCAGTGTCTCATGGCAAGCCAATTTCTGTTTTGTTTGTGGAATTCTGCCCCAGGTCATTCGGGTTCAGTGTCTCATGACAAGCCAATTTCTGTTTTGTTTGTGGAATTCTGTCCCAGGTCATTCGAGTTCAGTGTCTCATGCCAAGCTAATTTCTGTTTTGTTTGTGGAATTCTGTCCCCAGGTCACTAATAGTAATACGGTAATGTTTTGAACCGAGCGTTCGTCCGTCTACGCTCTAATGCTGGTGCGCGACGCTAGCCCAACAACCCACGCTCCTTCATTTTTAAAAAAAATTGTTCATCCACTCGTTCCTATTCGTTCGCTCCTCTTCCTATCGTTTTTATCTGCTCGTGTGCTGCCTTCGAGCGCACGGTTGCTGGCCTCGCCAGGCGTTGCGTGCGACGGCCTCCGAGCCACAGCGCTCGCCCGCTGGCCTTGCCAGGCATGGTACGTGGCCACCTCCAAGTCATGGCGCTCGGCTACCGGCCTTACCAAGTGTGGCACATGGTTGCCCTCTCCAAGTCACGCAGTCACAGCCTCTTCGCCACTCGTGTGGCCGATGCCTCCCTTCCGCGACGTGCAGTCACTACCGTTGGCCTGCCGCCTACAAGCGCTACCGACTCGCTACCTCCGGTGAACACTACACATCGACGAGCCTCCATTCTACCGAAGAGCAAGGAGATGTTGCATTGAAAGCGTATGTTGCAAGAGTATGTTTGAATTTGTTTTAGAGGTATGTTGCAAGTGTTTTCATATGGATGTTGCAAAAAATAGATCGAGATGTTGCACATATTGCAATGGTTGTACATATATGTTGCAAGCGTCCGTTCCAAATGTTTAATCTACTTTTCCAGACATATGTTGTAAGTGTCTTTATTTGGATGTTGTATATGTTTCACACATATGTTACAAGTTTTATCCCGATGTTTTATATGTTTAGCAATGGCTTTTTCAAGTGTTTCATGTATTTTTTTTTCAAATGCTTCAGACGCATGTTTCAAATGTTTTATCTGTCTTTAGAAGCATATTGCAAATGTTTTATCTAGATGTTTCAAAAGTATATCGGGTGTTGCTGCTAGGGTGCCACCGAGCGGGTGCAGATGTCTGAGCGGGGGAAGCAGAGGAGGGCACCATGCCGCCAGCGGGGTGTTCGGACGGTGCAGGCCCTATGTGGGTGCGCAAAACGGAGTGCAGACACGAACGTTTATGTTTGTACGGACGTCCGGGCGCTAGCACTCTCGATAATAATATGTTGTACTATCTAGCTTTCGTGCCGTCTAAAGGGATGTTTTTTAAAGGGTTTTTGCTTGGTGCATTTTTATAGTTGAAACTTTGGTTTTCGAGCCTTTTTTTTAGCTGATGAAACACAATGAAATGATGGTACTTTTTTTTAGCAAAGATGAAATGATGGTACTTAAGTGGGCTGAATTTCTGAGTGGACAATACGGCCGTTTAAGCCTGCTCAAAGCATCGGAAAAAATACTACAACTCGCAGGCCCAATTCTAAAACCCGGCGGCAAGCGCGAATCTCCGCGCGGCCCCGTATTAAAAAAACCCGCAATTAACCAGTCCACCAATTGTCCACCTGACCCGCCTCCGCCCGCCCACCGCGCGTAGCCACGCACACCAGTGGCAGCAGACTTCCCTTTTCTCTCACAACTAAAAAAAAATTAAAGAGGAGACACCGTTTTGATGCGACAAAAACTTCGTCTCACTCTGTGCGAATTTTTTTTCCCACCACGACGCTCTGCTCGCCCCGTGCGAAATAGAAGGAAGGTCAATCACCGACAAATAGAAGGAAGGTAATCTTCGAGAACGTTAACGTCCACCCAGCAGAACGACGTCATGCCCCGATCAAAGTCCACCCGGCGCAATAGATGGAAGGAGATTGCAAGCAGGACCAACAAGGAAATAACCAATGGTGATTACCACTAAGGCGCAATAGATGAAAGGAGATTATATCCGTGTGGGGAGCAATTGCATGTAGGACCAAGAAGGACGTCATTTGTTGCCTGTAGGGCGTCATTTGTTGCCGGCGTGCCCATTCGTCTTCTTGCACAGTCGATCGAAACTCGGAAGACGCTGCGGCAGAAGGAGTTTGGAGATCCAAACCTACGCATGCTCGTCGTAGCCGCTGTGCACGCCGTCGCCCAACGCAGGCTCGTCGCCACCGTGCACGCCGTCGCCCAACGCAGGCTCGTCGCTGCCGCGCACGTCGTCGCCCAATGCAGGCTCCCTGTAGCCGCCGCACACACCGTTGCCCAACGCAGGCTCACCGCGGCCGCCGCGCACACAGACGCCCAACGCACATCGCCGGCAGCACTGCATACTTCTAGGTTTTTTTCCTCCCACTTATTGTTCATGATCCGACAACTTCAACTTTGATCCTGCAATTGAATCCTGCGGCCTTGGTCCTGCAATCGTTGAACGCCCGAAGGTTTCATAGTCTCATACTCAATTTTGTTTTAGATGGGAAGCTTCTCTATTTCAGGTCTCTGTCAATCTGAGTCAGATGTTCACCTGGGTTATTCATCTTCTGAAGTTCTCTGTACTTTATTGTCTTTTATTGGTCCTCAATCAATTGTTTTTAACACATCTCACACCATCATTTATTAGTTGTTTCTAAATTTCTGATTTCTGAATTACGACTGCCCAATTGCACATCTTTACAGTACAAAAAATAATGATCACATAATTAATAAGAGTATACGTTCCATTGTGTGGATCACTTCTCACAATTTGGCTTTTAAGATTTCACTCCTACTGCATAAATGGTTACAATGAGATGATAAACATTCAAAACTTTTTATTACCGTTGTGCACAAATGGTTACATATGCTTATTAAATGACCAAGACCATCTTAAGAAGAGGTCTGATTGTAGTGTCTACATAGAGATGTGTTTTGTCTCTGAAGTATTGATTAGGGACGACAAAATAATATATGAGCACCACAGAATTCTAGTTTTTTTCGTCCCACTTATTGTTCATGATCCGACAACGTTGATCCGATCCACTGCCATCACCGTGGAGTCACCATCTAGCAACCACTGCTGCAGAGACTACTCCATTTAAGTGGAGACACGAACTACATCGTCGCCATAGTGGTCCTCTACACCATGGCTAGAATGAAGGGACACCCTTGCGGGCTGTGGCTACGTCGTTGCTACAAAGGACGCCTTCATCGTCTTGCTCAGGGTGTGGCCGACGGCCTCTATACAAGGTACATACGCCTCCCAAATCTTGCATGGCCAATCCTCATTCTCAACATTCCTTGCTAGCTAATGTGCCTCCTGTGTAACTTCATGAACTGTAATTCAATGCTGGATGCTCTCATCTCATCCATTTCAAAATCTAAAAATATTCTGAATATATTATTTTAAGAACTAGACTAAAGGATCTTATTCACGGTATTAATTAGAACCTAACAATGTTTAACCCAATTTATTTAGAACCAGACTCGGCTAATCTACATGTATTTTCATAACTTTTCTGAACTGAAGACTGAATTCAGTATGAATTCTTTTTAGAGGTGCCTAAGTCATCACATAGGTGGCTGAACGAAATCTGACAATAACTGCACATAGCTTCAGAGTTCAGAGGTGCCTAAGTCATCACGTACTCTTAGGGGGTGTTTGATTTCCTGGACTAAATTTTAGTTCATGTCACATCGGACGTTCGGATGCTATTTAGGAGAATTAAATATGAGTTAATTATAAAAATAATTACACATATAGAGACTAATTTACGAGACGAATTTATTAAGCCTAATTAATCCGCCATTAGCACATATTTACTGTAGCACAACATTGTTAAATCATGGACTAATTAGGCTTAAAAAATTCGTCTCGCAAATTAGCTATAATCTGTACAATTAGTTATTTTTTTCGTCTATATTTAATACTTCATACATGTATCAAACATCCGAAGGAACAGGACTAACAAACACCCCCTTAGTCTTAGCAGTGATCAGACCAACCATATCGCGATCCAGTCGCAGTGGAGCGTCGCGATCCAGTCGCGAGGGCGGAAGCGGCTGTCGAGGCCGCTATGCGCGCGCGGGTCGTCGGTGCACGCGCGCCAGGGCTTGCACGCCGCGCGGAGGCGGAGATACTCGGCCACGTCGACGACGAGCAGCTGGCCGGCGACGTCCTGGACGATGCCGGGCGCCCGGGCTCCAGGTTGGCCCAGTCCCTCCTGCGAGAGGATTATCAGATTGAGCCGCCGTGGCGAAGAAGAAAAAAACGGAATCACCATTCGATCCCTCCTTGTGCTTGGTATAATCCGTCGGCGAGAGAAGTGTCATCGGTACAGGATCCCGTCGGATCGGCAGATCTCCGCCGCGCCCGCTTCTTCCAGCAGTCGGATTGGGCGCAGTAACCCATTGGATGGGGAAGACCAGAGGTCGGGCCTCGCTTTTCTCTCAGATTTGGGGCAAGACCTCGACGCATCGGAGCGGCGGCAGCGCCGGAGCCCGGAGAAAGCTCAGCGATGACCGCGTGAACGCGCACTCCCTCTTCACCCACACCCCATCCTCGTAGCGCCCGTTTTTGTATACAATCTGGGCCTCGGCCCGCCTACGTAACTCGGCCCACACAGCTCGCTTACCCGCCCGCCCGCCGCCCTGCCGCAACCGGCGACCGGAGCAAATGCGCCTAATCGAAAGCGGCCGCGGCGGAACACCTCGGCGTGCGTGCCTTCCACGCGGGGCCGTTGCTGCGGCGCTGCGTCAGATCGACGCGCGGCGCTTCCGCCCCCAACCTTCTCGCCGCATGCCTATAACTCGCGCCCGAATCGCTCCTCTCCGCGCACCTTCCACGGTTCCACCACGCTCTGGAAGCTGTTCTCCCTTCCTCGACTCTCGAGAGTTAGAAAGCTGGTGCAAAGATGGCCGCGGAGAGCTGCTTCCCTCGACCCCTGTTCGGCGGCGCCATCTCCACCACCTTCCCCGCCCGCTTCCAGGTACGAGGCTCCCTCCGCCTGCCCCCGCAACCTCCTTGCCCTTCGAGGTCTAGCTTCCTTTTTTCGTCGTGCGTGTGTGCTTACGCTTCGTTTGGACGGTCTGCTCGCATGCTCGGCACTCCTAAAGCCTGATGGCGCACAGGCACCGCGCGGGCGGCGGCGGCGGCAGCTCCCCCCTCCCGGCCTCTTGCTTCTGCTTCTCAGAGTCCCGGGGCAGCGGCCCGCGCGTCAAGCCAGCAGCGGCAGCCATCGCTACGGCCGATGGCTCTGCCTGGCTGGCGGCTGCCCGGTTTCGCCCGGCGCCCGGCAGGCCGGCAGCGGCAGCCGTGGTCTGTGGCTGCGCGCGGCGGCCTGCCGCCTTGCCTGGATGCCCCTGTGCGCTGCTGCCTCAGTGCTTGCTGCGCTCGGCGCCTCTGCATCAATGCCTTTGCTGACTGCTGTGATGATTTCTGATTCAGTGCCTTTGCTGACTGCTGCACCATTGCAAATTTTGGCTTTGATGAGTCGTCAATCGATTAAATAGATAGATATAATGTATTATGTCCTTGCAAATTTTCGCTTTGATGAGTTGTCAATCGATTAAATAGATAGATATCGGTTACTTATTAATCAATTCAACGATTATGCAGATCTGAAAAGTTTCCTTAGTACTAGTATACCTTTACCGTTCTACAATTGTTGTTCTTGATGATGTTGTCAGTTTTAGCTTAAATTTTTGTGATCTAAATTCGCCCACCCTACCTCAATTTTTGGGCTGGATCCTCCACTGACCCTCGTGTTCTGATTTGTGCAGGACGTGAGCAACATCCGGGAGGTCCCCGACCATCAGGTTCATAAGATCCTCGCTTCCAAGTTCTTATCTACATGGATGTGTTTGCGTGTTGTTTAGATAATTTGTTTGAATTTACTCTGATGGGCTGTGCTGCGCAGGAGGTTCTCTTTGATCCATCCCGCGACGAGAGCCTCTTCTTCGAGCTACTTGACCTCAAGGGCGAGGTGGACGACGCCGACAGCGCGCTCTGGTTCCTGCGAGACATCGCCAACGAGCAAGATGCCGGGGACAACTTGGTTGGCAACAATACTCAATACTCCCTTGACTTGCCTGTATACTGTTTAATGACTGATCAGCTACTGCCTGCTGGAGGCTGTCTGCTACTCTAGTTGCAATGTAACTGTCCATGCAATACAGCCAATACTAACTCATTTGGTGGATTAACAATCTGTTCCAAAACTATGTGTGTGCGTACTGTGCCTTGGATGGCAATGTTACCTGATTGTACTACATTGACGAACAAAAGAGGCCTGTTGGTAAAATTTTGCTGGTTTGTTTGCTAGGTGGTCGAGCATTCCGGGACACTTGAGCTAGCTGCTTTGCGGCTTGGAGAAGCCCCTGTAGTGGCTACAACAGCAGTTGGCCAGATGGTAAGCTCATTTACTGTTCAAATATGTTGTGCCACCCTGATGGTCAATCTATCTCCCACTGATTGGTGTTTTTCAGTGCTTCTTTGGATAGGATTGTGAAAAGTTTCTGATCTTGTAAAAATGTAATGTTATGTTGTTGTGATGCATAGAATAAACTAGTTTTTAGTAGCATTTTGACATCCTATTCTCTTAAAAAAATTTGACATCCTTGACAATGATAACTATGAATCTACATCAGTTAGTTTGCTCAAATATTCATATATGGTACCTGCATCTTCAGAAATTAGATATGATCAGGACATGTATAACTACATCATTCCCATCTCATGTATAAGTGGGAGAAAGAAACAATCTTTAGTCTTCATTTGGGAGAAGTGGTCATCCAGGAAACGCTGTGAGATATATATTTCAACTGTGTATGAATGATTATGTTAGCAGTTCTAATTCAATTTATCGATACGCATTTGAAATGATCTAGAATTAGCACTGAATAAGTAAGAGGTGTAAAAAATGCATTGTAGGATCTCATGCTACCTTTTCTTTGTTTACATAGGCCATCTCAAAAGGGAGGCAGGGCAGAGAAGCACAGAACAGTGTTCGAGTGAGTATACCCACCCTTGATGAGTAAAGTTAAGTGGTAAATTTAGTCACTCTTCGAACTGAATTCCGTGTTTCCCTTTACAGATTTACCTGGCAAACATACGCCTCAAGAATGCAGCAACCGATGTACTTATCATCGCATATGAGCCGCTGTTCATAAAGTAAGCCCTCTCGATCACTATCACAGCACTTTCCATTATTAATTGTACTTTATTCTAGAACAAAATATTTTCAACATTTCATACTTTCAACATTATTAAACGTATGCAACATTTCATATGAGCCGCTGGGATTCTTGCATGCGTTTAACGTTTTGATGCATCTTAAGATGTTAAAATGAGGATTAATGATGTCAAACGAGGCGTCCATTTAGTAATAGCAAATGACTAAATGTTGTTCTTGTTAAACATGCCATTTTGTTGCAAGTCACTATCAGCTTTGCAGTATGGAATACCCTTTTGTTCAGATACGTCAAAGGCACCTAGCTCAAATGGTTAGGTGACCCAGCGGCACTCCTCAGGTCCTGAGTTCGACTCCCCGTGGGAGCGAATTTCAGGCCGAGGTTAAAAAAATCCCTTCGCTCGTCCCCATGTGCCAAAGCGCAGTTATGGCCCGGCCCGGTTCTCACAGGGCAACGGATACCGCTGCGTTAGGATGGGGGCGGGGGTTCGGGGGTTTTCTCGATCTGTGTGAGAAGATCTTCTTCTTAAAGGGAAAACCCGGGGGCCATCATAAGTCATAACCCCCCGCAAGTCGAGTTTTTTTTTGTTCAGATACATGAAGTTCTTTCAACTTTGTACCTTGGCATGCCAAATTCTAGTGTACTAGGATTGTGGACGAACCAAAATATGAATTCACTAAGTATAATTTTAAGTATTGCAAGAAACATGATTGGTAGAGGTCCAAAACCTGAGTACGTCCAACATATCCAAGTTCTAGACATCATCCTACAATGTAAAGATTGGATGCTTTCTACAAAAGCAGTGTTTTCCTCCATAAAAATTTAAAAAAAAAAACACCATCCTACAATTACCAAGGCCTTGATATGTTTAGTAAATTAAGAGGTTGTTGTTTTCCAATGTTACAAGCAGCTGTAATTGATTTATGCTGTCTGATTCATTTCAGCCCCCTGAGTGAAAGTACTGTGGCAGTTGCAGCTGGTCCGGCAATACCTGCTGAACAAGCAGGATGCTTGCCAATGTCTGAGATCTTCAAACTTGCAGTGATGAATTTCAGTGTGCATGATTGGAACCTTTTCAATGGTGGCCCTTGAACCAGAGTGGATAGTATCTCCAAAATCCGATGGAGAGCATCTGATTGACATACAAAACACTGTTACCTGTTTTCTAGATCTACAATTCGTTAGGTCAGAAATTATACTATCCAGCTTAAGTAGTGTCTTCCAAAGACTACTGTTGAACTTACCTCTGGACATTAGTTGGGTTTGTCATGGTGATTGTAGTGGACTGTACACAGCACGGTCCGGTGGCTTCTTCAGTAAAGCCAAGTCTGTTCTTTCCTGTTAAACACGGGCCATTTAAATTTAGGAATCAGAGTTTAAGCTATCAAAATTCCAAATGCAACCATGCTTTCAGTTTTTTGAAATTTTTTATATGGGAAAGATACCAGCCTTACATTTCATTGTATGGCATGACAGTATTTGTCCTACGTGATACCATATATTCTTCATCACTCACTGCAACTGGCTTACTAGCACCAAGGATCCTGGATGACGAGCATGTGAACTATGGACTCTAAGGAAGATATGATGTAACAAAAGTTGGTTGTGACTCAGGATGTGGACCATCCCAGATTGCAATTGGACTCAGCGACGCAAAATAGTAACTATAATAGATGGATGAAGATGATATACTTCCTCTGATTCTAGCTGGTCAAACTTGTTTTAACTTGGTCCACCAATATGAACAAAGATTGATAAGGTATAATTGATGTTACTAAATTCATCATGGAAAGTAATTTCATATACTGTATAACCTTTTCTATTCAGATAATTAAGTCAGTGTGAGCGTTTCGATATTTTGAAGCGACTTATATTTAGATTCATAGGGAATCTCATACTAGAACTGCAACGTTTGAATTGAACGGTCATGGCATTCCAATTGAAGTTCTGCAACCGTAACAATGTCAGCACTCAGCACCTTGAAAGAAGTTGGGGGTCAAGACTTGGTTGAGTTGCAATTCAGGATTTCTGATTATATATATCTCGTGGACATGTTACCTAACTTACCTTAATGGAGAACAATTGAATGTTTTGTATCCTGAATTACCCTGGAAAAATAGGTCGGATCCAATTTTGGTAATTCTGTCATGCATCTCTGAATAAAGAGGTGCAATGTTGAGAACCTGCGACCAATAGTATATATTACAAATCCACAGTATACAACGTTGCCATGTCCTTTTGCCGGAAGTCCATTATAATCTGTCCCTCGACAATGAGTCAATGAATAATCAGATAAGGGAGAAAAAGAAAGATACGGCTACGTGACATTCAGTTGTTTTGGTTCCTCCTGTCAACTAAATTTTGTCTCTATACTTACACAGTCTTCTAGCTATATTTACATTGTCTTAATACTATATTTACAATGATTTTTTCAGTGCAATTTATTAGACAGAATTATATAAGTTGGGAATAACACAAATATATACCAAATTTTTCAAAAAAATTTACAAATTATTTATATGGATTCTAGACATTAGATAAATATATGTCAAATTGTTCACAAATTCTTCACAAATTTCAAAAAATACAAAATCTTCACAAAATTTTGAAATGCCATGCCACGCTGCCACCACTGACGCCGAGGAAGGCGTAGCGTCCGGCCTCGGCTGGTACTCCGAGACATGTTACTGCCACATGTGTTGTTGCTGCTGCTGCGTCGACATGAGTTGCTACAGTGCTTCTTCATCATCGGCGGGGAGGCCGGCGCGCGGGCCGTACCCCGGGCTGCACACGTACCGTGGCATCTGCAAGCAGCAAGTCCACCCAGAGATGAGAAACGCAATCGATCAGATCCAACGCTCGAAGGACTGGGGCGGCGTGACGCTGTATCGAGCGGCAGCTCTCGGGCCGGAGTCAAGATCCAACGCTGGAAAATTCGGTTGACAGTGGCAAGTAAATCATGCGGTTGACGTATAGCGTTTCCGAAAAAGAAAGAAACAAAAAAAGAAAGAAAAGGAACTGTTTGGAGTTTGAGGCCTCGATTTTTCATTATTACAAATTATCACCATCATCAGAGAAGAGCCTGGGGAAAATTTTTCGGAAACGCTATACGTCAACCGTATGATTTATTTGCCACTGTCAACCGAATTTTCCAGCGTTAGATCTGACTCCGGCCCGAGAGCTGCCACCCGATCTACCGCCTGCGTCACGCCGCCCCCGCCCTTCGAGCGTTGGATCTGATCGATCATGTTTGTCTCATCTCTGGGTGGACTCGGAGATGCCACAGCACGTGTGCAGCCTGGGTTACGGCCCGTGCGTCGGCCTCCCCGCTGCGACCTCGTCGGCGATGATGATAAAGCAGCTGCAGCAACTCATGCCGACGCAGCCGCAGTAGCAGCAGCAACAGCAGATGTGGCAGTACCATATCTCGCAGAGCCAAGGCTGGACGCTACGCCTTCCCCGGTGTCAGCGTCGGTGGCGGCAGCGTGGCACGGCATTTCGAAATTTTGTGAAGATTTTGTATTTTTTTGAAATTTGTGAATAATTTGACATATATTTCTTTTATGTCTTGAATCCATAGAAATAATTTGTATTTTTTTTTGAAATTTTGACATATATTTGTGGTATTCCTAACTTACATCACTCTGTCAAATAAATTACACTGAAGAAATCATTGTAAATATAGTAGTAAGACTATATAAATATAGCTAGAAAGACGATGTAAGTGTATAGAAAAAATTCAGTTGACAGGAGAGAAAAAAAAACAACTGAATGTCACCTAGACATATCCAAATTTTTAAGTCGAGGGTGAGCTACACATGATTACAATGGGGAGCAACGCCTCACTTCCACTTGATGGCGCAAATGGTAGCGAGGTCGACGACCCTCTGCGAGTACCCCCACTCGTTGTCGTACCAGGAGATGACCTTGACCATGTCGTCTCCCATGACCATGGTGAGGGATGCGTCGATGGTGGAGGAGACGTCGGAGCACCTGAAGTCGACGGACACGAGCGGCACGTCGCAGACCTCCAGGATGCCGCTGAGCTCGTTGGCGGCGGCGTCGCGGAACCCCTGGTTCACCTCCTCGGCGAGGGTCTTCTTGGAGACCTGCACAACGAGGTCGACGACGGAGACGTTCGGGGTGGGCACCCGGAGCGCGATCCCGTTGAGCTTGCCCTTGAGGTTGGGGAGCACCAGCGAGACGGCCTTGGCGGCGCCCGTGGACGTGGGCACGATGTTGAGCGCGGCTGCGCGGGCGCGGCGCAGGTCGCGGTGGCTCGCGTCCAGTAGCCTCTGGTCGCCGGTGTAGGAGTGGGTGGTGGTCATGGTGCCCTTGATGATGCCTGTGCGATGCATTATTCATGCATGAGTGCATGCGCCGTTATATATATAGTTTGCTTCGATTTGCAATACTAAGAACTTAAGAAGCATGCACCAAATTTGAGTACTGAAGAAGAGAAGATACGCACCAAACTTTTGGTCGAGCACCTTGACGAATGGCGCGAGGCAGTTGGTGGTGCAGGAGGCATTGCTGATGATGGGCTCGTCGGGGTTGTACTGGTCGGCATTGACGCCGACAACGTAGGTGGGGATGTCTCCCTTCCCCGGCGCCGTGATGAGCACCTTCTTGGCCCCCGCCTGGATGTGCTTCCCAGCGCCCTCGCGGTCGACGAAGACGCCCGTGCCCTCGATGACGAGGTCGACGCCGAGCTCCCCCCACGGCAGGTTGCTGGGGTTGCGGTCCGACACCACCTTGATGACCTTGCCGTCGACGGAGATGGCGTTGTCGCCGACGGGCTTGACGTCGGCGTCGAAGATTCCCAGCGTGGAGTCGTACTTGAGCAGGTGCGACGCCTGCTTGACGCCTCCCGTGTCGTTGATGGCGATGACGTCGAGCGGCGACGCGTCCCCGCGCCCGTGCCAGCACCGCAGGAAGTTGCGCCCGATCCGGCCGAACCCGTTGATCGCCACCTTCAGCTTCGCCTCCGTCGGCGCCCGCCTCGGCCCGCCGCCGCTCGTGCCGACCTGGTTGATGTGATGTGATGTGATGATGCACAAGCAAGCAAGCCGTACGTGCTACTACAAACCCACTAACACATTCCTACACGATGCGGCACGATTGCATACGGATCGATCGGATCGGAGCAGCTAGGCACGTACCGCGTGGGTCCTGAAGGAGACGGCGGACATGAAGTCGTCGGAGGTGGCATTCCGGCGCATCGGCAGCGACGCGGAGCTCCTGAGCCCGGAGAACTCGGACAGGCCGGCGGCCCCCTGGACACATCACAAAACCATCACTCGCTTGTCCGGTGGAGCTAGAAGCATCCTACGTCGCATGAGGCATACCTGGAGTGGCACGGTGGTGGCGGAGAGCATGGACGACGCCGCCATGGCCACGGACCAGCAGAGGATCCAGACAAGATGACTATGCTAGCCAACAAGCGGGCGCGTATATACGAATGAGTTGGCGGATTGGGGGGTGCGCGCGTTTGTGGTGCGCGGGGCCGCGAACGGAGATCGTGAGGTCCGCATTCGGGGAGGGATCAGATTTCGGATAGCACGCCCGACGAATGGCTGTCGATGGCCGCCCTCCTGCTCGATCGATTTGTGGCCATTTTTCCGGTCCCGCACCTCTCCTGTTACGACTTGTGACTTGTGCGTGCCCGTGGCTGGCTTCGCGCCCCACTCGTTCCACCGGCTCCTTGCGCGACCGACATTGTTGCGGCGTGGTGCTGGCAGCGGTAGCCGGTAGTGTTCTTGTTACAGACAGACAGGGAGCAGGGAGAGCCGCGCCGGAGCTTCCGGGCCTCAGGTGCTGTGAAAGCAATGTCGTGATGTTGATGGATGGATATCCACGGCTCGATTCCTGTAGAGGCCGCGCTGGTTGCACGTCGTTTCGGTAGCAGAGCGCCCTCGTGGCTGGGTGGCTCGCTTGCCCTACCTCCCCGGCCTCCCAATTTTGTGAGGCGGTCGTGTTCGTGAACGGGATGGCACAGGATCTCTGGGCTGTGGTGTGCGGGCGTCCACTCCGAGTCCAGGACTCCGGGGTGAGCCTTCTGGCGCTGCAGCTCAGAGCTCACACTGACCGCTAGTTTTCTTGGGGAGACGATGCGGCAAAGCGTCGTTCTCCGCCTGCTCCGTGCCATTGTCGCACGGCTGGAACAGCTCGCCCTGTTGTTGCCGAGTCTAGCCAGCTCGTATGCTCTCGCCTTTGTCTCCACTGTAGCTGGTACCCAAGCCAATTCTGGTTGGTGTCTTCGGTATCTCCTAGCCTTCTCAACAATTCTTTCATCTTGGGACATTTTTCTGTCTACGCCATCCTCCCAACATATTCGCTGCAGTTCGCATCACCACCTTCACATCACGCCAACACCCTCCCTGAAAACAAACAGAATTTCGTGCTTTCCATAATAAGCTCCATATAAACTGGTAAAATTGCAAGTGTTGATCACTGCATTTTTATTATTAGAAATCCACCATCTGGCAACTGATTCAAAGTCACTACTAATCTATATCATACATTAAACACAAAATCTCAGTTGGTACACAACATTGAACAAACAGATGATGCACAGATTTAGCTTCCTCACAAAACATGTATTCTTTACTATTCAATTTTTTCCCCTCTTAGCCAAGTTGCCTCTCGTTAACAACTTGTTATTACACAAGAGCCATAGAAACTACTGCATTAGTGAAGCAGAGCACGGGCAGATCTATGTAGACTAGACAGGGTGCGGGTGCACCCACAAAAATATCAAAAAACAATGATCACGATCAAATTTTCACCATATTCGTACTCATATGGTAAAATTCTATGTATCCACAAGGCAAACGCACACGCACCCTCCTCATATTTGCTCTAGATCCGCCCCTGAAGCAAAGTCATACCTAACCTAGAACAATGAACAATGAGGTTGGAGCACATGTTTAGTTTCCTCAAAAAGCTCCTTACAATGGTCTAATCCATAGAAATTTCAAAGGAATTATTGGTAAACATTCCTTTGTTCCAAATGGTCTCATAGGAATTTTTCCTATAGGATTTATATCCTTCAAAATTCCTATATTTTTTCTCCATTCCAATAGAGACCTTACTAGAAAATGGAAAGTGATCAATTCTGAAAAATCGAGCATTTAGGTTTTTTAGTTATTTTGATTTAGTTTGGGTCCTAACTGAACTAACGGAACATTTAGCATAGGCTAAGACAACAAAACAAGGATGTTTGTAAGATAAATTTGGGCAACAATTCCTCTTTTTTTAATAATAGTAACCGATAAGAAAGCAATATATAGCAATATAAGAACATAATAAATACACAGCAATTCAACACATGCACATAAATCAAATATATAGTCTTATACAAAATTTAAATAAGTGAGTACAGTAATTTGGTTTTGGGTTAATCCAGAGTAGGAACTGAAAGAATTCGAGTTAATTATTATGTTAAATTGTTAATTATTATGCGCAGCCCTAGCATTGGGCCCTATCACCAGCGCAAGGCCGAGAATCCTTCCTCGTCCTCCGTCCCCACGATGGCCGCCGCCGCCATGGCCGCGGCCGCCTCCTCGCGGGCCTTCCCGCGCCCGCACCGTTGCCTCCTCCTCTCCCGCACCCACCCGCTTCGCCGCCGCCTCTCCACCAATGCCAGTGTCTCCGCTCCCGCCTCCACCGCCGCGTCGGCCGGCGTCGTGGACGTGCTCATGAAGCGAGGGCTCGTCGAGGCCACCACCTCGGAGGCGCTCGCCGCGGCGCGGCCCGGAGAACTCAAGGTTTACTGCGGCTTCGACCCTACCGCCGAGAGCCTGCATCTCGGCAACCTCCTCGGCCTGGTCGCGCTGTCCTGGTTCCGCCGATGCGGCCACACCGCCGTCGCGCTCATCGGTGGCGCCACGGGCCGCGTCGGCGACTGTGGGGGTATTAACCCCTATACCCTTACGGCTAAACTTGGGCTGGCCCGGATCGATGGGTTCAGTCCACGCGAAAGACGACGTGCGGCTCAGTCAACCTGATCGGAGTTCCGCACAAGGACTCAAGATGGATTTGGCGACCAAGCAGGATCCTGGTCGGTTAGAATAGGAATCCTTATCTGGCCACATATGGCAATTGTAACTGACTAGGATTAGTTTCCAGATCTGTAACCCTGCCCCCCGGACTATATAAGGCGGGCAGGGGACCCCTCTAAAAAACATCCCTCATTGACATACATCAATACAAATCAGACGTAGGACGTAGGTATTACGCCTTATTGGCGGCCGAACCTGGATAAAACCTCGTGTCTGTCTTGCGTCACCGTCTTGTTTGGGGCTTGCGCATCTGTCTGCCGATAATCTACTACCTTGGGCATACCCCTAGGTAGACTGCCGACCATATTTCGTCGACAGTGGCGCGCCAGGTAGGGGGTGTGCGTACTGCTCTCCAAGCAAACAAGATGGTCATCGACTCCGGCTCCATGGCTACGCCCAACGGCCTCACATTCACCGTCGGCCAGATCACCTGGACCACCGGCCCCGACGTCTCCATCGCCATGACCACGGAGGAGGCGTGGATTCAACCCGCGCCGACGACTACTTCACCTGCATCGGCTACGGCTCCGACCACGGGGAACACGACTCCGACCACGGTGAACACGGCTCCGACCACGACGAACGTGGCTCCGACCACGATGGATCTGGCTCCGACCACGGTACATCTGGCTCCGACCACGCTTACAGCCACGCCGACAACCCGTCGTCCGCTTCCCCGCTACAAAGGAAAGCAGATCGACGACACCGACTCGCTCGACTCCATCGATCGGGTCGGCATCAAACTCGCTGAAACCCTAGCTCTGGTAAGTACGATTCAAGTCCAACCTAACGAGCAGGTAACAGCTCTCCACAACAGATCTACCCGACCAGCTCGGACCAGTCGTCCTGTGCGACTCGGAACAGATCTTGTGGTCGTATCAACTCCTGAGGGGCGTTTCGCTCATCACCGGCCAGCCATCGCGACGGGTCTCCGACTCTGTGAGTACGAAGCCCCGACGGAAAACCACCAGGTCCATCCCTACGGCCTGCAAAACGCTGCCTCCAGCTACGCATACAACCTGCGACACCGCACGGATCTGTGTCCTATACGCCGATCTCAGCCAAAGCCATGCAACATCGTCAACATGGTCCGGATTGAAGATTATCAGGAAGGATCCGTCCACACAGTCCGAGAGGGCGACTCCAGCTCCTCATCCGGCATCGCGTCCAACGCATCTGTCCACACCGAGCTTCAGCGTCACGAAGATGAAGGCGTCCAATACGATCTGGATCTACCAGACCATGTCCCGGGATTCCCCCAATTTCCGTCTTTCCCGCCAAGACGAGGGGATTTAATCCATGTTGTCAGCAACGACGAGCCGCCAGCGGTTGGCGAAACAGAACAAGAAAAGACTGCACGCGAAGCACGCAATATTGACCGGTTTAATCGCCGGCAAACCGAAGCTGAAGCAGACCAGGAGGCACGACGCATAAGGGTCCAGCCACGTGACCTCAACAATGCTTTCGACAGGGTGGGGGACAAACAAGTCTTCAGGACCCCAAGCGCCAACGTAGCCGTCGCCATGGCGACGATGCAGCGGCTACCCAACACTCCCGAGACTCAAGTAATCCGTGATGACATACAAGCTTATCTGACGGCTGCTATGGCTCAGACCGCAGAGATGAACCAAGCCCGGGCTCCATCCGTTTCTGTCGAATCAAGCCACAGCCGCCAATACTCAAGTCGCTCACAGCCACTCAACCAACGTGGCTCGCGCAATAACGACCCATCAAACAATCGTCAAGGCGGAAACGGTGGTCGTGATGGTGGTCGGGACGACAACCGCCGCCGGGAGGATAACCGCCACGACGTTCGAGGCGACAATCGCCGTGATAACCACGGTCGCAGGGCTAACCCAGATGGCAATAACGATCTCCGCCATCACCTCGGTGGACGTGATCTACGTGCTCGCATCAACCAGAGAGCCGACGATCGTGCATCCCATGAAAGCTATCGCCGTATGGAGTATGACACCGCCCACGGTCCGCCGGGTCTGAAGCAGTTCACTCCACACCTGCGCCAAGTCATATGGCCCAAGAATTTCAAGCTCGAGAAGCTTCAGAAGTACGACGGCAAGGAAAACCCCGAATTATGGGTTATGCTCTACGAAACTGCGTGCCGCTCAGCCATGGCTGACGAGCACGTCATGTCTAACTACTTCCCAGTCGCTGTTGGTCATGCAGGTCACCAATGGCTGGTTAGCTTGCCAGCGAACTATTTTGACTCTTGGCGGGAGCTCAGGCAGGCCTTCATCGACAACTTCATCGCTACTTGTGAACAACCCGGCAACAAGTACGATTTGCAGCGGATCCGAGATCGAAAGGATGAACCACTGCGCGAGTACGTTCGGCGTTTCTCGGAGATGCGCATCAAAGTCCCATCAATATCCGACAACGAAGCAATCGAGGCTTTCGTCACCGGCCTCCGCTTCCACGACGCCCTAAGAGACAAGCTCCTCCGGAAGAGACCCGAATCGGTCACAGCGCTTTTAGCCACCGCTAAGAAATATGCGGACGCTGACGACGCTAAAAAGATAATCGTTGAAGAAGCAGCAAGGGTTCCACGCTCCGACCACCCCCCACACCGCGACGATTACCGTGGCAATCGTGGTCGGAACGACAATTTTGACCGCCGCAACCAGCGCAACGACTCCCGCGATCACCGTGATCAACGTAATCAGCGGCGCAACCGCCGCGACGATTACAGGAGCAAGCGCGCTCGGGAAGACGACGGCGAGGTCAATACCGTGAAAAAAGGCAGCGGACGTCGAAACTACGAGGACGACTACGCCAAAGCATTGAAGGGACCTTGCCAGCTCCATCCCAAATCGAACCACACCATGGAGAATTGCCGCGTCCTCAAGACTATCTACACGCGTCAACAGGCTCCGGATACGTCCGACAAGCCTAACGACGCGGGGGGACAGCGCAACGAGGACAACGACGACGACGATGCAGATCCTCGTCATAAATACGTCAAGCCGACTGATCGCGTGCACACCATCATCGGCGGCAAGGTGTCCATTGAGACCAAACGAGAACGCAAGCTGCTCGCCCGCGCTTGCTTGAACGTGGCGAACACCGATAACCTTCTCACCGATCCGCGGCTCCCTCCGTGGTCTCACCGTGAAATCTACTTCAGCAGGAAGGACCAATGGGCCGCCATACCCGAGCCAGGACGTTTTCCCCTGGTCCTCGATCCTTGTATCAACAAGGTTCAATTCGACAGGGTCCTGATCGACGGCGGCAGCTCCATCGATATTCTGTTTAAGAACAGCCTGCCCGCTCTGAAAATAGCCCAGGCGGACCTAAAGCCGTACGAAGCGCAGTTCTGGGGCGTTCTCCCCGGACAGAGCTCCACACCTCTCGGGCAGATCACGCTACCTGTGCAGTTTGGGACCCCGGACCACTTCCGCACCGACTACGTCAACTTCGTGGTCGCTGATTTCGACGGCACCTACCATGCTATTCTTGGTCGACCGTCGCTCACCAAGTTCATGGCCATACCTCATTACAGGTATCTGGTGCTCAAGATGCCTACTGAGAAAGGAGTTTTAACCCTCAGGGGCAACGTATACGCAGCTTATACCTGCGAAGACGACAGCTTCAAAATAGCAGA
The DNA here is from genome assembly GCF_019320115.1 of Miscanthus floridulus. NCBI lineage: Eukaryota > Viridiplantae > Streptophyta > Magnoliopsida > Poales > Poaceae > Miscanthus > Miscanthus floridulus. Next base: position 50,511,437 of record NC_089591.1, on the reverse strand, counting down.
GGCCCACGACCTCTCTATTCGCATGGCCGAGACCATGCTCGACGCTAAGAAGACCCCGGCCGACCACCTAGAGATCCCAGAGCTCGAGGCTCCGCGCAAGAACATCAGATCCAAGGAGCACAAGACAATCCAGCTGGTCGAGGGCGATCCCAGCAAAACGGCCCTCATCGGGGCCAACCTGGATCCCAAATAGGAAGACGCGCTCGTCAGGTTCTTGAGGGGCAACGTGGATGTGTTTGCATGGAAACCTTCCGACATGCCCGGTGTACCTCGGGACTTGATTGAGCACTCCTTAAATGTCAACAGCAAAGCCAAACCAATCAAGCAGAAGCTACAACGGTTCGCTCGCGACAAAAAGGAGGCGATTAGGGTAGAAGTTACACGGCTTTTGGCAGCCGGATTTATCAAAGAAGTGTATCATCCGGAATGGTTAGCCAACCCGGTTCTTGTACGCAAAAAGAATAATGAATGGAGAATGTGCGTTGATTACACTGATCTCAACAAACACTGCCCTAAGGACCCCTTTGGCTTACCTCGCATAGACGAGGTCGTAGATTCAACCGCCGGTTGCGAGCTGCTTTCCTTTCTCGATTGCTACTCTGGTTATCACCAGATCGCTCTCAAAAAGGACGACCAGATCAAGACATCTTTCATCACGCCTTTCGGCGCCTACTGCTACACGACTATGTCGTTCGGGCTCAAAAACGCCGGTGCTACCTACCAACGCGCTATACAGGCCTGCCTCAACGACGAGATAAAAGACGGCCTCGTCGAGGCTTACGTCGACGATGTAGTTGTCAAAACCAAGGAAGCTCATACCCTTGTTGACAATCTGGAACGCACCTTCGCAGCCCTTAATACGTTCAAATGGAAATTAAACCCAAAGAAGTGCATCTTTGGTGTCCCTTCTGGCATATTGCTCGGCAACGTCGTCAGTTACGACGGCATACGCCCTAACCCGGAGAAAGTCAAAGCCGTCTTAGACATGAAGCCCCCAAAAAAGGTGAAGGATGTCCAGAAGCTTACCGGCTGCATGGCTGCTCTAAGCCGTTTCATATCAAGATTAGGGGAAAAAGGCCTACCGTTCTTCAAACTGCTCAAAGCGTCCGAGAAGTTTGAGTGGTCGGAGGAAGCAGACGCTGCCTTCACGCAGCTAAAACAATACCTCACGTCACCTCCGGTACTTACTGCTCCCGAAGAAGACGAAACTCTCCTACTTTACATTGCGGCAACCGATCGGGTGGTTTCCACTACAATGGTGGTCGAGCGCGACGAGCCGGGCCACTCCTACAAGGTACAGCGGCCAATTTATTTCATTAGTGAGGTACTCAACGAATCCAAGACCAGGTACCCACAGATTCAGAAACTGCTCTACGCCATACTGATAACATCCCGAAAGTTGAGACATTACTTCGACGGATATCGTGTGGTGGTCGTGACCGAGTATCCTTTGGGGGACATCATCCGCAATAAGGATGCGAACGGGCGCATCGTCAAATGGGCAATGGAGCTATGCCCCCTCTCCTTGGAATTTGCAAGCCGTACTACAATCAAGTCTTAGGCACTCGTCGATTTCATCGCCGAGTGGACAGACTTAAGCACGCCTGCCTCTCCGGGATCCGATGAATATTGGACGATGTACTTCGACGGTTCTCTCAACATCGACGGTGCGGGAGCAGGAGTTCTTTTCGTGTCACCATCCAAGGAACAGCTCCGGTACGTCCTCAGGATTTATTTCCCAGCGTCTAATAATGCCGCCGAGTATGAAGCATGCCTGCATGGTCTACGCATCGCGGTTGAGCTTGGAGTTAAACGTCTCTATGTCTACGGAGATTCGGCTCTGGTCATCAACCAGCTCAACAAGGACTGGGACACGACCAGTGAAAAGATGGACGCATATTGCAAATCGATAAGAAAGCTGGAAGGCAGGTTCTATGGCATCGAGTACATACACGTGGTCCGGGACAAGAACCAAGCAGCGGATGCGTTGTCAAAGTTAGGATCATCCCGAGCCAAAATCCCACATGGCGTATTCGTCCAAGACCTGCTCACGCCTTCCATTGAAGACGAAGATTCAACGACCAACAAAGTTTCAGACCAGCAATTAGTGGCTTCGGTTCCGGCGCCGAGCACAGCCGAGCCGCTCCTGACCACTCATGAGCCGGACTGGAGAACACCTTTCATCAAGTACTTGACAGATGGTAGCGGTTATATCGATCGAACAGAAAATGAGCGCTTGATGCGTCGTAGTAAGCAGTATCTGCTCGTCGATGGCAAGTTATGGCGCAAAAACGCTAAGGAGGAAATCTTGATGAAGTGTATAACCAAGGAGGAAGGCGAGCATCTCCTAGACCAAATCCACTCTGGCTCCTGCGGCAACCACGCGGCCTCAAGAACACTGGTCGGTAAGGCTTTCCGAGCAGGGTTCTATTGGCCGTCAGCAGTGGCCGACGCAGAGAAGCTAGTCCGCCGCTGTGAGGGTTGTCAGTTCTTCTCCAAGAGAATCCATGTACCAGCACATGAGATCCAGACGATTCCAGCCTCTTGGCCCTTCGCCTGCTGGGGACTGGACATGATTGGGCCCTTCAAACCAGCTCCTGGGAAATTTACATGTGTCTTCGTGCTAATTGATAAGTTTTCTAAGTGGATAGAATACATGCCTCTGGTACAGGCATCCTCAGAGAAAGCTGTCACATTCCTCGACCAGGTCATCCACCGTTTCGGCGTGCCCAACAGCATCATTACTGATCTAGGTACTCAGTTCACCGGGAACGCTTTTTGGGACTTCTGCGATGAAAGGAGCATAGTTGTAAAATACGTCTCGGTGGCGCATCCTAGAGCTAATGGACAAGTCGAGCGGGCAAATGGCATGATCTTGGACGCATTAAAGAAGAGGATGTACAGAGAAAACGATAAAGCTCCTGGAAGATGGCTCAAGGAGTTACCAGCCGTGGTCTGGGGCCTCCGAACTCAGCCCAGTCGTAACACCGGCGTCTCACCATACTTTATGGTTTACGGCGCTGAGGCAGTCCTCCCACCAGATATAGCTTTCAGATCAGCACGGATAGAGAACTTCGACGAAGGCAAGGTCGACGAAGTACGGGAGCTAGAAGTCAACAGCGCAGAAGAGAAAAGGCTTGATTCCTGCGTACGCACGGCCAAATACCTTGCTGTTTTGCGCAGGTACTACAACAAGAACGTTAAAGAGCGTTTCTTCGTGGTCGGGGACTTAGTCCTGAAGTGGAAGACGAACCAGGCTGGCGTCCACAAACTCGCAACCCCATGGGAGGGACCCTTCATGATCAAAGAAGTCACACGTCCAACGTCTTACAGGTTAGCTCACCTGGACGGCAGGGACGTACCAAACTCGTGGCACATCGACAAGCTTAGACGTTTCTATGCTTAACTACTGAGATATGTACTCTACTTACATTTTCGATTTACTTTAATAAAGCAATTATGATTTCTCCGACCACTCTAATGTGTCACTCCGAATTTTATGGCTATTCTAACTTAAGCCAGAACAAGCCGACCACCACTCCTTCTACGGTTTCCGGAGCAGGCCCTGTTTCCGTTTCCTCCCAACGCGTGCACGGGATCTGCTCTCTACGTTGCGGGTGATCGGCAGGTTCCCCCTGGTTTGACTTGTCTGCGTCCACGTATGCACAGGTCATAGTACCTCATACTCCGACCACATGCCAGACTAAGGGCCGCACAAACTTTTCAGGATGACGTGTCGAGCAAAACGGTACAACTAAACAGAACGTTAACACGTTTCCACTTAGTTACACCAGCAAAAATTTCAAGCTTAAAGTGCGTTTTGTATAAAACAAATAAGCTTATAATGATATACAGTTACGTTATTACAAGCTTGCCTGAAAAGGCTCAAGTTTACAATAACACAACTATGTCCTCCTTCTACAGCTCTAAGCCTATTACATTGGCTGGTCGGGGCGCATGGCATTTACTGCTCGCCGCCTTCGATACCCTACTCGATTCTCGGGGACTCTAGAGCTAGTCAAACTGAAGGGGATGGCCCCGCCGGTGCCTGGCTGGTCGAGACCGCAGGCTTCGTTGGTTGGCTTGAAGGTGATGGCATTTCCAGCTGGCTTGTCGATGGCATACCCTGCACAGGTGCTGTCCCACCTCCGCACAGGTTAATATCGCCAATTATCCTTGACGACAAGTCCAGCTGAGCCGTCCGAAGCTCTTCGGCCTTGTCTGGGTCTATCTCCTTCGGGTACCCAGCCTCCAAGCGTTTGAGATCGATCAGGGGGTAGTGAGCACGCACCATGCTTAGCACATGGGCGCCCGTGTACTCACCTGCCTCCTTCACGAAGTCTTGGAACCATCCCCATGCTTGCTTGCATCTCTCGACCAGTCCGAGCTGAGGCGTCCTTAGCTCTTCCTCTGTGAGCGCCGGGTCGATGAGGTCGAGGACGGGCACAATGCCAGTTGCCATTTCTTGGCACCGCTTGCTCCACGTGTCCCGCTCCTCGACGGCCTTAAGGCATTGTGCTTTCCAGTCGTCACGCTCCTTGATCACGGCCTCAAGGTGCCTCTTGGCATTGACTTTCAAAACTGAAAACATTACAAGACATCAAACGTGATGACACGACAAGGCAATGTGGGCAGTTGAATGAGCAAGGCGGTCTGGAATGCTTACTTTTCAGGTCGTCTTTCATTCTGTTAGTGTGGTCTTGGAGTTCCGACTGGCGGCGTGCCAATTTCTCGTTGTCCTCCTTCAGGCGACCACATTCTGCAAGCGCGCGGCTGTTCTCCCCCTGGAGGCGGGTCACTTCAGCTTCTAAACCTGCATTACAGCTATTATTGTCAGGAACAAAAAACACAAGTCCAGCACTTGCTATGATACGGTGAACACTTACATGTTTTCTCCTGCTCTTTGTTTTTGAGCTGGCCGACCAGGTTTTGGTTCTGTGTTTCTTGGTTTGTCCTCTCCTGGTCGGTGGCTTCAAGTTGGCGCCGTAGGCGTTCAACTTCAGCCGTCAGCTCCTTATTGGTCTTCATGACTACTTCTATCTGGTCGAAGCACCTTTTTCGGTACCTCGCAGTTTTCATCACGTCCTGTATACAGACAAGCTACGTCAGACAGCTTGATTACACAACATGTTTAAGGACTAAAGCCACATATACCTGGACTTCAGTCACCAGGCGTTTGGCTGCTCACTCAACTCTTAAGGTTTCCTCGGCCTCTGGGATCTCCTCGTGCATGACCCATTCGTCGTTCCGATAGCGCGACACATATACATGTTGTCGTCTATCTTGGGGACGGCCCAGGATTTCTTCCACTTCATCCTCTTCAGCCTCCTGTTCGGGAGGCGGCAGTGGTCCGGAGTTCGCAGACTCCACGACCACCAGGGCTTTCCCACGAGCCGTCGCGTCGGCACCCTTGTTCTGGGCAACTTCTGGCTGCTGCCCCTCGGCTAGATCCAGCTCCTGTGGTGCTGTGGTATCCGCCTCATCAGGGTTTGTGCTCGGAGCACTTGTATTCTGCTCGGGGACTGGCGTCTGGTCGTACGCCTGCTGAGGCCCAGGCAGAGTCCCTGCCATGGGCTCCTCCACGGCTTGTTGCTGAGCAGTTTGTCCCGCCATTTTTGGAGAGGACGTTCCGCACCCAGCTAGCTGGTCGGGGCCTTCGGTGGACGCCGATCTAATACATTCAGAGACAAATTCATAAGACAATAGCATCCAATGCAAAATGAAAAGCTTACATCAAAAATATATATACTTACAGTTTTGACTTGCGGAAGGATGTGGCGAAGGAACGTCTCCTCGACCGCCCCTGCTCTGCTTGCTCGGCAGTTTCCACCGGGACTTGTTCAAGCTCTGGTACGGGCGTCGGAGGACGATGCGGCATGTTCCTTTCGTCTGTGCTCTGTGTTGCCGTGGTCGGTGCTGTGACCACTGCTGGCACAGAGGAGCCACCCTGCTCTGACGGCTCCACCTGTCTTCTCCTCTTTCGGGGGACGAGCCGAAAGATGTCCGCATCCTCTGCTTCGTCGTCCGACTGGGAGATGATGGCTTGGCGTCGTTTGCTGGCAGCCGGACGCTTGCCGGCGGCTCTGGTCGAGGCGTCCTCAACGGTCTCGAGTACCGCCCAGTGAACGCCGTCACCCCTAGCGCTGGTCTGGGCGGTTGGTCCAGTAACTTGCGGCCACTCTACACCGGGGGGGGGTGACACAAACACTCCTGCCCGGTCACGGCCATTATACTGAGACGCAAAATGAAGGAAAAGACAGTTATTTTCTTGATGAAACATGACTTTACAGTTAAAAGGAGGCGTCATTTACCTTTGGGGGAGGACGAGCCAGCTTGAAGGCGTGTTCAATGGCGTTCAATGCAACATAACTGGGATCGGCCAGGTTGAATAGCTCTCCAATCCTGGCCTTGATCTCCAGCTTGTCGAGCGGCTCCTTTCTGGTCCTCGTCGGATCAGCGCCTCCTTGGTACTCGAAGCCGGGGTGAATCCTTTTCTGGCACGGCTGAATTCTACGGCTGATGAAGTTGCCGACAACGCTCGGGCCGTCAAGCCTCCCCCACGGAATCAACCCGAGTAGTTCGGCGATCTGCTCCAAGTTGTCGGGCTTCTCCGACCAGCTGCTTTTCTTCTCTGGAACCAGTCCCACATCGCACAGAGTGATGGTGTTCGGCTCTTCACGGATGTAGAACCACTTCTTATACCACTCGTCCAATGAGGTGTTCCAGGGACAGTGCAGGTATTGAGCTTTCATTCCGTCCCGCAGGTTCAGGTAGACGCCTCCGGCGATCTTCGAGCCGCCGCTTCCCTTTTTCCGAAGGCAAAACAGGTGGCGAAAGAGGTCGAAATGGGGCTGGAAGCCACCATACGCCTCGCAGAGATGGATGAAGGTAGAGACGAGAAGAATCGAGTTGGGATGCAGATTGCAAATCCCAATCTCGTAGTACAAGCAGAGCCCCTGAAGGAAAGGGTGCACTGGAATCCCAAAACCCCGTTTGAAAAAATCTTCAAAGACCACAATTTCACCTGGTTGTGGATCGGGGAAGCTTTCTCCTTCGGGTGCACGCCATCCCGCAAGTGCCTTGTTGTGGAGCACTCCCATGGCGACGAGGTCCTCGATGGTTTGCTCGTTGCTCCGCGACTTCCACCATTCCTTCGCCATGACCCCTCCTTTCTTCTGGGCGTCTCTCTTCGCCATTGGTTCGTCCTTACTAAGTGGGTGAATGCGGGAGACCGAGGGGATTGGTGCTGATTTTTGGGGAATAGGGTTTGGCAGGAGGAAGAAGAAGGTTGCGGCGGCGGATGACAATGGGGAATGGTGAGGGTAACTTACCAGACCTACATTATATAAAGCAAAAGGGCACCGTCGTTTCGTCCGCCCGAGAATATTGGGAGTCGTGCGCACGCGCCGCGAACGGTTGTTCACACAACCCCGAAATCTGCGCCAATAAACGCGCTCCTTCGTTAACAGTGTACGCGCCTCTTCGTTGATGGTGTAAGGGGGCCCACACTGACACACCTCAATACAGGTGTCAACCGACTGTTTGCCAGAAAACAATAAGAAGACAGAATGACGTACTATATCTATTTGCTTTTTTGACCAGACGTGTCAGACTGGACAGACTAGACTTGGCAGAGAGTAGAGAAAAATAAATACACCAAATAATAGTACAAGCAGTGCACGCGATCGTGGATTTGCCTTGACTACTACTGTGCTCAGGGACTGCCCAGACCACTACGGTGCTCGGGGACTGCCCAGACCACTACGGTGCTCGGGTACTGTCCAGACCACCTTTTTGCTCGAAGACTGCTCCGACCACGGTTGTGCCCGTGGACTGCTCTGACCATTACTATATTCAGGAACTGCTATGACCACCGCTGTGCTCGGGGACACTCCTGACCACTTTTTGGAGTTTTGCTCTCCTCGGCTACATGTGATTTATACTCACATACAGTTAAGAGACATTTCTTTAGAACTTGCTACAAGGCTCATACCTCGCCTTCCAGCAAGCGCGGGGACTACATCGGTACGATGCACCTGCCGGTGCATCTCGTATCGTCTGTACGACGATTGGATTCTTAACTTCAGCTGAATTTCTTTTTTAGACCCTGGCACCACGTGCCTGAGTCACCTACTACCAGGCTCGGGGACTAAGTGGGCACACTTCACCTTGCGGTGAATGTGTTTGTGCTTTGAATGATTATAAGGATTATTAATATGCTCGGGGACTGCCCCGACCACTGCTTGAATAGTGTTTTTTCTTGGCTACATGTGATTTGTACTCACATACAGTTAAGAGACATTTCTTTAGACCTTGCTACAAGGCTCATACCTCGCCTTCCAGCAAGCTCGGGGACTACATCGGTACGATGCACCTGCCGGTGCATCTCGTATCGCCTGTACGACGATTGGGTTCTCAACTTAACTGGGAATTCTTTTTAGACCCTGGCACCACGTGCCTACGTCACCTACTACCAGGCTCGGGGACTAAGTGGGCACACTTCACCTTGCGGTGAATGTGTTTGTTTTTCGACCCCTACGCTTCTGATATTCAAGGGCGCTATGCTTCAAGACCACTTACATTTCTTTTCAGAAATACAAGTGGGCACACTTCTCAGGACAGAAATCTTTTTCTTTTTTCTTAAGAGCACCATACATTCTTCGGACAACCTACTTCTCCGGTGATGACGGTGGTCGGAGGCGTCAAGGATTCAAGCCTCGCTTGTCGGAGAAGGTTAAAATGGCGTGTCGCAGCATAATACATGATGCTCGGGGACTAGCTGTGGGGGTATTAACCCCTATACCCTTACGGCTAAACTTGGGCTGGCCCGGATCGATGGGTTCAGTCCACGCGAAAGACGACGTGCGGCTCAGTCAACCTGATCGGAGTTCCGCACAAGGACTCAAGATGGATTTGGCGACCAAGCAGGATCCTGGTCGGTTAGAATAGGAATCCTTATCTGGCCACATATGGCAATTGTAACTGACTAGGAATTAGTTTCCAGATCTGTAACCCTGCCCCCCGGACTATATAAGGCGGGCAGGGGACCCCTCTAAAAAACATCCCTCATTGACATACAGCAATACAAATCAGACGCAGGACGTAGGTATTACGCCTTATTGGCGGCCGAACCTGGATAAAACCTCGTGTCTGTCTTGCGTCACCGTCTTGTTTGGGGCTTGCGCATCTGTCTGCCGATAATCTACTACCTTGGGCATACCCCTAGGTAGACTGCCGACCATATTTCGTCGACAGCGACCCCTCGGGGAAGAGTTCCGAGCGCCCCGAGCTCGACATCGTTGCCGTCGAAGCCAACTCCGACGCCATTAAGTCCCTCGTGGCCCAGATCCTCGGCCGCGTTCCCGAGCCTGCCCACCATTCCCACAGCGGTCAAAAAGAGCAGCCTTCGCCCAATTCAGTGGATTCGTCACAGAGAATGGGTTCTTTCGTGATCCTGGACAACTACGACTGGTGGAAGGACATCACGCTGCTGGATTTCCTGAGAGAGGTGGGCCGTTTTGCACGCGTGGGTACAATGATCGCCAAGGAGAGCGTCAAGAAGCGTCTCGCGTCAGAAGACGGCATGAGCTACACCGAGTTCACCTACCAGCTGCTGCAGGGCTACGACTTCCTTTATATGTTCAAGAATATGGGTGTCAATGTGCAGATTGGGGGCAGCGATCAGTGGGGGAACATCACAGCGGGAACTGAGTTGATCAGGAAAATCTTGCAGGTTGAGGGGGCGCATGGACTCACATTCCCGCTCCTGCTGAAGAGCGATGGGACCAAGTTTGGGAAGACAGAGGATGGGGCAATCTGGCTCTCTTCGAAGATGCTTTCTCCTTACAAGTTCTATCAGTACTTCTTTGCGGTGCCAGACATCGATGTCATCAGGTTTATGAAGATCCTGACGTTCCTGAGCTTGGATGAGATTCAGGAGCTAGAAGACTCGATGAAGAAGCCTGGCTATGTGCCAAACACTGTTCAGAAGAGGCTTGCAGAAGAGGTGACACGATTTGTTCATGGCAAGGAGGGATTGGAGGAGGCATTGAAGGCAACTGAGGCCTTGAGACCTGGCGCTCAGACACAATTGGATGCACAAACAATTGAGGGGATAGCAGATGATGTGCCTTCATGCTCTTTAGCTTATGATCAAGTGTTCAAGTCTCCACTTGTTGATTTGGCTGTTTCCACAGGTTTGCTCACTAGTAAGTCAGCGGTTAAGAGGCTTATTAAGCAAAGTGGTCTGTACTTGAATAACGTTAGGATTGATAGTGAGGATAAGCTGGTTGACGAAGGTGATATAGTTGATGGGAAGGTGCTCTTGTTGTCTGCTGGAAAGAAGAACAAGATGGTTGTGAGGATATCTTGACTACTCTTATTTGTTCTTTATGTTTAATTTTGGCCATTGAGGAGAAAAGTAACAGTGCTGAGTGTTCGAACTCATATGAGCTGTCTACGAGCATACAGATTGTTATATTGGAGAGGTTGAACATACATTCTTTTTTTCTCTGCTCATTTTGTCCATGAGAACTTTTTGTGCGCTATCTACCAGCTTTGAGAATGGCATATGTTTTCTCATATCATGTTATAGTAACAATCCTTTAGAGGATTCTTTGACCATCATCAATATCATATCAGGTTACATCACTCTGTTGTTTGACAAGTTGAATATTTTTTTCTGTAACTTGTATGCTATCGTTTCATTCCCCGGAGTCTCTAGCCATTTACCATGTGTTTGGATCAGGGGATGGTTGGGGACAGGACGATCCTCGAAGTGGGGCTGTTGTTGGGACTTGGAGGGGACGGGGTCATTCTCTCACCCCCCTAGAGTAATATTCCTAAGATGTGGGGTGAGCCTGTCCCTCCGATTCAAGCGGACTGACTCATTCCCCTTCTTCCCGTGCGTGGGTGCAGGTGAGGAGGAGGAGCAAGAGTGCTTGCTCCAAGCGCAGGTGTTCAGACGAGCTTTGAGTTCGGCACCGACGCGCGTAGGCAATACGAGCTCCGGCTTTGGCACTACCACACACAAGCGTGAGACGACCTCCTGTCCCGGTGAGTGGCCCAGTGTCAAGGGAACGAGGTGCAAGCCGAGCCACAAGCGGGCGAGCTCCATCCTGCTTGAACCGCGAGTGGGTTGGTGAGCTCTGGCTGAGCTGCTGTGCATGTGGGGGAGCAGCGCTAGTGAGGGGCGCCGGTGAGGAGGAAGGGAGAGGAGGGCGTGCGTCTGTGAGTGGGAAGGAAGAGGAGGGTGCGCATCAGCAAGGGTCCTAGGGCGAGCTTCGGTGGGTGAGAGTAAGCAGCGTGTGGCTTGAACGAGTTCTTGGTGCAAGGAAGAAGAAAAAAAGGGGAGGCTGACATGTGGACCTCAGATGACAGATGCATTGTCCCACCTATTGATGTCCCTGAACCAAACACGGAACAAGGATGGTCCCGTCTCCCTAAACCAAACACGAAACTGGATCATCCCATCTTAAAGATCAGGGACAAAACCATGCCATCCCACTATGTCCCACATCAAACATATGGTTAATCAGTTTTGGGAAGAGGCTAATGGTTGGTTTGTTATTGGTGCACAGAAGATTGCTTACTGTTTCAGTGCTTGCTGATCGACACAATTTATAATTTATTTATACAGGTGATTGTTAAGTGCTTTGCCATGTCATGATACTAATTTCCCATTGCAAGTACAAAGTATGCATATTGCCAAAACATTGATCATGAAGAAATACGAAACATTTTGCTTAGGTTTTGATTTAACACTGGTTCATGTTAAATTGTGGTCAAACTTATCTGGTTTTAGTATACTATAGTAGCATTGTCCATTTTTTAAATTTCAAATTGGATAAACTGTACATATACCATTGACATGCTAATGTTCATATATAAGTAGTTCAGGTGGGATTTCTTTTTTGATCTCATAACTCAGTCAGAAAGTTGCATGCCAGTATCCAAAGTCTTCAAACTTATCATATCATTAGAACGAATAAAAAGAGAGAATGAACAAAAAAAAGTAATTATGATTTTTTTAGCCTTTAGGTCTATAGTTATGCTCCCTCTGTTCTAAATTCTAAATTGTAAGTGTTTTTCTGGATATATTGTAAGTCCTCTTAGTCGAGTATTTCCTCCCCCAATTCATAATTCTATATACAAAGAGAAATCTCTCTCTCCCATAAATTTCATTCCAGTCCATTCTAGCCCAAGATCACAATCACATAGGCACATAGCCCACTTGCTTGCTCACCGCTCATTTTCCTCGGCCCACACGGCTGCTCGCCGTCTCTCCCGCCGCAAATACTGACGTAGATCCAAACTACCTGCAAGAGCCAATACAGTTGAAACGCGCCATTGAACGCTCACAGCAATTTTTGTTCGAAGTGCTCGCAAGCACGTGTATATCTATAGGCTACAGCTTTGGCATCACCAGCAGCATGTGGTCTCAAAAATTTTAAGCACGGAATCTTTCTGGAACTGAGAATTCGAACGAGTCTGGCGCCACGTCCGACAGAGACCACATTCCTCGCCGGACTCCGAATGCGCCGCCGTGCGTGTGAACCGGGCAACCCGCGGTGAACAAGGTTGCGGCGGGTGCGGTCGCTGCACCTGCTGTCATGCACGCATAGCATGCAGACTGCAGAGCTGAGAATCTGCGATCCGAGCGCATGGATTCATGCCCGCCTACCGGCTGCCGCTGCAATGCCACATCCCACATGCCAGCCGAGTGGACGCACGCCATCGCTCCAGCAAGCTTGCTCAGCTCAGCTGCTTCAGTGAGTCGTCCCACTCCCCTGGACCCTGGTACGCCATGCGCGGCTGCCGCGGGAGCCGGAGCGCGCTGCGCGGTACGGCGCCCCCACGTGACTGCGCGCAGGGCTGGCTGGAGGAGCAAAGCAACGGCCCGCGCGGCACATGTGAGGGCCTGCCAGCACGGGGCTTTTGCTGGCAACTGCCATCGTCGTGGCAGCTATCATGACTCGAGCAAGCGTGCGTGCATGCCCGGCCACGGCCAGCTCCATGCATGTATGCAGCGGCAGATGCTCAGCCTCAGCTCAACTCCGTACTTGTCACTGGCTCATTTTTATCAACACTGCCAACCATCAACCCCGTGTCCTTAGGGATTTTAAGAATCAGGATAAAAAAAAATCTAATACGTTTTATTGGATTGGATTTCGTGTTTGTGTGATAAAGTCTACTAAAATCTAAATTGTTTGGAAGTGATTTTAGGATTCTGAAATTATTTTTATCCGCATTGTTAAAATCCGTATGCATCCAAACGGGACATTAAGGGCACGTGCCCTACGATGCTTTACACTGTGCTCCCTCCGCCTCCATCCCAAAAAGTACTATCGGAGGACTCAACCGTTTTAAACTTTGACCCATCAATATTAATATATACAAGAAAACATTAACATTTGCAGTACATATTTAATGTGTCATTAGATAGATCGTTGAATCTATTTTTATAATAAATTTATTTAAAAATACAAGTATTGTTAGTATTAAATTTATTAAAAAGTTTGATCAGCATGAATGCATATCAGACGCTTATTTTGGGACCGGTTAGTACGCGGGTGTCATTGTCATTGTCATCTATGATCTATCCCATCGCTTAGTCCTAGTGGCAACGTAGTGCCTGCATCGCCGGTGGAAGATGTGCAGACCGGGCACATAGCCCCTCATGTTTCTCGTTGCCGTCACTAAATTGTGTACCGCGATGCACATATCCGGAGCAGCGGAATTAACTCGTCTGTCCTGTGTGCGCAGCACGCGCGTTCAGAAACGGGAGTTCGTATAAAAGCACGCATCAAATCACCTCGTACCTCTCGCGGCCGTCGGCAATTTGGCCGTGCCCGCGTGAGTTTATCGGCAAGAATCAACTCTATTTTTTAGCTATAGAAATAATATTTTTTTCTCACAATAAATCATGTAACGACAGAGATAGCTACGATAATTCTATTTAGGATTCAACAGTTTAGTGGCTGGATACAGAGATCAACAGTAATGGAGATCGCCGGCTTTCTCGAGCCGCAGCTCGCCGCCTAAATCCGACGCCAACCAAGACAAAACGAACTAGCTTTCCTCCCTCTCCTTTTCTACTCCTCGCTTACAACTGTTGTGGGAACAACGGACTCACCCGATGCAACGGGCCTGCTGGTCACCCATTCTGGGCCAGCATATCTTGTACTAGGCCTCCTCTCCCTCTTCAGCTTTGGGCTTCTCAAGCTTGGCAACTTGTCAGCGGACCGGACCGTGACAAATCAGTCCTACAAATCAGCCACAACAGCAATAAGTTCTGTCGAACAGAGCCTGGCATGGCACCGTCAGCTATATACTAGTAGGATATAGCATACTCAGGTGGTGTTTAATCCAGAGAGCAAAGTTTAGGGGTGTCACATCGGGATGTCACGTGGAGTGTTCGGATAGTAATAATAAAACAAATTACATAAGTCCTCAATAATCCACGAGACGAATTTATTAAACCTAATTAATCCATCATTAATACATGTTTACTGTAGCGCACCGTTGTCAAATTATAGACTAATTAGGCTTACAAAAATTCGTCTCGCAAATTAGTCGTAATCTGTACAATTAATTATTTCTTAGTTTATATTTAATACTTTCAGGAGTAACTAAGCAAGGCCTCGTATCAGCGTGGAATGTAGCAATGGCGGCATGCATGGGCACGATGCTGGGCTCAAGAACCAAAACGGGGCACCGTTTGGACCCGAGTGGTAGGAAGGAGCACAGTACAGGAGTTCGCTACAGCAACAGCAGTGTGCTTCCCCGTTGGATTCGCTGATGAAAGTTGAAAACATGGCTAGCTGCTAGGTCCTGCAGGCTGGCTAGCTGGGTGCCAATGTACGAGTAAAGACGTTATAGCGCAGTACACACGGCTGACCCAGGCAGAAGCAGCCACACTGCCGGTAGCTTATGGAACAGTGCGCGCGCGCGGCTGAGCGGTCGACCTACTCCTCCTAGATTCCAGTCCTAGATAGCTGCACTCCCGTCCCATCAGCCATTCCGCCGGGAGGCCGCCGTGGCCATGGGCCGACGCCCAGTACCGATAATGGTGCGCGAACCGATCAGCGATGAGAAATCAAATCATGTCGCCTCGTCTCATCGGGATCGAGTCCCAATCACCAGACTGTTGGACGCGACGTGTACTGAGCTCTATCTGCATCTGCTGCCCCCCTGCCCGGCCACGGCCACGGCCACTTTGACCGCCACCTCGCCTCGCTGGTGCCTGTTGGCCTCGGCTTGTCCTCCGGTTACTGCAGAGTAGTAGTACACTTTCACCGCGCTCTCCGTGTTTTTTCTTGCTCCAACTGCCAGTGGGAGTGTGGGACTGTGCGATGCGAGCGAGGAAATGTTGTTTTTCTCCGTCGTTTTCCTTGCTCCAACTGCCTCGGTGGCCACGTTATCGCGTATTCGCGTCACGCAAAGAGAATACTGTGAAGTTGGAAGAAACGTGGCTGTCTATCTTGACTCACCACGGTTACATGTTATGTATATATAAGAGTACAGGAGCGCAGGAGATTGCCTTGCGCTATAATCCAAGATTGGAGATCTAACCGGAGTACAACATAATTAAGGTAACTCTAAACATGGAAGCGCATGTCCTAGAATATCTCCAATCATAGATAACGAGACCGTGTGCACCACGCTTACATTATACATGGACAACATGTTTCACACTATGGAATATAACTCTAGTTCTAACATCCTCCCTCAATCCAAGCTTCTCTTGCGACGAAGATTGAGATTGCTCTTAAACAGCTCATACTTGCCAACAGAGAGAGCCTTGGTGAAGCCATCAGCTAACTGATCTTTGGTAGATATAAACCGAACCTGTAGCTGTTTCTTAAACACTCTTTCTCGGACAAAATGAAAATCTATCTCAATATGTTTTGTCCTTGCATGGAACACCGGATTGGCAGATAAATATGTTGCACCTAAGTTATCACACCATAGAATTGGCGCCTGAGATAACTTGACACCAAGTTCTCCCAAAAGTGACTCGAGCCAGATCAATTCGGCGGTTGCATTAGCCAATGATTTATACTCTGCCTCTGTACTGGACCTTGAGACAGTAGCTTGTTTCCTTGCACTCCAAGATATAAGATTTGGTCCTATGAATATAGCAAATCCTCCAGTTGACCTCCTATCATCAACACTACCAGCCCAATCCGCATCCGAAAAAGCACTCAAACGTAAAGAACTTGACCGTGCAATAAACAAGCTTGTGTCTGAGGTGTATTGAACATACCGAAGTATTCGCTTAACAGCTGTAAAATGAGTACTTGTTGGACTATGTAAAAACTGGCACACCTTATTTACTGAGAAAGCCAAATCTGGTCGAGTAATAGTAAGATATTGGAGCGCACCAACAATGCTCCTGTATCTTGTACTGTCTTCTGCACTGAGGGGCGTCCCATCCTGACTTGATAAACGTTCAGTCACAGCAAGAGGAGTAGGCACGCCTTTACACTTCTTCATGCCTACCCGTGTTAGGATCTCATTAGCATACTTCTCCTGTGACAATTGTAGTCCACGGTTATCTCTAGCCACTTCAATTCCCAGAAAATAGTGCAAATCACCAAGATCTTTCAAGGCAAAGTCTTCTCTCAAATCACTAAGCAGAGCCTTAACAGCATCACTTGATGAGCTTGTCACAATGATATCATCAACATAAATAAGCATGTAAATTGTAATTCTAGATTTATTATATATAAATAAAGATGTATCAGATTTGGAAGCCTTGAATCCAAGCTTCACAAGTTTGGAGCTAAGTCTTGCATACCATGCTCTTGGAGCTTGTTTTAGGCCATATATTGCCTTGTCAAGTCGACATACCAGCTGAGGTTTACTTGGGTCTTCAAAACCAGGCGGTTGTCGCATATATACTTCCTCTTCCAGAACACCATGCAAAAACGCGTTCTGTACATCCAATTGTTTTAAACACCAATTTCTGGATACAGCAATTGACAGAACCAACCGCACTGTAGCAATCTTGACCACAGGACTAAACGTATCCTCATAATCAATTCCATATCGTTGTTTGAATCCTTTTGCCACCAAACGAGCTTTGTATCTATCAATCGAACCATCAGCTTTCCTTTTGATTTTATAAACCCATTTGCAGTCAATAAGATTACTGCCCTTCTCTGCTTCAACAAGATGCCATGTCTTATTTTTTATCAAGGCTGAGTATTCTTCGGTCATGGCTTGTTTCCACTTGGGATCATTTAAAGCCTCATGAAAACGAGTAGGTTCTCCCGTTGCACAATAGTTCAGCCATCGAACCGTACCATCCGTGAAAATCTTAGGTTTTACAATGCCGGATGTTGAGCGTGTACGATGATGAGCAGAAGGTGCTTCAGTTGTTACCGCTGGAGAGGATTGTGAAGATGCACCAGATCCTTGTGCGTTCGAAAATCCGTCGTTATCAGGTGCCGCCGTCGCGATTTGCGACGCAGGTGCCGGTGCAGGCCCAGAGGGGAGCCCCCCATGCGTCGAAGGGCCATCAGACGCAGGCGAATCTGCCTCGATGGGCGCACTGGAAACCTGGTCAGGAACCGGCTGTAGGGCAGGAGAATCTGCTCTGGGATCGGAGCTCAGATCATTGGCACCCAACGGATCCGTGTGCTGCATTTGAAAAACATCAGGGGCGACATCTTCTGAATAATTTTCCATCCCTAGATCCTGCACACAAGCTGAGTCTTCAACAGATATATTAGTATCATTAGCAATGCAATCTACACCCCCTGAATTTAAAAGGTGACTAGGCAGGAGATTTATTTCTTGACGAAGACGGGGTCCAGCATTTGGGTGAAGCTTGGAAAAGGGAAAAACATCTTCGTCAAAAATGACATCACGAGAGATATAGATACGGCCTGAATCAAGATCCAAACATTTGTAACCCTTGTGCAGTGTGCTATAGCCAAGAAAAACACACTGGATGGAACGAAATGCTAACTTATGAGCATTGTATGGTCTTAGGTTAGGCCAACACGCGCAGCCAAAAACACGGAGGAAGGAATAATCTGGTTTCTCATGCAGTAGACGCTCATGTGGTGTATCACAATTGAGAATTTTACTTGGAAATATATTAATAAGATGGGCTGCGGTTAAGAAGGCATGACCCCAATATTTTAGGGGCATGCCGGCATTGGCTAAAAGAGCTAGACCGACCTCCACAATATGACGGTGTTTTCTTTCTGCTATTCCATTCTGTTGATGGGCATGAGGACAAGAAACATGGTGGATAATGCCAATGCGGCGGAAAAAAGGAATGAAGCTTCTCATATTCACCTCCCCAATCTGATTGAACGGTTTTGATCTTCCTCTCAAATTTCCTCTCAACCATTTGTTGAAATTCTTGGAAAACTTGCAACACATCAGATTTTTTCTTGATAAGGTAGATCCATGTAAATTTACTAAAATCGTCAATGAAGCTCACATAATATGTATATTGACCCATGGATATAGGAGCAGGTCCCCAAACATCTGATGCAATTAACTCCAAAGGATGGGTAGAAACACTAGTAGATACAGAGTAGGGTAATTGATGACTTTTAGCCATCTGACACGAGTTACACACTGACTCAAGATGTTTAGTACTAACACAAGGGAGATTATTTGAACTAATGACCTTCTCAACTATAGGAAACGCCGGATGACCAAGCCGATTATGCCATTTATTTGTAGATGGTCTACTGACTCCAAAAGCTTGCTTAATGGGTGCTTCTACCGAGATAGGATAAAGGCCGCCATAGGATCTACCTTGCTGCAGGATTCTCTTTGTTTCCCGATCCTTGATAAGAAAGAAGTTAGGATGAAATTCAACAATGATATCATTATCTCGAGTGAGCTTATGGACAGAAAGGAGATCTTTCTTTATGGAAGGAACATGAAGCACTTTATTTAAGTGGAGATCTTTATCAGGGGTATGTAAAATTGCATGGCCAATGTTACTAATTTTCATACCTGCGCCGCTGGCGGTGTGGATCTTATCTTGGCCTTGATACTGATCATGCATTGTCATCTTTTCAAGCGCCCCGGTAACATGTTCCGAGGCTCCACTATCCACATACCAGTTTGTGTCATAGCCGTATGCAGTATTTGCTACACCAACTGTCTTCTGATAGTTGCTATCTTCTTCATATCGATACCAGCAGCGGTTAGCCAAGTGACCCCCTTTCTTGCATATCTGACAGATTGGATCATCATTACTTTGACCTTGTTTAGGTGCATTGCCTCTTCCTGAATTTGGAGCACCACGACCGCCTCCACGGCCTGGATTTGAGCGCCCACGACCATAGTTGTTGTTACGGCCGCGTCCTCCAGAATTTCTTCCAGAACCTCGACCACGTCCTACCATGTTGGCCGAAGATTGGAACTGCCCGTTCTCTTGGAACATCTCCATACGCTGATCAAAGATGAGTAGCTGCGAATATAACTCACTCAAGGAAAGGTCACGACCAAGCATGGAAGTGACAAAAGGGTTGTAGTCAAAATCAAGTCCATTAAGGACAAAGTGAATCATCTCATCATCATCCACAACTTTCCCAACAGCGGCAAGTTCATCTTTGTATGAACACATCTTGGTAAAATAAGCAGCAGATGACATGTTACCCTTCTTTGTAGTAGACAGGAGGACACGAAGATTTGCAACCCGTGCCTTTGATTGTGCAGCAAACATCTTCTCCAGAACTCCCCACGCTTCTGCCGCCGTGGTTGCTGAAGCCACCGGCGCAAGTGCTTCGGGGGAGAGAGAATTCAGCAGATAGCTCAGAACCTGCTGATCGTTCTTCATCCAGGAGCTATACTCCGGATTATGGATCATCACCTTCTTACCATCGTCTTGATCAGCTTCCAGATTCTTGGGTGGTTTTGGGGTGGTTCCATCTAGGAACCCCATAAGCTCTGCTCCTCTAACAGCCGGAAGGAACTGCGCCCTCCAGAGGAGATAGTTGTCTCGCTTGAGCTTCTCGGAGACTTTGCCGAAGGGCGATGGCGTCGTGCTTGAGGAGGCCATGGTCGTCGGCGTCGGTCCCTGATCAAAACAGGGCTCAGATCTTGCACGTCCCTGATCGATACAGGGCTCGTGGCGATCTTGAGTCGACGATCTTCAAGTCGGCGACTTTGGATGTACTATTGGAAGAGAGGCTCTGATTACCATGTGAAGTTGGAAGAAACGTGGCTGTCTATCTTGACTCACCACGGTTACATGTTATGTATATATAAGAGTACATGAGCGCAGGAGATTGCCTTGCGCTATAATCCAAGATTGGAGATCTAACCGGAGTACAACATAATTAAGGTAACTCTAAACATGGAAGCGCATGTCCTAGAATATCTCCAATCATAGATAACGAGACCGTGTGCACCCCGCTTACATTATACATGGACAACACGTTTTACACTCTGAAATATAACTCTAGTTCTAACAAATACTAGTACTCCACGCCCCAACGCCGGCCGTTGTCCTGGAGATTCACGCCTGGAGATTCATGGGCACAACGTGGCCACGGACATGGAGGGAGCGTGGGAGACGCCGGAGAACGAGGGCAAGGTGCTACGGCTCCTGCTGCGACTGCGAGGCTACTGCGTTTGTTTTTTTTTTTTTGGCTAGTGGTGCGCCGGCCGGCTTCGGAAACGGAAAAGAAATCGCGCTCGTGAGCCTAGGCAGCGGCAGGCAACGGCGAGCTCCGTTCCCCGTTCTCGCCATCCTGTTCCCCCGAAGCGCCGCGGCGCCGCCGAGCGTTGGGCGCCAATGGCATACGAGACATCAGACATGGCAAAGTGTCTGCTTGGTTAGCTTACAAAATTTGCTAAACTGAAGATTTGGCAACCGAAAAATACTAAAAGTTGGACAACAATATTTGCCATAGATTTGATAAGCTAAATGTGAACTAATGGTAAATTTTAGCAACAAATCAAATAGAGGCAAAAAAAAAAAAGCTGTCAGCCTCAAAGAATCAGGTTCAATTCACTACCGATGCGAGGGTACGGATCAGAGGTACTCCGAAGTCCGTGCACCGACAGACGCAAGTATTGGCACAATTTAAGAAAGATTTAATCAATCCATATTCAAAATTATATTTTTTTAATCGGACAGAGTGCTAGGATTCATGTCCACAGCTTGCTACCCGATCCATTTTAAATTAAAAGACTTGTCTTTTTTAGATATATATAGATTTGTTATACACTTAGATCAAATACTCTGTGTTATATTTAGATACATAATTAAGACGAGAAAAACCAAAATGTATTCGTTTTCAATCATCCATAGACGCTCTTATATAGGTTAATACAACATTTAAAGTAGATTTAATGCCGCAATAGCTAGTATGTCATATTTACTCATATTAGAGCATAGCTCGGTTGGTCTGCTTCACAGGTGTGGGAGCGCCCGCTCACGTGTTCGATCCCTGGTTGGGACGAACCACGTGCCTCACCGGGGATTTTTTTCCCTAAGTGAACCGAACGGTGTGTGTGGGTAGTGTCTATGTGCACACTCGGTGGACGCGTTTCGAGATTTCTCGAGCAGTCTCAGCGCTCTTGGCAATGTTAAAAAAATAGACAATGCAGATTTATTAAGCCGACGAGCACGTATACGTGAAACCTTTTCACCTCCTTCGCCTCTACTAAAGCAGTAGATCTCCATGAAAGCGTAGCTACATGGAACATTATATTAGCAACAAAACATAATATTGTAGTTTATCTATGCAGGACAACCAAATATTAATACAATGCACTGCATTCGTTTGTATTGTCTTATTTTATGTTATACAGGGTCTAATTACTCTAAGATTGACGCACCAATCACACTTTAACGAGCACAAGACGCAGCAAGGCATTTTCATTCCCTGTGCTGTTTCCGCTCGGCAGGCATGGCCGGCGGCACCATGCTGCTCGATGGTCCCCGGCCCAGTGACCGGCACAGGTTAGCCCGGAATAGAGCCACAAAGCGCGCACCGGGCAAGTTCCAGTTGAATTGTTCAGCATCCATTCGCCTATGGATCCCTCGGTGGCCAAACGAATCCAAAGATGTTTGAACTCCTTGTCAAAAAAAAAAAAAGATTTTTGAACTGTTCCGGCAATCCCCGTCTAGCTTCCCTGCCACATGTGCCGCCTTCTTCGATCGGCATCCACACGCGCTCCATGGCTGCCAATTCATCCTGGCTCTTCTCATTTCTCAATGCGGCCGGGGGATATACCACTACTTTGCCTATTTATGTCGACGTGACACCGCACGCTGCTACTACCGTCTTTGGTGCGGCTCAGAGAGCAGCAGCAAGCTGATTCCTGTCCAAGCAGTACTCTCAGCAAAGACGATCTCCGCCGTTCTGAAGTTCAAGGGCAGTGAGAAAGCGAGAACCCATATCCTCGCGCCGCAGGC
This sequence comes from Miscanthus floridulus, assembly GCF_019320115.1. Taxonomy (NCBI): domain Eukaryota; kingdom Viridiplantae; phylum Streptophyta; class Magnoliopsida; order Poales; family Poaceae; genus Miscanthus; species Miscanthus floridulus. The sequence goes on along the minus strand of NC_089591.1, from coordinate 50,489,032 downwards.
CGCAGCATGCGATGCGGCCGTGCCGGTGTCCAGCTGAGAAACGGGACCGGCGCCAATGTTAACGCACGCATTCAGGATTCAGGTTCAGGGATCACAGCTTTTGGCGTGTACCGAGTTATGGAACTGACCGGCGGGGCCACCGGCGCGGCGCCCCCACCGCCGCACCCGCAGCGCGCCGCGGAGGAGTCCCGTGACAACTGACACGGCACCACCGGCCTTCTCGTCGCAAAATCGCGGCCGTCGGGGCGTGCCCGTTCTGACCGATCCGGCGCACGCCCTTGATTCCCTCCCCGCCGCAGCTACCGGCTCCGCTTCGTGCTCCTAGGATTCTTTGACCGCGGGGGAGTAGAAGAAACAGATTAATTAGCGAGAGACGAAATCTCCCCCAACCACCGCCCACCGCCACCGCGGGGGCAACTTGATATTTCGTCCCTAAATAATCTTCGTTCGCGTCCACTAATCCCAGCTCCTTTTCACTCTGCGTTCCGCACTGATACAAAACACACTTGGCTTGCGCGATTGGATTAGATTAGATCTGACAGCCACCGCGTGATGACGGTTTGAATTAACGTATACTTGGCCCCCGTTTGGCTTGCTGAAACTTGGCTGAAACTGGCTGAAAAACAATGTTCTGGCTGAATTGTTGTGAGAGAAAAACACTGTTCTGGCTGAAAAAATAAGCCGAACAAGCCGGTTTCTGGATAAGCCGAACGGGGCCTTAGGTTTTTTTTCTCTCAGGCTGCTGCCTCACAGTCACATGACGTGCAGATACGCCTGTTTTACCGGTTATTCTATCCACCTCTGAATCTCAATCTTGCTAGCGGTAGGTGCTACGGGTTGACTGAAGTTTTATTTTTGCATCCGGCTTGTGCTTGTTGTATTAAAAGGAAAACCAGAAATGCAGATAATTATGTCTTCTTATGTGAATGCATTGTTTATCCATCGTCCCTGAAAACAGTACCGGAACTAGGGGTGGGGCCAGCAGGGGCCGTGCCCCCCCCCCCCCCCCCACCCCACACACACACACACAAATCCGATGGAATTTCCTTTTATTATCCCTGTAAATATTTCAATTTGCAGCAAAATAATACATCAAATCACATATTTTTATCATAATATTATGATTTTTGTTGTAAATACTAACTCTATATATATATATATATATATATATATATATATATATATATATATATATATATATATATATATATATATATATATACACACACACACACACACACACACACACACACACACACACACACACACACACACACACACAAAAAAAAAACCTTGAAACAGTTTTTGAAACATACACTTGTGCATATATTTATCACGTCGAGAGGTGTCACATATTTGTCCGTCCCCTCCCCAAAAAATCAAATTGCTGATTCCGCCATTGCCTGAAATAACCATGAATTGAATCAGGCAAAGTGATTAACGTGTGACTGCCAACAGGTGAAAGCAAGACCCATCGTATTGTTTTACGTCTCCAACAACAGGCATCCTCTTCCCTACATCGGGAAAAAAATGTGAAGGCATCCTCTGGCGCCATTGTTGAAAATGTGAAGGCATCCTCCGACGCCATTGTTGCTTGCCACTTGCCAGGCCTTGGCGTTTCCGCATTTAGCAACTTTGCCGCGTCAGGAAACACCCACCTTGACCTTGCCTCCTATGATATTTGTAACTCTCGTAACAACCTGCGTAATATATCACTTTAAGGATATATTTGGAACGTAGAAATTTCAAAGGATTTGTATAGGAATTTTACATAAATAACGCAGGAATAGAGAAAAGTGTTCCAAGCAGGCCCTAGTCAGGCCTTGGTCGATGATTGTACCTTGTCGAGGTTAAACTGTATCATGTCTAAAGTCTTGTTAACAAAGTCCATATGCTCTTCACGGTTAGTTAGGTCATAAGCTAATTTGTTATCTCATCAACTCTGGTTGAACCTGAGCAAGTTTTTCTATGACTACTCAATTAGATGTCGTTTCCTCAAGTTGGGCATCGGCATTATTCCCATTGGAGGAGCGTGTCAGATTAATCCATTCCACGGTTGTTGCACCTCTCCTTAAGCTAGAGCGAAGCTAACAGTGTGAAGTTGATTCTTGGCATTCAGGTCTGTAAAGTTCGAATGGCTCCAAGAGTGGTTTGAATTGGAGCTCTAAAAATTTAACTCACAACGCACCTTAGCCCATGCATATGAAATTTGTCATTTTATATGAATTTTGCTAGTTTGAGTTTGCATCTCAACTGAATAAATATATGGACACACCGTTGATGTACCGGATTTTATTTTTTAGTGACCAAAGTATAGTTTTTATATAGTTTGCATGTTTACATCTAAGATAGAGTTTGCACCGTATATTCAGAAAACAATGGGAGTGATCGATCTTCGATCCAATGGTGCCACAGTATTCCTTGCTGGCTTCGGTGGTGCTAGATTCATGCTCACCCAACATTGCCACACCAGCGTTCCATCACCTAGGCTGCATCTGCCCGTACCTCCGATCCGCAACCTCATTGCTTTGACACCACACACGCCTCCTGGCAAGGCCTGGCCTATAGCCTAGTAACATCTTTCTAAAAATCATGGGGCACAAAATGCTCATATCAGAAGCTCAATATGCAACCTCTTTCTTGATGGTGGATTTGAAGGTTGGATGAAAATTTTCATTTATTTTATGGCACCACATGTATTATAATTAAGACGCCTGAAATTGGCGTCGATTCTAGGGAATGCTCAAAATTGCAAGATCATCTTCGCGGGTGTCAAAGTTAGTTAGGAGAGGTATACTATCAAACATGAAAATGGGCCGGATTAGTAGTCAAGCCTGATGGTGGCTCATGGGTGGGGCGATGCTAGATATCTACTCGTCCCGTCCTAAAATAAGTGGCATTCCCGCTTCTCGAGAAGTCAAAACTTTTTAACGTTGACTAAATATATAATAGAATATTAATATTTATAGTACGTAATTAATATGATTAGATAGATCGTTGATTCTATTTTCGTAATAAACTTATTTGGAGATACAAATATTGCTAATATTTTCTACAAATTTAGTCAAACTTAAGAAAGTTTGATCGACATAAATATTATAGTGACACTTATTTGAGACGGAGGGAGTATCTTCATGTCAAACTTAAAGCGAATTGTAAAGTGGAAGAGAGAGAGAGAGAGAGAGAGTACAAAATTGCACTTAAGATACATCGAAAATACGAGATAGTCTTATACAATTTTTGCAGTATAATTAGCCTAATTTGAAGATAATAAAGTTTAAATTTACGGTACATCCCTCTTACATTTTAAGATAGGAAGGAGTATAATTGTACTGTATATATACATACTATTGTCGTTGTCCATGGTACAATTTCTCTTCATCATGGTAAAAAAGAGAAAATTCCTTCAATGCCATCAAAAGCTATACTAATCCCTTCATTGCCATTCAAATCTATAAATTCCATTCATTGCCATTGATTTATAATTTTTGTTCCCTTGTATGCCATTGCCGTTACTTTTTTGTTGATCCATCGTGCACACCGTTTCTCTTTTCTTTTTCTTTTTTCTTTTCATTTTCCTTTTCTTTTTCTTTCCTTTTTTATTTCTCTTTCCTTCTCCCCTTCTTTTCTTTCCCCCTCCTCTCTCCTTATCCGATCGGCCTCTCTTTCCTTCTCTCTCTCTCTCTCTCTCACTCTCTCTCTCTCTCTCTCTCTCTCTCTCTCTCTCTCTCTCTCTCTCTCGGGCGGCGTCCAGGGCATCACCCGTGCCCCCACCTCCGGTCCTCTGCCCTCCACCTTCGGCCCCGCACCCCCACCTCCCGCCGGCGGACGCCGCCGATGCTGCGCCCCGCCTGCCGCCGTGGTCTCCACCGGCGCATCAGGCGCGTCACGCCGCCGCCGGTGCTCCACCCGCCACTAGGTTAGCCCCGCACCCATGCCGCTCAGTCACACGCTGGCGTCGCAGAGCTAGCCCACTGACGAAGGCAAGGCGTCAATGGCCAAGGCATCCCTGCTGCTGCCGTCGCTACTCGTGCACGCCCTCATCCTCGCCGCCTGCTTCTTTCACCCCTGCCCGGCGCAGCCGCAGGGCCGCACCGAAAACATCTTGGCCGTCGAGGCCGCAGTCCGCGGCCGCGCGTCCGAGCTGCTCCGCGACACCACCACAAACACGAGCCAGCTCGTCGACCTGCCCCTCCCGACACGGGCGGTGTCCGAGCCTGGGCGCTGTGCGTGCGCAACAACGCGCTCTGGGCTGACGGCGTCAACGCCACGGGATTCACCATCCCGTCGCGCATCGTGCCGGCCCCGTTCGCGCGCCGCCTCACCATCGCCTTCGAGCGCTTTGTAGGAGACTCCACGGCCGCGTTCGTCGCGCCGCATCGGTACGCGCTGGCCGCGCCCGTGGCCGGCCTCCTCGTGTAAGACGTGTCGGCGGGGCCCGACGCCTGGGTCTCGCTCCACCTGCTGAGGTCGTCACCAAGGCTCCACTTCGGCGTGCTCGGCGCCGCGTAGGCGCTGGACGGGGACGACGGCGGGGAGGATTGCCCGGACAAGTTCTGCACTGACTCAGGGTTCGTGGCGTTGTTGTTCAGCTTCAGCGCGCAGCGCTTCACCGGGCGAGGAACGGCGAGTTCGTTGGCTCCCGAGAGGCGTTGTCGGTGTCCGACTCCAACCTGGCGTCTACGACGAAGGAGTCCTTTGTCTCGCCATCACTGGCACCTTTCTCCATCGCTGGCACCGGCCGACCGTTGGTTGGAGCTAGACACCACCTATACACCACCACCATGGCAAAGTTTTAACGGTGTGCACGATGGAGCAATGGCATATAAGGAAACAAAAATTATAAATCAATGGCAACAAAGGGAACTTATAGATTAGTATGGTTTTTTATGGCATTGAAGGAATTTTTTTTTTTTTAAAAAGCTGCTCCGTCGCCAAACCTACAAAGCCGTTGCCCACGCCCTCGAAGCCGATGCCCACGCTTGTGGGATCCGCGTGCTCTGCCTCCCGAGGCTTGGTCCCACGCTCTGCGGGCCGTAACAGAAGTGGGTAACTTTTCGGTGGGTGCGTGGTGCGGTCTCAGAGGCGCAGACTGCTCCTGCTGTTTCGGTTTTTGTTTTCTACCGCTGTAAACAACTGTTCGGCCAAAGTAAAATCGATTGCATCCGTGTAGCTTTACGCCATACAGTACGTACACAAGCACGAGTACGGCCAAAGCCCACACCCACGTGTTCCGCCGTAGACGCTGAGCTTCATGGCTAGCATGTGGGCCCGTGGCCCCGCCGTCCAGACGCTGCGATACCTGACACACTGCAATACCCATCAACGTACGGAGTACACCATGTCGGAGGGGACTGTGAATACCCTAATGGCACTGACATATGGGACCCCAAGTTTCAGAGAGCCGCGCCCTCTCGCACCGCACAGTCAGAGTCACCACACCAGAATGGGCCCAATCCGGCTGATGCCGAGGCGCGTCGGCAGGCAGCCTATGGCCGCGCGCGCGCGTGAGCTGAGCCCCTCGAGCTCAACCTCAACTCCTATGCTGCCACTCCTACTTCGCTCGCCCCGAAGCTTTTTTTAAGCACGCCCAAGTGCCCGGCCAAAACAGTGGTGCTCGCCTGCGGTATAAGATCAAAGGCGAACAGCTGGGTGCTGTTCGAGGAGGAAGAAGAAGAGGGGCGGCTTTTGAGCTCGCTCTGAGGTCTCGGTCAGCGCCCCCCCCCCCCCCCCCCCCCCCCCCCCCCCTGGGTTTTTAGATCCAATGCCAAGGCCGTGAGGGGCCGCTAGCTCTTGTGTCGCGAGGAGGAAGAAGAGCCGACCAGAGAAGCTAGGAAGGACCAGAGAAGCTAGGAAGGAGGCGTGGCAATGGCAGAGGGCGATGCGGGGAAGGCGGAGGCGGGGAGCTGCAGCGGCGCCGGCGGCGGGGGCGACGCGGTCAAGAAGCGGCCGGAGCAGAGCGTGGCGTTCCACGAGCTGTTCGGCTTCGCAGACCCGCTGGACTGGCTGCTCATGGCGGCGGGCAGCGCGGGCGCCGTCGTGCACGGCGCCGCCATGCCGGTCTTCTTCCTCCTCTTCGGCGAGCTCGTCAACGGCTTCGGCAAGAACCAGCACAACCTCCGCCGCATGACGGACGAGGTGTCCAAGGCACGTATTCGTTCGTGGCTCTCCCTCCGTTCTGGCTTCCCTCCCTGTTTCTCTTCAGCCGCTGAGCTATGGTTATTGACGACTGACGCTCTCAAGCATTTGTTCGCTGTTTCTTCCAGTATTCGCTCTACTTCGTCTACCTCGGCCTCGTCGTCTGCGCCTCGTCGTACCTAGGTGAGTGCCTCGCGCCTGCTCCCTGTTACACACTCCTCCTATCCTAGCCGGCGTCGCGGCGTCGTCATGGTCTGAAGCCTCCGTGCTTCTTCCCCTGCTCCGTTTCCGTGCAGAGATCGCGTGCTGGATGTACACGGGCGAGCGCCAGGTGGGCGCTCTCCGGAAACGGTACCTCGAGGCCGTGCTGCGGCAGGACGTGGGCTTCTTCGACACCGATGCGCGTACCGGCGACGTCGTCTTCAGCGTCTCTACCGACACGCTCCTCGTGCAGGACGCCATTGGCGAGAAGGTGACCATGCCAATCCCTCTTGCTCTCTCCTTCCTTGCCACCTCAGTTGACTCCATGACTCCGGCGTGCCTAAAGATCTGACGACTGTGGTATGGCGGACGGAAATGGAACGATGTTTGCAGGTCGGCAACTTCATCCACTACCTCGCGACGTTCCTGGCCGGGCTGGTCGTCGGATTCGTCTCGGCGTGGCGGCTCGCGTTGCTCAGCATCGCCGTCATCCCCGGCATCGCCTTCGCCGGCGGGCTGTACGCGTACACGCTCACTGGCCTGACCTCCAAGAGCCGGGACTCGTACGCCAACGCCGGAATCATAGCCGAGCAGGTAGCATCTCTCTTCCCCACAACCACTGATACGGGCACGTACTATTTCCGGGATCTCCTTTCCATGCCAACAAATCGAGATGGCTGGGTGGGCAACATCACTGTGGAGTGTGGGCTCTAGCTCGTCCCGGTCAAAGAGTCCAATGCAGCAAGGTAGCTGGGCACATGTCATCAATATGATGTCGTTTTGGATCCTTTCAAGCTTTACATGTCATCAATATGATGTCGTTTTGGATCCTTTCAAGCTTTCTTGTTAGATCCAACCAGCTCTTTTCGGAGGATGATCTCCCGTTCCATGTCGTTTTGCACCTTTTCATGAAGTAGCTCTTCTCACCCATGCTGTACTTGGCTACTTGTTATTTGGGTGACAAGCCAAAATGCAGGAAATGTTACAGTTTGCTCTTTTTTATGCATATTCGTTAGTAATTTTGATGCCAAGGTTTCCACCTTTATGTTGCCTAGGCCATTGCCCAGGTGAGGACTGTCTACTCCTATGTGGGGGAGACCAAGGCCCTGAATTCCTACTCGGAGGCGATTCAGAACACCCTGAAGCTGGGTTACAAGGCCGGGATGGCCAAGGGGCTTGGCATTGGCTGCACCTATGGAATTGCTTGTATGTCATGGGCACTGGTGTTCTGGTACGCCGGCGTGTTCATCCGGAATGGCCAGACAGATGGTGGGAAGGCCTTCACTGCAATTTTCTCAGCAATCGTCGGTGGCCTGTCAGTACTAAAAAATGCTCTTATGCTTTCTAGCAGTTTCGCAGATTGAACCAATCTAACCAATGTGTTCATTTGTATATTGCAGGAGCTTGGGGCAGTCATTTTCAAACCTTGGAGCATTCAGCAAAGGGAAGATTGCTGGCTACAAGTTGCTGGAAGTGATAAGGCAGAGGCCAACGATAGTTCAGGACACGGCAGACGGGAGGTGCCTTGATGAAGTACATGGCAACATAGAGTTCAAGGAAGTGGCCTTCAGCTATCCTTCCCGCCCGGATGTCATGATTTTCCGTGATTTTTCTCTCTTCTTCCCCGCGGGGAAGACCGCAGCGGTTGTTGGAGGCAGTGGGTCTGGAAAGAGCACGGTTGTTGCTCTCATTGAGCGGTTTTACGATCCTAATCAGGGTGAGCAAATGAACTGTGCACCTTTATGTTGTTGTCACTTGTCAGTCTATTTAATTTTTAATAAGTGGTCATGATTGTTGCTGCAGGGCAAGTTTTGCTGGATAATGTGGACATCAAGACGCTGCAATTGAAGTGGCTTAGGGATCAGATTGGTTTGGTGAATCAGGAACCTGCACTTTTTGCAACTACAATTCTTGAGAACATTCTTTATGGCAAGCCTGATGCCACAATGGCGGAGGTTGAGGCTGCAGCTACTTCAGCCAATGCCCATAGCTTCATTGCTCTTCTTCCTAATGGCTACAACACTCATGTGGGCTCTACTTCTATTTATATTCTAAATTCTAATGATATTTGCACTTCATTTCTGCTTTGATTTCAAAAAACTTCATTTCTTGTTTTGCAATTTTCTCTCAAACACATTTGCAATTATTTTTTCCTGTAACAAAATAGTCCTGTTGGTTTTGTCTTCTTTATCGCTATTCTGTTTATGGTAGCTAATACTGACTTCTTGAATGCAAACCCTTTGCTGAACACAGGTGGGAGAGAGGGGACTTCAGCTCTCTGGTGGTCAGAAGCAACGTATTGCCATTGCCCGTGCGATGCTGAAGAATCCAAAACTCCTGCTGCTAGATGAGGCCACTAGTGCACTCGATGCTGGTTCAGAGAGTATCGTTCAAGAGGCCCTTGATCGGTTGATGGTCGGGAGGACGACTGTTGTGATTGCCCACAGGTTATCAACAATAAGGTGTGTTGACATGATTGCCGTGATTCAGCAAGGCCAGGTTGTTGAGACTGGTACTCACGATGAACTCCTCGCCAAAGGAAGCTCTGGAGCGTATGCTGCACTCATCAGATTCCAAGAGACAGCCAGAAACCGTGCATGCCCATCAACCCGCAAGTCCAGGTCATCCCGCTTGAGCAATTCCCTCTCCACTCGGTCACTGAGCCTCAGGTCAGGAAGCTTGAGGAACCTGAGCTACTCATACAGCACTGGTGCTGATGGCCGCATCGAGATGGTTTCCAATGCCGACAATGACCGGAAGTACCCAGCACCAAGGGGTTACTTCTTCAAGCTCCTAAAACTGAACGCACCGGAGTGGCCTTACACCATACTGGGGGCTATTGGGTCCATCCTATCTGGATTTATCGGCCCGACATTTGCCATTGTGATGAGCAACATGATCGAAGTGTTCTATTACCGGAACCCCAACAAAATGGAGAGCAAGACCAGGGAGTACGTGTTCATCTACATCGGCACTGGGCTGTATGCGGTTGTTCGCATACCTCGTCCAGCATTATTTCTTCAGCATCATGGGCGAAAACCTGACCACCAGGGTGCGGAGGATGATGCTTGCCGGTATGAATCCACAGGCTGCCCTTAACATACTTCTTCCTCTCCTGGCATCCCCACACGATGCTCATTACTGGATAACATGAGCATGTTTTAATTTATTGAAAAAAAAAATCTTTGCAGTGATTTTACGGAACGATGTCGGATGGTTCGATCAGGAGGAGAACAATTCAAACCTTGTTGCTGCTCGCATGTCCACGGACGCTGCTGATGTGAAGTCGGCCATTGCCGAACGGATATCAGTTATCCTGCAGAACACGACGTCCCTCCTTGTATCCTTCGTAGTCGGCTTCATCATTGAATGGCGGGTTGCCCTCCTCATCCTCATCACCTTCCCTCTCCTCGTCCTCGCCAACTTTGCCCAGGTAAACACAATGGGACACTACTAACTCGCGGTTACTTCAATTGCTTATTCAGTCATGGCCAATCTGAGTTTAGAAAAAGCTGCCGGGGTCGGATTCCGCTCGGTAGTTTAGTTGGATTAGCAGAATTTGACCCACCTATTTTATCCCAAACCAAGTGCTTTGCACGACGCCCTCACCTTCGCGGCTGTCGTGCCGTTTGGGGCTCAGGCAGCCGTTGCAGCTGGGCTTCTGAATCAGCTGGAGACAAGAGGGGACAATTAAATTCATGAGCGCAGTCATGGTAGGATCCATGGCCCATGCTGCCGCTGCCTCTGCCTCTGCTGCAACTGGCATGGATTACTGTGCGGGACATGTGCGTCCACTGGCAAGCTTGCTCCTCTTACTCTCACCCCTTCTTCTAATCGAATCCCATCCGCAGGTGCACGTTCCTATTCATTGAACTCGGTGTAAATAACTCGCAAAGGACGCTCCCGACTGCATGCGTTTAGGCACGGCGCCATTAATCGCGGCGGCAGCAGCTTCGTTCGGCGCCATGGATAGGGGGATTTCTGGCTTCAGGTTTCACGCCCGTGGCTGTGGACCTGTGGTGGTCCTCCCGTCCTTTGGGCCTGCGACTGCGAGGCTGCCGCGGCAGTGTCTGTTTGCACGGCAGCCTCGTGCACGGGAATCTGGGGCTTTGCCTGCCTGTGCTGGCTGCTGCTCCACGGGCCGGGGGGGCAGGCGGCTTTACGACTCGCAGTCCCGCACATGGCCGTCTCGCAGGCTCTGCGGCCGTGTCCTGTTGCCGTGATCGCGTCGTGTCCGCGGGGACAGTGCCGCGCAGAGCGCCGCGCCCGCGCCCCTGCCTCTCGTTTTCGCGCCACAGGGGCCATGCCCTTCGCTTCCTTGCTCGCAATAATTTGCTGCGGTGATTCGTAGAGATTCTGCGTGACGCTTGCTTTGTTGCTAGGCGTGCCCATGGGAGCCAGCCATGGGCCCCTCGCTTTCAGTGACGGACGGCCATGGTCCATGGGCCGGCAGCACTTTCAGAGTTTCGAACGAATGCACTGCTGAATCACTGCGTCGCTCGTACACTGCCTTTTCAGGCTTGCAATTCGCATGTGTATGCCACTGTTTGCTTTGAGATGATCACGTGATCACGATTGGTGCTGCTTTCTGTATGTGGATGACTACGATGACTGACAAACTGACTGACGGTTTCGTCTGGTGATGGCAGCAACTGTCGATGAAGGGCTTCGCGGGCGACACGGCCAAGGCCCACGCCAAGACGAGCATGATCGCCGGGGAGGGCGTGAGCAACATCCGCACGGTGGCGGCGTTCAACGCGCAGGACAAGATCCTGTCGCTCTTCTGCAGCGAGCTGCGCGTCCCGCAGATGCACAGCCTGCGGCGCAGCCAGATCTCGGGCGCGCTCTTCGGCCTCTCCCAGCTCTCCCTGTACGCCTCCGAGGCGCTCATCCTCTGGTTCGGCGCCCACCTCGTCCGCACCCACGTGTCCACCTTCTCCAAGGTCATCAAGGTGTTCGTGGTCCTGGTGATCACCGCCAACTCCGTCGCCGAGACCGTCAGCCTGGCGCCGGAGATCGTCCGCGGCGGCGAGTCCATCCGCTCCGTGTTCGCCATCCTCAACAGCCGGACCCGCATCGACCCCGACGACCCGGACGCGGAGCAGGTGGAGTCGGTGCGCGGCGAGATCGACTTCCGCCACGTCGACTTCGCGTACCCGACGCGCCCCGACGTGATGGTGTTCAAGGACTTCAGCCTGCGGATCCGGGCCGGGCAGAGCCAGGCGCTGGTCGGCGCGAGCGGGTCCGGGAAGAGCACCGTCATCGCGCTCATCGAGCGGTTCTACGACCCGCTCGCCGGGAAGGTGATGGTCGACGGCAAGGACATCCGGCGGCTGAACCTCAAGTCCCTGCGCCTCAGGATCGGGCTGGTGCAGCAGGAGCCCGTGCTAGTTCGCCACCAGCATCCTGGAGAACATCGCGTACGGCAGGGACGGCGCGACGGAGGAGGAGGTCGTGGAGGCGGCCAAGGTGGCCAACGTGCACGGCTTCGTGAGCGCGCTCCCCGACGGGTACCGGACCCCCGTGGGCGAGCGCGGGGTGCAGCTGTCCGGCGGGCAGAAGCAGCGCATCGCGATCGCGCGCGCGGTGCTCAAGGACCCCGCCGTGCTGCTGCTGGACGAGGCGACCAGCGCGCTGGACGCCGAGTCCGAGTGCGTGCTGCAGGAGGCGCTGGAGCGCATCATGAAGGGCCGCACCGCCGTGCTGGTGGCGCACCGGCTGTCCACCATCCGCGGCGTGGACTCCATCGCGGTGGTGCAGGACGGCCGCGTGGTGGAACAGGGCAGCCACGGGGACCTCGTGTCCCGGCCCGACGGCGCCTACTCGCGGCTGCTGCAGCTGCAGCTACACCACGGCTGACCGTGCGCCTGGCGGTACTACTACCGTACTACGTGCAGCTCCCGGCGCGAGGCAAGGGCCGGTGTAGATACTAGAGGGCGGTGTAGCGTGGGCGTGGCCCAACCGTGGCCGGAAGACGTGTTTTGATGTAAACCATCAGGATTGTGCCGACAAAGTGATGCTGTATTCTGCTTGCACTGCTGGCGGCTCCGGCGATGTTAGATGGATCATCCCCTCCTAGTAATTCTCAGATTCAGATGAAATATTGGACCCAATTGGATGTGTACGTTTCACAACGATCAGAAGTTCAGAACCAAGATTCGTCTTTGCTATTGTATCCTGTACTAGTAGGGCCTAGGAGCTGTCGCCTCTGTATTGCCTTCGGACTTGCGGAGAAGGGCGGCCGCTGCTAGCAGGGGGCCACGGAGAGCGTCACTGCCCGCGGCGGCCGGCGGCGGCGGGTCAGGTCCGCCGCCAATGCCATCCCTAGCGGAGTAACGGGCAAGCCTTTGGATCGGGCCATTGCAGGCTGGCCCATCCAGAGCAGCAGTCACTTTGGAGCAATGTTTGTGGTCCGGCCCACCTTTATAATCCGAAGAACGCATCTTTCGTCTCGGCGTTCTAAGTGGCCCACTTCCATAAACAGAAAACGGGACGTTCTTTAAGCTAAAAAAAATGGTGAATCTCAGATGTTGCATCTCTCCTCGATCTCACAACAAAGGGGAAAAATGTTGCATAGCTATCACACGGCTCTCCTTGTTTCTTCTTTCAGCGGTTCAGTCCACTCGTCTTTTCTCTTAATTTGCACCTGTCACCTATGTGCTATGTCCTATGTGTCTTCAAGAGTCGTTTTTTTCGTGCTAACACTAGAGTTTGACTGCCGCAATGTCTACAGTAAGGCCACAAGCCAGCCAAATTATTTAGGACCTTGGATTGTATTCAAATTATGAACATACGGTGGAAGGTAATAAGGCATGCATTTGTATGCCCGTTTGCTTGTAGTTGGTGCCAATTCGCAGGCATGCCCAGGGAAAAAAAATGGTTGAGACCTACTGACAAGAAGATCGGTCACACACTAGCTAGGGCTAGATAGCCCGGGTCACCACGGACTAAAAAACGCAGCGAGGATCACACTTACATGGTGAAAAATCGGAGAGGTTTACAACTAAACCACCAAAGGATAGCTATCGCGCTTACGTGACGAAGAAAGACTAGTTTCTGGACAAACTAACGAATGAACCAGTCGAAGCTCTCATCCGGGAGGGACCCCGTGGGGCAAGGACGTTGTCGGGTTGCCCTAGGTTGGCCAGCAAGCCTAGGACGCCATCCTTGGTCGTCGGATCAAGTGATGAACAACAACATTGAGGTTGAAAGTGATTAAGGCAAAGAGAGATAAAAATAGATTGTAATTTGATCGATTGTGTGTGTGTGTGGGGACCTCAATTGGCTGTGCACCTTTTTATTTATAAGGTGGGGGTGGCCTTATCCCATAAGGGGTCGAAAATCTTTGCAAAACACGTTTTATATCCAATCTGGGCCTGCCAAAGTCGTCCAACAGGTTTTGGAGTCGGCTAAGCTAACTTATGTGGGTTTCGGACAAAAAGCTTTCGAAATTCATAATTTGTTCATCCGGACTCCAAACGATACGATCCTTATATGTAATGGTGCAGTCCATTCTTGCATTCGAGAAAGTTGGGAAAGTCAGCTTAGCCGATTTTAGGAGCCGGCTAAGCCAATTCCAGCTGGATTATGTGAGACAACCCCCTGAAAATACACGTTAGTCACACACACTCATGTGTTCATCAATCGCTAAAACCGCAATTTGGAAGTTGGGGCCTAGTTATGCTTAAAGCTCATAGGGGTGGGTGTGCGTACATGTATGTGAGCATCCACATTTATATTATGTTTTAAAAAACTTGAACAGGCATCCAGGTGTGGAAATCTGCATATGGTGTGCGTACTATGCACGATGCACCTGGCAATTCATCATTACCGTCGTCCAAGCCAATGGCTATGGTAAGATACCAACAAATTGTGACGAGTGCCAACAATAGTAAGGAACTTGTATTTGGCTAAGATCATAGTGAGGAACTTAAGCAAAGACAAACAGCGAAGCACAAAGAAAATAATAAATAAATTTGGCGAAGACATCTGTCCAATTTAGGCTCATCGTAATGCCGTTTGTCCTCCAGAATTAGCACAACCCAATTTAGAAAAGGTGCTACAAGACAGTAGTCAGCTATGCTATGAAGCAGGACAACCACCACCCAAATATGCCTCAATCCAGAACGGAAAACCCGTTGACCAGGTCCTTACCTCTCAAGTAGACGAAGCTCTTCAGCACGTCAAAATATAGCGACTCCCAACGAACACGGCCCGCCACACAAACAACGGTGAAACCATGCATCCACGACCGTCCGTACGCAGCCATTTCGTCGTCAAGGCCGCTACAAATTCGCTCCCCGTCCGATTCAACGACAAGCTTGCGGCCCAAGATGGCAAAGGCCCTCCTAGGTGGCCTGTCGGCGATCCTCGTCGTCGCGGTGGTCGTCGGCGTGGTCGCCACCGTCACCCGCTCCGGCAAGAAGGCCGGCGACAACTTCAACGTTCCGGGGGAGGCCTCCCTTGCCACGTCCGGGAAGTCGGTCAAGTCCCTGTGCGCGCCCACGCTGTACAAGGAGTCGTGCGAGAAGACGCTCTCCCAGGCCACCAATGGCACCGAGAACCCCAAGGAGGTGTTCCACAGCGTCGCCAAGGTGGCGTTGGAGTCGGTCAAGACGGCGGTGGAGCAGTCCAAGAACATCGGCGAGGCCAAGGCCAGCGACTCCATGACCGAGAGCGCGCGCGAGGACTGCAAGAAGCTCCTCGAGGACGCCGTGGACGACCTCAGGGGCATGCTGGAGATGGCCGGCGGCGACATCAAGGTGCTCTTCAGCCGGTCCGACGACCTCGAGACGTGGCTCACGGGCGTCATGACGTTCATGGACACCTGCATCGACGGCTTCGTCGACGAGAAGCTCAAGGCCGACATGCACTCCGTGCTGCGCAACGCCACCGAGCTGAGCAGCAACGCGCTCGCCATCACCAACAGCCTCGGCGGGATCCTCAAGAAGCTGGACCTCGACATGTTCAAGAAGGACTCGCGCCGCCGGCTCCTGTCAGAGCAGGACAAGAAGGGCTGGCCCGTGTGGATGAGGTCCCCGGAGAGGAAGCTGCTGGCGGCGGGCAACCAGCCTAAGCCGAACGCCGTGGTGGCCAAGGACGGCAGCGGCCAGTTCAAGACCATCCAGCAGGCCGTGGACGCCGTGCCCAAGGGCCAGCAGGGGAGGTACGTCATCTACGTGAAGGCCGGTCTCTACGACGAGATCGTCATGATCCCCAAGGACAAGGTCAACATCTTCATGTACGGCGACGGGCCCAAGCAAACCCGCGTGACCGGCCGCAAGAGCTTCGCCGACGGCATCACCACCATGAAGACCGCCACCTTCTGTGAGCAGATCTTCTTTTTCTTTTTTATTTTGATTGATAAAAACACAAACGGGTTGTTGGGTACGTTTATTTGATGGATGGGTTCGCATGCAGCCATCGAGGCGTCCGGGTTCATCTGCAAGAACATGGGCTTCCACAACACGGCCGGCGCGGAGAAGCACCAGGCGGTGGCGCTCCGCGTCCAGGGAGACCTCGCGGCGTTCTACAACTGCCGGTTCGACGCGTTCCAGGACACGCTGTACGTGCACGCCCGGCGCCAGTTCTTCCGCAACTGCGTCATCTCCGGCACCATCGACTTCATCTTCGGCAACTCGGCGGCGGTGTTCCAGAACTGCCTCATCATCACGCGGCGGCCCATGGACAACCAGCAGAACTCGGTGACCGCGCACGGCCGCACCGACCCCAACATGAAGTCCGGGCTCGTCATCCAGAACTGCCGCCTGGTGCCCGACCAGAAGCTCTTCCCCGACCGCTTCAAGATCCCCTCCTACCTGGGCCGCCCCTGGAAGGAGTTCTCGCGCCTCGTCATCATGGAGAGCACCATCGCCGACTTCATCAAGCCCGAGGGGTACATGCCCTGGAACGGCGACTTCGGCATCAAGACGCTCTACTACGCCGAGTACAACAACCGCGGCCCCGGCGCCGGCACCAGCAAGAGGGTCAACTGGCCCGGGTTCCACGTCATCACCCGGAAGGACGCCGAGCAGTTCACCGCCGGGCCGTTCATCGACGGCGCGACGTGGCTCAAGTTCACCGGCACGCCGCACATCCTCGGGTTCAAGTTCTAAGGACCGCATGCATTTGCATGGCATACAGCACACGATAGTGAGGTGGCACATACATGTTTGTGTGTATGTACAATTGATTGACGACAGACGTGCAAGCAGATATGTACCTGAGGTGTCGCAGGACAGGAGGGCTAACGTTTGTACCTTTGCCATTTTTCTTTCCTTTTTCATTCCTTTGGTTTTTTTTTTGTCTTGATGAAATTCTTCAGTAAACGAAAAGTCTTTTGGACAATGATTTGTTGCGACATTGGTTAATGCAGTGTGGGTGTGTTTTGTCAAAAGTCCGTTGGCTCTGTCATTGCAGGGCAGCTGATCTCCGCTCGGCGGGCAGTTTTTTTACTAACAAGTGATTAGCCAGCGCTAATGACCAAGTAATATGACAATATTCTCTCTTTTTAAACACTTCTCCTACATTTAGGTATCTGATTTTTAGTTGTTGTTCAGATAACATTTATTTTTTTCATTGTTTGACTATAAAAACTTATACATTATATATGTATCATGAGTTGTTCTTTTAATTGTACTAACTAGATGACTAAGATTGTTGGCAACCTAGCGAAGCTCTTTCTTTTTATAGCCGTGCCGTGAAGTGCAATTTTATTGTATGTGTCTTAGAGATGTGGTTGAAAAACAATGACCTATAGAGATCCCCATCTATGTCCAATCGAGAATAGAAGCGAGTCGATTCCAGTGTCGGCTTATAGTCTCTAGCACGCCGCCCGCCATCATGCCTCTTTGGTTCTAGACGAAGCCAAGCGAGACATGCTATAGACGAAGGAAGTGCCCACCTAGTTGGAGGGCTAAAACCTGTAGTTTTGAAGTTGAAATTCCAGATTTGAAGTTGGAGTGCTTTAGCACTTTAGTTTTGAAGCAAGAATCATTGGTCTTGAGCGCCTTGCCTGCTCAAGAACAAGTAATGGATGAGCGCTTTGTTACGCCTGCGGATACGTTTTCCTGTGGGGAAGGCTAGTTTGATCTCCAATCCTCCATCAAACCTCCTAAAATATGTTACTCTCCTTTTTAAACACTCATGACCCGACACAAACAAAGCGAGGCCCAAAACGTCCATGGAACGCTACTGGACATAGATTTTAGGTCTGACCTAAACCGCCCTTTTGGCAGGTCCGGCCCGAGCCCGGCCTGAAAAATCCTCATGTCTAGGAAAGACCTAACATTTTTTTTAACTGTGCTAGCTCATAATTCGAGTACATTGCTAAAGCAAAATGCAAAAAACAATAAGGGAAGGAGGACTACTGCAACGTTTGATTGAATGCAAACTTTGGCATTCTGAGAGAAGATGCACACATGATTAGGGCAGCTCCAACAGTATTAAAATAGTTAGTTTATAAAATATTTAATTCAATAAGGAGGATAATGATATGCTAACTTTTCATAAAGAGCTAAGCTCACACACTTCTCTTTTCTTTTTTTGAAACTGAGCTCACACACTTTTCTGTGTGTACATACTTACACATTATATACTACATATATGCCAATGCGTTGCAACGAGGTCATGAATTTCTTTCCCACGTCAAGGATAACAGATTTGATCACTTTCAGGTAAAAAAGTAAAACGATTTTGTACTGGGAATCCTAAACTATTTTAAAATCCATTCAGGTCTTCTCTATTTTTTTGTCTCTTTAGTTATTGATCAACTGGAATCATATTTCCCTTCTATTTATTCCCCACATCTTTCTCATCTTTTTTAGCTCCTAGCACCCGTTCTGAGTGTCCATTCTGTATTTTTTTTCCTTTTTCTGACCTGGATCTTTTTTGAGTTGCATTCTTTTTCCTTTAGGAGTATATCTAAATTTGTCTATGTAAATTAGCTCTCTAAAATATTTTAGCCTCTCAAAATAGAAACGTTTTGCAACAGCTTCTCTAAAATTATTTCCCAATTTTTAAACCGGCTGCAATGTCAGCAAACGGGATTAAACTAAGGCGGCATTGCTTTGGAGCATATCATCGATCACCCTCATGACATCCCAATTCATTTGAGCATTTTGAAGAGCATACACTGAAATTGATTAGCAGAACTGCAAATCATTTGTGTCGCTGTCATAGCCGGAGCTTGAGGTGCAGCAGATCTGTGGATAGGCGGTTGTGAACAAGCTGATTTGACAAACTGAATTCAGTGCTCGATCATATACAAGCAGTAGCAAACACGCAACCGTTGCGCGGGCAGAGAGGCTGCCGCCCGGGAGGTAATCGAGGACGAGCAGCTTCTTGTCCTTTTGGAGTAGCAGTACACTAGTCCATCACGCGCGCGTGCCGGAAAGATATCCTGAGAAGTCGTGACATGATACGGTAGAAAAAAAATCAATAGGTTTCACATGCATATAGTACTCAACACGAATTTTAAAATTTGAAAAATTATGTGATGTTCATGTATCCGGTACTTTTTTTTCTTCAGCATTAAAAAAATAAGCTCATAGGTCATAAACAATGCATCCGGTGCAATTTCATAGACTGCATCCAGTGCAGCATCCAAAAGGCGGGGGGGGGGGGGGGGGGGGGGGGGAATGCACCCAATTTACGCTGGGCTTACAAATCGTGAACCGGTTGACAGGCTTTGAAGCTAAACCAAATAAACTATCAATCGAGTTGCAGTGGCGACAATGCGAAGATAACAGTAGAGGACAAGGGAGACGGTACCAGCAGCAGGCATTGGTGGCAGTTGCTGGTCTTGTGGGAGGTGATAGCCGGCCACTACAGGCAAGGCGGAGTGTGGGAGGAACGCGCCGGGGAGCAGCACGGCGAAGCAGAGTCACCACGCCAGGGACAACGGCAGTTGGGGCTTGGCCAGGCCACCGTGGCGTGAGGGGCACCCGTGTTAGGGCTGCCGCGTCCGGAGCCGCCGTGCCGTGTGGCGCCTGTGCCGGGACTGCCGCGGCCGAGGGCCGCCGCGCCAGGGAGGCAGCGCAAGCTACAGTGCCGGCCAATCACCTGTGCAAAGGGGAGATGTATGGAGAGAGGACTTGGGGAGGAGCGATGAGACGGACTAGGAGGAGGAGGAGAGGGTGAGGTACTAGGAGGTATGGCCAACGAGCTGAGCCACGGACGAAACCCTAGACTGGCGTCACCGTTGTGGCGGTGGCTGTCCGCCCAGGTCAACGTGCCGATCCGGGGGCGGAGCGGCGGACACGGCATCCATCGGTGGCAACCTCGCGGGGGGTAGCCTGGCCGAAGGCGGGGGTGGATGTGTCGCTCGGCGGGTTAGGGACGGTGCGGGTGAGGAGAAGCGTCGGGAGGCCGCCCGCTGCCGCATCGGGAGGGAAGAGGAGAGAGAGGAAGGGGAGGGAGAAACGGAGGGAGAGGCAGGCGAGGGAGGGACCGAGGAGGAGGAGGAGGGTGAGCGCCGCCGCCACATCCCGCACGCGCCTGGCGCCGTTGCCGCTGTCCGCGTCAGGAGGAAGAGCGAGAGCGAGCGAGAAGAAGAATCGGGAAGCAGAAGTGGGAGCACTGTAGCGTTCGGTGGAGTCAATCTTGAGCGCCCATCGCAGAATCGGACGGCTAGAAACAATTCGGGTGACGTGGATGGCCTGGCTGGCGGCCAAACTAACCTGCTTTGATATATTAGAATGTGCACGGGCACCAGATTGCGGTGCTCCACAGCTTCCATGCACGCGGCGAACTTGCGTACTTGATGTCCTCATCTAGCACCGCCTTGTATGATGTGCCTAGGCCGCTCGGCCCTGAGCACCTCCATCGTCTGAGCCCGTATGTTATCCCTTTTTGAATTAAATAATACAAAAGTTTCTAGGTGATAGGCCACGCGACGCACGCCCACATGAGAGAGGAAGAAGAAACCGGCAGGGAGGTTGCCAGCATCGGAGACAAGGACCTCACCGGCGTTGGGATTCCGGTGAGGTTAGGGATCTATTTCCCAGCGACTCTAGAAGGGGGGTCAGTGGGGCGGCGAGGGCGCCGTACGCCGAGGCGGTGGGAGAAGGCGGTTGGGCAGGGCTGGCGACGGGGACATCGTGGCGGAGCTCGCCAGCACCCTACCCTGTGATTAGGGTGGGCTAGGTCGAGCGGTGGGAGTGGGAGGTGGTGGGTGGCGTGGCGAGGCAGCGGAAGCCATCAGTCGCTGGTGGTGGGATTAGGGGCAGGGTGAGGACAACGCTGACAAAGGTGTCATGGCAGAGCTTTAGGCAGCAGGGGGTAGGGTTGAGGGGCGGGGGTAGGAGGTGGACGGTGTAGAGAGACAGCGGAAGGCGCCAGCCACCGGCGGTGGAAGGCGAGGGAGGGAAGGCGAGGATGGGCGCTAGAGAGGAAGAAGAAGATGCAGAAGAGAGTGTGCAGTGGAGAAGACGGGTCGCGTGTTTCCCATCCTTGTCCATTAAATAAACGATGAGGTAGCTAGCACCTAAGCCTTCCATATTTGCGGACTCTACTTCTATTTCTAGCTCTGCGGACATACGGAGATGATGCAGACTCCATGCATTCCATAGATGTGACGAGCCAGGCGAATGACGTGGACTCCGTACATTCCGTAGACATGACGAGTGGGGTGAATGACATAGACTCGATGAGCGAGGCAAACGATGATGATAATCGTCCATATTTTAGGTGTAGAGGAGAGACTAACATGTTAGATTATTTTACTTTTATTAGATATATGCCCGAGCGTTGCACCGAGGTCATAATTTTTTCCCATGTCAAGGATGACAGATTTGACCATTTTCATAAAAAAGTAAAACAATTTTGCATTGCGAATCCTAAACTATTTCTAAATACATTCTGGTCTTCTCTATTTTTTTGTCTCTTTAGTTATTGATCAACTAGAATCATATTTTCCTTCTATTTATTCCCCACATTTTTCTCATCTTTTTTTGCTCCTAGCGCCCGTTCCGAGGCGGAGAGGCTGCCACCGAGGAGGTAGTCGAGGACGAGCAACTTCTTGTCCTTGTAGTAGTACACATGCACGGACACCAGGTTCCGGTGCTCCACGACATCCATGCACATGGTGAACTCACGCCATGCCGCGCCGCCGCCACATCCCGCCGCTGTAGGCACTTCACCACCACGGTGGTGCCCTCCTCCAGCACCGCCTTGTATGATGTGCCCATGCCGCCCTTCCCGAGCACCTCCATTTGAGCCCGTACATGATCCTTTATGGAATTAAATGACACAAAAGTTCCTACGCGATAGGTTGCATGATGCGTGACGTGCGCCCGCACCCATGCCGGATAGGAAGAAGAAACTAACGAGGTGGTCGCTTGCATCGGAGACGAGGACTTCACTGGTGTTAGGGTTTCGACAAGGTTAGGGATCTATTACTCGACGGGTCTAGAAGGGGGTTCATGGGGCTACGATTGTGACACGACGATGGTGGCGGGTGAGACAGCGACGGGGCAGGGCAGTGGGAGAAGGCCATTGGGCAGGGCCGATGGCAGGGTGAAACAACTTGAAGGGAAATCTACATATTACATCATAATGTGACAGCCCAATAAGACCAAGTTATCACATTATCATTATTCAGTTGATACCACAATTCATACATTGCAGAATTACATGTTTACAAGGTTTTACAACACTTAGTAACACACCTAAGTACAACACTATACTAGCGGAAACACACACTGAACAACATCAGAGTAGACGTAGCGCGCCGGTAGGTGAAGGCTCCTCCTTCACAAGTAGTCATCAGAGTAGACGTAGAGTGTCAGTGGGCGTAGACTTCATTTCCTCAACCAAACTTGAGCGCAGGAATGAGACCACCTAATCCTTCTATTCTCTATTGTCGTCGTCATAGTTGACATCCGAACTTGCCAAATATCTTTCAGTACGATTTGTACTAGCCATTGGCTCCCACCCTATGCTTTGCGTTTGCTTTGTGGTAAGTGGAATGCAAGGGTAGAGCAAAAGACCTATATATGGTTGTAGTTTTCCTATGCAAGTTCATCAATATTTTATAATAGTTTATCAAGTTTTAACCCATCTCATCCACATGTTCACCCATCCCATCACACACATCTCACCACACTCTCACTCTCTAGGCAACAAGGATGACTCCCTCTCGTGCCTTGACTCAATGGCCAACGCCGGGAATCAACAACACCCTAGGGGGGAGAAGAAATGACTCCATTCACTAATCAAGGAAAGCGTAGGTCATAGAAATGTCCATATCCGTGGACACAGCTATATGTATAGATCGATCAACTCTGTAGAGTGTGTACACCTAGAACCACAAGATCACCATCATCGACGGTGGCCACCGTCTAGGCTGATATCGGGTTGCCTCCCAACCGGTACGATGTCACCCTGCCACTCAGCCCTGAGTCACCTCGGAGTCCACCGGCACGCTGAGACTGTGAGACATACTACCGGGCACTCAAGGTCACTACCCTGTCTTAGGAGGGTGTGAGCCATATACCCGTACCTCCCTACACTATATCCTACATCCTAGGCAGTAGTGGCACTGCCCTAGCTGGTCAACATCCGTCCCCCTCCCATTCAGACAAGTGGTGTGTACATAGGGTCCTATGATATGGTTCTCTCGATATACTAGTCCTTAGAGGGGACCAGACAAGACATTGAAAGTGCATTTGCCCCCTATGTGGGTTTTGGTGTATTGATGACATCCAAATTAGGGACTAATGAGATCTTAATGAGATATATTGTAGCTTTAGTCCCTTAAAAGTTTAAAAGAGTTGATCTAAGATGAAATGGTATTTCTCAATTCTTCAAGTGCAAAAAGCGAATGATCCTAAAGCGCTCCTCCAAAGCCTTTTTATTTTGTTTTGGGTTTAGATATGTCTACTATAAAGAGGGATGCAAATTTAGGTGGTCTGAGTAAGATAGAGTACTCAAGCATAAAAGCAAAATCAAAGAGAGACACAAAATCACCTCACGAACACTTAGATATAGTTTTTGGACTTTTGGTAGCCAAAAGTCCTAGCGTGAGCCAGGAGTTCCGGCAGTCGAAAGTCCCGACTTTCGGTGCTGGAAGTCCCGATGCTTGCTAACTTAGCTGCTAGCCCGCCTGTGCACCTTTGTCCATTGGAAGTCCCAATGTGAGTCAAGAGTTCTTGGTGTCAGAAGTTCTGGCTCCCGCCGGAAGTTCTGATACCCTAGAACTTAGCCTCCTAGCTCGACTATGCGTCCGGAGTCCCAACAAAAGTCAGAAGTCTCGACTACCGAAAGTTACAGCATTCCACCGGGAGTTCTGGCTCTGGCTTTGTTGACCATCTTTGATTGCGCCTTGAACAATGTTTTGTAGAAGGGCTGGAAGTTTTGGCGATCTGTGTTGGAACTTCCGACTCAGATCTAAATAGTTGGTTTCTACTATGAGTATAAATATCTCTTTCATCTCTTCCAACCTAGAACCACTTATTCATTACTCACCAACCTTCATCCCAAACAGCTCCCAAGCATTCAAGGCACCCCTCTCCTCTCTCCTTTGCTCCAATCTTCGATTCCCGTACGGTTTTGAGTGAAAGGATAGTGGATTGAGTGAGAGAATCACTTTGGAAAGCTTGAGCACTTAATTTCTTTGTCAAGCCGGTTCGACTTGCATCTATTACTCTTGGGTTCTTGAAACCCTAGCTAGCTAGGCATCGCCCAAGAGCTTCCATCTTGTGGAAGAGTCTTGGGAAGTTAGTATTACCCTTGATTTCTTAGTGGAAAGCTCAAGTAACCTTTGTGGTTGCTTTGAGAGAGGCAAGGAGGTGGAAGAGACTCTGACCTTTGTGGTCACCTTAACAACGAGGACATAGGAGCTCCTTTGTGGGGTTGCCGAACCTTAGGATAAATTCTTGTGTCCTACGTGCTTGTTGTTGTTGCAATTTGTGCTATCATATTTATTCTTGTTGGTTTGTCTTTTCTCCCAAACTCTCCTCTTAGGGTTTGGACTCGATCTATGAATTGGTGACCCTCTGGCGTCAAATAAGCAACCCCAACACTTCACCTTACCACTAGGGAGTGGGGTTGTAAGATATCTTTCACTCAAAGTTTATTTTAGCACCTGTAGTGCAAATTCTCGTAGGTGCCCGAACTCCCAGCTGTTTGCGTTGGAACTTCTGGATGCCAGAAGTTCCAGCCCAAACTGTCGGGACTTCCGACTGTCACTGACATTTGACTTTGAGATTACGCATAAAATTTTAGATACATCTATTCATCCCCCTCTAGGCATTGTTTAGATCCTTTCAATTGATATTAGAGCAAGGTCTTCTTTTAGCGCTTCACCGTGTGAGAAGAAACAATGTTGGAGTCCGACAAGATGTAAGCCGATGCCGTAGAGATGGCCAAAAAGATAGTTGAAGAGTTGATGGTTGCTCAAGTCAAGTTCTTCGAAGATGAAATATAAAACATGCAAGATAAGATGAGCAAGATGAAAGAAGAATTGAGCAAGAAGGTTGATGATGCAATAAGTGGCAAGAATGATGCAACAAGTGGCAAGAATAAAGCAAACTAAGATGCCGCTAGTGATATTGGAGTTGGTGAGCATGCTCATGGAAAGGGAATATATTCAAACATGAACTTCGACTATGGACAACTCATCAAAGGTTCACCTCTACATACTTCTTCCATCAATATTGGCAAGCCACCTCACTTTGATAGAATGAGATACACCGATTGGTCCTACAAGATGAAGATGCATCTCATTGCCGTAAGACTTTAGGAAGTTGTGGATGTTGGTGAGATAACTCTGAAAGAAGAGCACAATCTCCATCAAAATGCACAAGCCATAGCATTGCTTGTGTCAAGCCTAAGTCCGAATGAGTTTAGAAAGGTAAATGGAATGGAAAATGCAAAACAAATTAGGGATACTTTGAAAGTGTCATTTGAAGGAGATAAGAGTGTGAGAAAAGGCAATATTGAGTTACTTCATGGTGAATTGGAAAGATTTGTGTTCTTGCAAAATAAAACAACACAATCCATGTTTGATAGGCTTACGACATTGG
Organism: Miscanthus floridulus; assembly: GCF_019320115.1. Lineage (NCBI taxonomy): Eukaryota > Viridiplantae > Streptophyta > Magnoliopsida > Poales > Poaceae > Miscanthus > Miscanthus floridulus. The sequence continues at coordinate 50,463,668 of NC_089591.1, read as the reverse complement.
TCAACCACATAAGAGCTCTTGTAAGCACCAAATAGGATGATAACAAGGTTGCTAGAAAGATGTTGAGAACCTATAGAGCCAAGAACAACATGCTGGCGTCCGTGATCATGGAAAGGCCCGGTTATGATGAGATGACACCCCAAGAAGTTCTTTCAAAGCTCAAGCATCATGAGTGTCTAGATAAAGATGCAATCAATGCTCATAATCAAAATCCTAATGCAATAGGGTACAACAAGAGTGCAGCCCTAAAAGCAACTTAAGCTCATGAAGGCAAATCTTCTAGTCAAGAGAAGAAGAAGAAAGTGAAGGATGATTCCTCAAGTGAAGAAGAGTCCGATGAAGAAGTTGCACTCATCATTAGAAACTTTAGAAGGTTCATAAAGAAGAAGAGCAAATAGAAGACTTACGGTGATGGAAAGAGAAGGAACAAGACGAGGTTTTGCTATGGTTGTGGTCAAACCGGTCACTTCATAGCCAATTGTCCTAATGAGAAGAAGAAGCACAAGCATGATAAGGATGAAGACAAGAAGAACAAAGGCAAGAGGAGAGGTAAAGCTCATCTTGGTGAAGAGTGGGAGTCAAATGATAGTGACTTAAGTGTTGATGAAAAGAAGAAGAAGGGATCCACAAACATCGCCATCCACCACTCTTTGTCACCGACCATGATCTTTCCCGAATCGACCTCACCACCAAAACTCTTCCCCAACTTATCTTGATCACCAAGGCTCTTCTCCAACCTCATTGACAATGACTACTACACTCCAACTTGCCTCATGGCTAAGGGGAAGAAGGTAATGTCTCATCCGATCCCTCTAGTGATGAGTATGATAGTTGTGATGAGAACATAGAAGAACTTGAAGCAACCATGATAAAGAAATTTGGTAAAAAGGCCTACACCAAAATAAAAATGCTAATGAAGAAATTAGAGAAGAGGGATAGATGCTTGGAGATGCAAGAAGACATAATCACTCAAGAGAGAGACAAGAACCTTGCACTTGAAGCATCTATCACCGAGAAAAAGATGAAGGTTGAAAAATTAACCGTTGAATTGTCTTTAGCCAATGACTCAATTGAGAAATTGACTAACGAACATTCCCCAGTTAATGATCTAGTGGCTAGCCTCAAGAGTGAGAAGAGTATAGCTTAAGAAAGCCTCACAAGCTTGGAAAAAAATACCAAAATCTTGAGCCAAACTATAGTACTCTTTGGGCTAGCACTTCAACTTCTCCTAAGGCAACCAAAGACTCTAATGTCTCCACTAGTAATGGTTGTAAAAGATGCTATAAAGTTGATGTAAATGCATATGCAACTAACCTTGTTGAGCTATAGAAAAAAGACAAGGAGATTCATAGGTTGAAGATGATCTTAAAGAATGGGTGCAAGTGTCACGAGCAATCCAACAAGACTATATACAAGTCATCAAGGCACCCATTAATTAAGGAAGGCATTGGCTACAATAGGTATGATGGAAAGGCCAATGGAAGAAACATGATCAATGGTGTACCTTGTGTGAAGTTCAACAAGGGCGTTGCTCTTGATGAACTTATATGCAAGGCCAACAACTAGGTCTATATTCCCAAGATCCAACCTACAAGTGACAAGACAATCAAGACAAAGCAATCCGAGGCCCCCAAGCCACAAGCACCACTTCCATGGTGCTATGCTAGTGACTATATGTGTTGTTGGGGCAAGGATGACAAGATTATAGTCAAGTATGTTGGTGCCCAAAAGTGGAAGAAGATTATGAGGAGTGTTTGGGTGCCTAAGTTTTATGTGACTAACCCCCAAGGACCCAAATCCATTTGGGTACCTAAAACAAAAGCTTGATTTATCTTTGTAGGAATATTCCTCTGGTGAAACAAATTGGGTGGTGGATAGTGGTTGCACCAATCATATGACAAGAGAGAAAGACATGTTCACATCATTCCAACCTAGTCATGACCAAAGTGGGAACATTGTGTTTGGTGACAATGGAAAAGGGGAAGTTCTCGGTTTGGGTAAAATTGCTATCTCAAATGATAATTCCATTTCCAATGTTTTACTTGTGAATTCATTGAGATACAATTTATTGTCCATTTTGCAACTTTATGAGATAGGCTACAATTGTCTCTTTACGGATAAGGGTGTAGAAGTCTATAGAAGGGATGATTTCTCTATTGCATTTATGTGTTATTTAAAAGGGAAACTCTATCTAGTTGATTTCACATGAAATAGAGTAAATCTCGAGACTTGTTTAATGGCAAAATCTAGCATGGGTTGGTTATGGCATCGCCGACTTGCCCATATTGGGATGAGGAACTTGGCCAAACTTTAAAAAGGTGAACACATCCTTGGACTAACAAATGTTTCTTTTGAGAAAGATAGGATTTGTAGCGCATGCCAAGCGGGAAAGTAAGTTGGAGCTAAACATTCCATCAAGAGTGTTGTGACAACCGAAAGGCCATTGGAATTGCTTCACATGGACATATTTGGACCTGTCACTTATATAAGCCTTGATGGTAACAAATATGGTTTCATAATTGTTGATGATTATTCTCGTTTCACTTGGATATTCTTTTTGCGTGACAAGAGTGAAGTACATGGCATCTTCAAGAGGCTTGTAAAAAGAGCCTAAAATGAGTTTGATGTCAAGATCAAGAGAGTTAGAAGTGACAATGGGACGGAGTTCAAGAACACCAACATTGAAGAGTTCCTTGATGAAGAAGGAATCAAGCATGAGTTTTTGGTTCCATACACTCCACAACAAAATGGTGTTGTGGAGAGGAAGAACTGAACGCTCATTGAAGCTGCTAGAGCAATGTTGGATGAATACAAGACTCCAACCAACTATTGAGCAGAAGCGGTTAGCATGGCATGTCATGCTATCAACCGCTTATATCTTCACAAGAAAAGGGACAAGACTGCCTACGAACTTCTAACCGATAAAAAGCCTAAGGTGCACTACTTTAGAGTTTTTGGATCCAAGTATTTTATACTTAATAGGAAATCCAAAAGCTCAAAGTTTACACCAAAGGTTGATGGAGGTTTCATGCTTGGTTATGGTACTAATGAACATGGATATCGTGTTTTCAATAAAAACCACCGATTTGATTGAAATCACGCTAGACGTGACTTTCGATGAAATCAACGGCTCTCAAAAGGAGCAAGTCAATGTTGAGATTATAGGTAATGAAGAAGCTCCGCATAAAGCCATCAAGAAGCTTGCAATTGGTGAAGTAAAGCCCATCGAAGATGAAGATGATGACAATATGGTGCATATTGATCTTGATCCAGCCACTCATCATGTTTCATCCAATGAACATGGTGAATCTTCCGCAACAAGAAATGATCAAGATAGGAGATCAAATGAAACATAAGGTCATTCTCATGAATATGGTGTCAACAATAAGCAGGCCCAACCTCAACTCAACAATGAAGAAAGAAGTGAAGACAACCCTCCAATCGATCATGACCATGCTGATGAAGATGATGGCTCCATTCAAAGATCAACTCAAGTGCCACATCCTAGAGTGCATCAATCCATTCAACGGGATCATCCTATTGAGAACATATTGGGGAGCATCCAACAAGGGGTAATGACATGTTCTTGTTTAGCAAGTTTTTGTGAACATTACTCGTTTGTTTCTCCTTTGGAACCTCGTAGGGTGGAAGAGGCACTTGATCCGGATTGGATGATAGCTATGCAAGAGGAGTTGAACTACTTCACTTGGAATGAAGTCTGGTCCTTAGTGGAAAGGCCCAAGCAAAATGTGATTGGAACCAAGTGGGTCTTCCGCAATAAGCAAGATGAGCATGGCATGGTGACAAGGAACAAGGCAAGGTTGGTGGCTCAAGGATTCACTCAAATTGAAGGCTTGGATGTTGGGGAGACCTATGCATCGGTGGCTAGGCTAGAATCAATTCGTATTCTAGTTGCCTACGCCGCTCATCATGATTTCAAGCTATATCAAATGGATGTGAAGAGTGCATTTCTCAACGCCCCCTATCTGAATTGGTGTATGTAGAGCAACCACCGGGCTTTGAAGACCCCAAGTATCCCAACCACGTCTACATACTCAACATGGCGCTCTATGGGCTCAAACAAGCCCCTAGAGCTTGGTATGATTGCTTGAAGGATTTTCTACTCAAACAAGTATTTGAGATAGGAAAGGCTGATGCTACTTTATTTACTCGCAAAGTCAATAATGATATCTTTGTTTGCCAAATATATGTTGATGACACAATATTTGGTAGTACTAATGTGGCTTTTTGTGAGGAATTTAGTAGAATTATGAAAAATAGGTTCAAGATGTCCATGATGGGAGAGTTAGAGTTCTTTCTTAGATTTCAAATCAAGCAACTCAAGGATGGCATGTTCATAAGTCAAACTAAGTACACCAATGACATGTTAAAGAAGTTTGACATGGACATGGCCAATCCCATCAAGACACCTATGCCAAACAATGGACATCTTGACCTTGATCAAGGAGGAAAGAATGTTGATCAAAAGGTATATCGCTCCATGATTGGATCCCTCCTTTACCTTTGTGCATCTAGTCCCGATATTATGCTTAGTGTGTGCATGTGTGCAAGATTTCAAGCTAATCTAAAAGAATGTCATTTGATGGCCGTTAAGAGAATTTTTTGACATTTAGTGCACACTCCTAATCTTGGCTTGTGGTATCCTAAAGGTTCCACTTTTGAGTTACTTGGCTCGATTCGGATTATGTCGGCTGTAAAGTAAATCAAAAGAGCACCATCGGGACTTGTCAATTTATTGGTAGGTCTTTGGTGTCTTGGAGCTCTAAGAAGCAAAACTCCATTGCTTTGTCCACCACCGAAGCCGAGTATGTGGCGGCAGGTGCATGCTGTGCCCAACTACTTTGGATGAAGCAAACTATCAAAGACTTTGGTTGTGAGCTAACCAAGATTCCCCTTTTGTGTGACAACGAGAGTGCCATTAAGTTGGCAACCAACCCTATAAACCACTCTCGAACAAAGCACATAGACATCTGATATCACTTTTTGAGAGACCACAAAGCCAAAGGAGATATCACAATTCATCATGTGAGCACCGAAAAGCAACTAACCGATATCTTCACAAAGCACCTAGATGAGTCAAGATTTTGTGCTTTGAGGAGTGAGCTAAATATCATTAATTCTCGTAACATGGCTTGATGTCCTGCACATGCTTTGTTTGAACTAGCTAGGAGAAAAGAATTGTGAAAATATTGTGTGACACTTTCACAATCTAATTTATAGTTTTCATATGTGACTATTACTTTGTGGAATGTTTGAAACCTAGTCACATGTGAAAATGATGTGTCCATCATATTTTTGCCCCATATGACATGGTGAGCTCGAGGTAGGATGTTTTTGAAATTTCCTATGTCGAAAGTCCCAGCTCAGGTCGGAAGTTCCGACAGCTAGAAGTCCGGGCTCCAGGGCCAGAACTCCTGATTGCTAGAAGTCTTGGCTTGTGTCGAAACTTTGGACACAGATCTGCATAGATAGTTTTTTTTTAACCATGCCTGTTTGACCTAGGGTTCATTATTTACCCATGATCCGCCCACGCGCCGCCGCCCCATGCCCATCCCTACATTGTTGCCCCATGAGCGCCTCTGCTCCACCCACGCGCCCTACCACCATGCCCCCACGTCGCCTGCCGCCACCATTGCGCATGTGCTTCAGGAGCTCCCACTCCATCCTCATCATCGGGGGCTCCGTTCAGGACTCCCGGCGCCACTGCCTCCACTCGACACCGCCGTCTTCTCTGCCTCCCTATGCTAGTCATCGCCCCTAGTGGTGGAGAGGCCATCCACTCATTGCAAGAGGTGCTTCTTGTCATGGATTTCCTCGTTGGTGCTGTGAATTTGGTGTTTCTCCTATTCTTCCTCTCCTTCCCAAGGTACAACCTCCATGGCTAACCCTAACCTCCAATGTACCTTGCGATTTGCTTCTTCTCTTCTCCCCTCTCTCCTCCTCTACCTTCGTTGTGTGAATGTTTGCGTGGATTTGGAGCCACATGTATGGATTGGCTACCAACGTATGCCAAAAGTCCTGACTATAGTTGGAACTCTCGACCGTCAGAAGTTCTAACCCCACCAACCCCCGAAAGTCCTGGCACCTGCTAGAACTCCTGACTGCCAGAAGTCTTGGTGCTAGCCGAAACTCCCACCTTTTGGTCACTACTCCATCCATGTTTCTCCATCTCTAGGTTCTTGTTTGCTATTCTTTTACCTTGTTTCTTAGTCTCCTTTCACTTTTCTCTACAGTGACGGCCTCCAGTGGTGATGCCTCTCCTCCCCATCATAGCGAGAAGCGTTCCAAGCAGACCTAAGATCCTGCCGCATCCTCTTGGCCGACTAGACGCACCAAGGAGCACTCTCTCATGATGCTGTTGGTGATCGTGGGGCTCATGCTCAAGCCCAAGCTTCACAAGTTGGTGCCACTACATGGGATTTCATTCCCGGTCTTGGTGATGTTCCCACCATCGATCCTACTGAAGAAGCCCTTGATCAAGAAGGCCAGACTATTGCTGAGTATGTGTGCACCATGACACCTTTGGCTCCAGGTTACTTTGGGATCAGTCGCTTGATTCGGTTCGATGGTCCCACTCCTACTATCTGGGAACCACAGCACACTCCCAATCTGGCTAGAGGTTATACCCCTCATCTACAGATTGATTATCTTCGACATGTGGCTAAGATTTGTCACCATCATGCCCAACACCTTTATGATGAGCCCAAGGATCTAAGAATTGAGTAACAGTTCTAGGAGCCATTTTATTTTGATTTCTACCATCACTTCATGTTTCTTTGCTTCATCAACAAGCAAGAGGCTCTGATGATTCAGATGAAGGCTATTGACACCTTTGAGCTTAGCAAGCTGCCTAGGCCAGATATGCAATAGTTGCTCCGTGACTTGAGAAGGATGGGGTTGCAGCCATTGATGGAGTTCCGTAAGCCATGGAACAATGAGATTATCTATCAATTCTTTGCCTCCTATGACTTGGACACCCAGGCAGAGACTCATTTCATTCATTAGACCACTGAAGACAAGCACTACAAGGTTGATTTCATTACCTTCTCTCGCCTTCTTGGCTTGGACCGTAGGGATCGCACCTCCACTGCCATTACTGACATTTCTGCTCTTACCTTGGATGAGTATCAGTATATGTATTTGGATGGTCATCGTGCTGATGGGAAGACCGTTTGGTTGAAGCCCTACTACTATGTGCTAAACAACATCCTCTGTCAGATCTTGTATCCCAAGATAGGTGACTCTACCAATCTCCGCGAGGATTCATAGGTTGTCCTTGATTGCTTTGGAGATAAGTTCACCAAGTTCTCCACTAGACGTTATATTTGGGATAAGATCTTCGTCACTAGTGAGGATGTGGTAAAGCACTACCCCTATGCTCCATTCATCATGCATATCATTGAGCATGTGTTCGGCATTCACTTCCCTTCTGATGTCCCTCACAAAGTCCTCAAGCTATCCAACAAGACGTCACTTCAGGCAAAGCGGGAATTAGCGGACCTCGCTAAGGGCAAAGACAAAGGTGTCTCGGGCTCCTTCTCACGAGCTTCTCCACCATGTGCTTCGCACTCTCGCCGTGCTCATAGTGAGGAGCCTCAGTCCTCCTTCTCTGGTGGTAAGCCCCCTAGCAAGTTCTAGTTCTTCATGAAGTATATGTTTGGAGCTTGTTGTGCTAGTGTTGAGCATGAGCAAGAGATGCTAGTGAGGATGCATCATATTGAGCAGAAGCTTGACATTCCCTCCGCCCTGCCTTGGGCCTTGGAGCCACTTTGTGATCCTTTTGAGCTTTATGATGAGGCATGCAAGGAATACCATGGAGAGTCGTCCGATCAGCCCTGTCCCCATGGCAAGTCACAAATGGATGACGATGAAGAGGAATACCAAGAGTAAGATGATGATGACGATGATGACGATGATGATGATGGTGGTGGTGACCAAGACGATGACGAGGACTACGATGAGGAGTAGTCATTTCTTTCATGCGGCCTGCCCCTTTTGGCACTTGTTGACAAAGGGGGAGTGTTAGGCTTTGATCTTATTGTAATAAGTTAGTTGGTCGCTTAGAGCTTGTGAGACTTTAAAACTTTTAGCTTGTATGAACTATGTCATGTGGTGGCACTATGTGATGGACAACTATATTTGTGTGATAGATGATTATAGGACAACCAATGCTTATCTACATATCTATTTGTCTCTACATGTGAATGGTGGATGTTATTTTGGATGGCCATGTGTTGTTTCAAGTTGTTACTTTGAGATCTTGGCCATCATATTTATTTTACTTATTGTATAACATGTCATATTGCATCTCCCTTTTTCATAGATATTCACTTGTTCACATACACTTGTTGCACCCCCATAGATTGCAAAATTTAGGGGGAGTTTCTATCTCAATATATGCAAGTGATGTGCTGATGATCATCATTGAAATTCAAATTCATTGCATATATTAAGGGGGAGCTCTCTATAAATTTTGGGGTTCAAAAGCTTTAAATTCTTATATTTTTATAAAAGCCTAAGTTGGTTGTCATAAATTACCAAAAGGGGGAGATTGAAAGTGCATTTGCCCCCTATGTGGGTTTTGGTGTACTAATGACATCTAAATTAGGGACTAATGAGATCTTAATGAGATATATTGTAGCTTTAGTCCCTTGAAAGTTTTAAAAGAGTTGATCTAAGATGAAATGGTGTCCCTCAATTCTTCAAGTGCAAAAAGTGAATGAACCCAAAGTGCTCTCAAAAACCTTTTTATTTTGTTTTGGGTTTAGATATGTCATACTATAAAGAGGGATGCGAATTTAGGTGGTCTAAGGAAGATAGAGTGCTCAAGCATAAAAGTAAAATCAAAGAGAGACAAAATCACGTCACGAACACTTAGATATAGTTTTTGGAATTTTGGTAGCCGGAAGTCCTGGCGTGAGCCAGGAGTTTCGATAGTCGGAAGTCCTGACTTTCGGTGCCGGAAGTCCTAGCGCCTTCTGACTAATTGCCAGCTCGCCTGCACACCTTTGTCCATCAAAAGTCTCAACGGGAGTCAGGAGTTCCGGGTGTTGGAAGTTCTGGCTCCCACTGGAAGTTCTGATGCCCTAGGACTTAGCCCCCTGGCTCGGCTGTTTGTCGAAAGTCCCGACAAAAGTCAGAAGTCCTGACTACTAGAAGTTCTGGCATTCCACCGGGAGTTCCAGCTCAAGCTATGTTGACCATCTTTGACTGCGCCTTGAACAGTGTTTTGTAGAAGGGGCAGAAGTTCCGGTGATCTGTGTTGGAACTTCTGACTCAGATCTGAACGGTTGGTTTCTACTATGAGTATAAATAGCCCTCTCCTCTCTTCCAACCTAGAACCACTTATTCATTACTCACCAACCTTCGTCCCAAGTAGCTCCCAAGCATTCAAGGCACCCCTCTCCTCTCCCCTTTGCTCCAATCTTCAATTCCCATAGGGTTTTGAGTGAAAGGAGAGTGGATTGAGTGATAGAATCATTTTGGCAAGCTTGAGCACTTGATTTCTTTGTCAAGCTGCTTGGACTTACATCTATTACTCTTGGGTTCTTAAAACCCTAGCTGGCTAGGCGTCGCCCAAGAGCTTCCATCTTGTGGAAGAGCCTTGGGAAGTTTGTATTACCCTTGTTTTCTTAGTGGAAAGCTTAAGTAACCTTTGTGGTTGCTTTGAGAGAGGCAAGGAGGTGGAAGAGACTATGACCTTTGTGGTCACCTCAACAACAAGGACATAGAAGCTCCTTTGTGGGGTTGCTGAACCTCAGGATAAATTCTTGTGTCCTGCGTGCTTGTTGTTGTTGTGATTTCTGCTATCATATTTGTTCTTGTTGGTTTGTCTTCTTCTCCAACTCTCCTCTTAGGGTTTGGACTCGATCTACGAAGTGGTGACCTTTCAGCATCAAATAAGCAACCCCAACACTTCACCTTACAACTAGGGAGTGGGGTTGTAAGATATCTTTCACTCAAAGTTTATTTTTGCACTTATAGTGCAAATTCTCATAGGTACCAGAACTCCTGGATGTTTGCGTCAGAACTTTCGGGTGCCGGAAGTTCTGACCCAAACGATCGGGACTTTTGACTGTCACTAACATTTGACTTTGAGATTACGCTAAATTTTTTAGATATGCCTATTCACCCCCTCTGGGCATTGTTTAGATCCTTTCAAACATCTTCTCAAGTGGGGTTAACCGACACCCCATGCCTCGACAGCACCTCCTCCTTGGGGGCTCACCCTGGTGAGGCATCCTAGGGTCTACTCCACTCACATGTACCCGCCATAGGTACCTCTCATCATAGAGGAAGCTCAGGTCACACCCTCCCAGCAAGACTTGATCCAAGGACTCGTTGTAGAATCCTATTCGGTCGACTCGACCCTCACCACACACCCAAAACACACGCCAAGATCTCCCCAAGTTATCACCAGTTTTAGCGGCACCATGTGCCTTAGCCACTCACAAACAATCCTTCACTAAGCATCACATCACAGATATAATGCATAGTAGAAGTAAGCAGTAAGTAGTAAGCGAGCGTCTAGCCTATCAGCGTGTGTGCAGGAGTAAAGGTTGCATCAAGGTAACGGCTTCAAGCAATTCTACCATGGAACCTATCACAGATCATTTCCTTTAAAGTAAAGCACTAGCAGCTACATTATTGCATGCCTAATAGGATTCTACGAGGTTGGGTGGGATGTGGCACCTATTGACTGATCATCTCTGAGATCCTCACTGTACTCGTAGTTGTTCTCCTCCAAGTTCTACTATCGTTTGCATGTCCTTCCTCCAATAGGTTTTGGTCTGATCAATGTTATCCTCGATGCAACTACCGCAATATAGCGACAAATAAGACAAACGAGCAATCAATCCCCAAACCAAGAAAGACTATGAATAAAGAGGCAACAACACACGAGAAGATAAAAAACACCAAAAGAACACTGAAGGAAAAATGACTTAGCCCTCGCGGAGGATGTCCGATCCTTAGGCTTGAAAGAAAATAGAAGTGGTGTTCGCTAAGCACAAGCCCAAGTCACTGTCAACAGAATATTGTCGGCAGTCCTCCGAGGGATATCCCACGAAGGTAGATTGATCAGCAGAGGAGCGTGTAATCAAGAATAAGAAGGCAACAGAGACACAAGAGTTATATAGGTTTAGGCTGTCAGTATGATGTAATACCTTACTCCTGTGGTCTGTTGGTTTGTATTAGCTATCGTATGATTTGCCGTGATTTTGTAGGGGGCCCCTACCTGCCTTATATAGTCTAGGGGCAGGGTTACAAGTCAGTTATATCTGAGAGATAACCGGAAAGTAATAACAGATTACAAGAATCATAGGATTGTACGTATCCTAACAGATCTCGTAACATCTTCAGGATATCCTCCCCATGTCTTGCAGGAGGCACCGAGTAGAATTGTGCCCCGCAAGGCTTCTTCTCGTGGGCTGGGTTGCCCCTAGAGGCGTAGCCATGTAGTCTGCCATGGGTATCTAGGGTTGTACTCCCCATAGCTAGTCCTCGGGCGCCTTGTACCCGTTGTGCAACGCCGTTTTGAGCTTTTCCGAGCAGGTGCGAACCAAAACCGAGCTGTCCAAATCATGGTCCGACCACCATAATGAATCGCCGAGCAGTTGTGAACAGCTGCCGAGCAGCGTGCAACATCGCCGAGCAGTGTGTTCCGACAATGGCTTGACATAAGGGTGTAAGGAGCTCAAGTCCAGAATTGAAAATTTCTACACAGTAAAACTAAGTGTGCCCACTTAGAGTCCGACCACGAGGGAAAAGATAACCTTCTTTAGCTTTTGGAGGCACGGAGTCTTTTAGAAAAAACAAACACATTCACCGCAAGGTGAGGTGTGCCCACTTAGTCCCCGAGCTTGACAGTAGGTGACGTAGTCACGTGGTGCCAGGGTCAGAAAGTAGTAAACCAACCGAGCAGGTAGCCAGTCCTCGAGCGTAGCCTCGAGATGGAAACAAACACATTCACCGCAAGGTGAAGTGTGCCCACTTAGTCCCCGAGCCTGACAGTAGGTGACGTAGTCACATGGTGCTAGGGTCAGAAACAAAGAAATAACGCAAACCAACCGAGCAGATAGCCAGTTCCCATGCTTCAGGCGAAGATATCGGATAAATCAAACCATGGAGAAAAAATCGGAGTAATGGTTGTATAGTAACGGTTACTGAGCCTCATTAAATTGCGAAGAAATCGGTGATTATTTGGCGTCGATAAATGAGTGATGTGGGCTGCTGTTGCGTGATAGCCCAAGTTGCAGCCCATTAAACCACGTTGTAGAAGTCGAAGTAGCGCTGATTGTGGGAACGGTTTCCCAAAAACCCTCAGATGCAAAGAAGGGTGGGGAAAGTGCTTTATAACCACGCTGCCACATACCATGCCGCCTACCTCTACCATTCTGCCCTATTTCCTTCCTTCGCAATCCCTGCGCTCCACATTCCGTACCAATGCGAGCACTCGCCTCCAATCTAGGACCAAACTAGAGAGAATGGCGCCAAAAAGGGAGCCGCAAAACCGAGGAAGGCGGCCACCGGAGCCAGCCGCGACGAGGAGTGGGTGCCATCGAAAACGGGGGCGGCAGATCTCAACAGAATGGTGGCGGTGGGCATTCTCCCAGACCATCTCACTGCCGGATGGCGGCCGGCTAGTGGTGAGCCCTTTCCAACTCCTCATACTGATGAGGCTGTAGTATTTGAAGATTATTTCTGGTGAGGATTAGGGTTTCCTATCCACCCCTTTTTGAGGGATCTTATGGAGTTTTGGGCGATTAGCCTCTGCAATCTACACCCCAACACCACACTGCACATGTTGATCTTTATCCATTTCTATGAGGCGTTTCTTGGTGTTCTTCCACACTTCAACCTCGTCAAGCACCTGTTCTGTCTGAAGAAGAAAGGGGGCAGCGGTTCTAAGGTGGTCGGCGGCATGTACCTACAGCTCAGGGATGGGATGGCCAGTGAATACATCAATGTACTACTAAACACCTCCCTAAAAGGTTGGAACGCCAGATGGTTCTACATCAAACAAAGTCACCCAATAATTCAATGCGACGTCCACCACATCCCGGTGAACCATAGTAGCTGGTCGGAAAGACCCAATAGTGCTGACATGGAGCAAGTAATGGAGCTTCTTGACTTGATTAAGGGCATGGAGCTTAGGGGTGAACTGGTTGCAGCTAGCTTCATAGTGCGCCGCATCTAGCCCTGCAAAGAGAGGGCCCACTCGGCGTTTGACTACAAAGGTGACAACGATGGTACCCGGGAAAGCACAGACTGGCTGTCGAAGAAAGAAGTAATAGACCGGTCCATGGACCTATTCACTGCCAACATCTCATTCAGCTGGCCACAAGGAACGAAGGCCTTCAACTGCACCAATCCGCCTCCTCAGGTAACCATTTCATTTTGCATTGATCAGGCATCGATTGCCGAACAAAGGACTGACTTACTTATGTAAAGATCCATTCGCAGGATAGGGCAATATACTTTTCAAGCGTGCCGAGAACCGATTGGCTGAAAGGAGTAGACATTCGGCGATCGCTACAGCCCGAAGAGGAGGAGCCGAGCACCTCGTCGGATAGTCCATCCTCAGTATCAAAGAAGATCAGTGGGAAAAGACCAGCGGTAGATGAGCCGGTCCAAAAAAGGAGAAAAAACCGCAAGCTCCACTACACACAAATCGGGCGACATCTCGCTTGGTGATGACCGAACCGCTCGACCGTGAAGGACCGTAGTGCTGGAGTGGTCTGACGATGATAAAAACCAGACAGCACGTCCGCTGAGCACGAAGGAGCCATCGAAGGATGCTGAAGTCCCCGAGCAGCAAGCAAGGGAGAGTCATGCGTAGACAATGACAGAAGTCCCGGCGGTGCAGACGACCAGAGTCCCCGAGCAACAAGGGGGAATAACCATAGAGCAGCACACAGAGGTGGCTCCGGGGCACCAAGTAGAGCAGCAGCCTACTGTAGAAGAGCAAGAACTCTCCCATCAGGCAGACCAAGCAGCAGCGCCTGGGGGATCAAGCAGGCATCGCCGGTTCAAGAAATTGAATCGAAAGACCAAACCGTAAGTTTCTTTGTCTTGGAGTAATAATATTGTTCCTTGATTACTTTTGGGTACTGACAGGCCGACATTACGCAGGGCAACACCGAGACCCAGACCCTCAGTAGAAACAATGCCAATTACTCCTATCCGGGAGTCCCCGAGTGCTCGACAAATAGAGGACGGGTCAGCCGCCGCTGCCAGCGGTCCTAGCGGCGGTGAATCATTGGTGCACACAATAGGCGCGTTGGTGACAACGACCGAGGCTGCAACTGAAAACGTTGGTACTTTGGAAACGGAAGCTACAGCTGTTGTTGATGCGTTGGATGCCAAGGAAGCAACTTCGACAAAGGCTAAGGAGCAACTTGCACCACCCGCAGCGACGTCAGGAGTGGTCGGAGCAGCTGTCCGACCACAGAGTCCCCCAGTGGTGCCACGAGCGACGGCAGAGGAGGACGAGGTTGTGGAGATTGAGCGTGCCGTACCTAAACCCCAGTCCATCCGGATTCTCCGAAAACACAGGGAAGAGGTAGTAATTGTCGAGGAAGAAAACACCACCAGGGAGATAAAGAGGTTGAAATCCGCCGTTGCTGGAGTTATGACTCAAATCGATGTGAGTACCGCACCTGAAATACTGATATATGTTGTTGGAGACCAAAGTTTATCACTAGCATTGTTCATCTGCAGGGGATAGCTCGAATAGCCGAGCAACGGCACCAACTGATGAAGAGGATGGAGCCCCTTGCCGAGGAGAACAAGAAACTCCGGGAGGCGTTAAATCTTTCGGAAAAGAGTATTAAGAGGGCCCAGCGCGAGCGGGACCTTGCGGAGTCTAACTCGTGGGACATGGAACATCAGAATGGGGTTCTGTCCGAGAAACTAACGGCTGCATCCGAGCAGCTAAAGAAGAAATCCGAGCAACTGGCGATTGTATCCGAGGAGCTAAAAAATATGTCCGAGCAATTGGGCAAGAAAACCGGAGAGCTCAAAAGTAAATCTGAGTAGCTCGATCAGAAGTGCAAGCAGTTCGAGAATGTATCCAAGCAGAAATTCGGTATGCTTTATCAGCGAATGTACTTTACAATAGCTGGCCATCCATTTTTTGATAACTATTTTGCTTGCAGAGCAAGATGCAAAACTCAGCCAGCTACGCTAGACCGTCGAGCAAATCCGACAAGATAAAGCGAAAGAGTCGGAGCGAGCAAATAAACTGGCTGAAGAACTAAAAGGTAGATACCCCCTGATTGGAAATAATGTTGTTGTACTTTTCTGGCATGACGAACCATTGTAGTGCTTGTAGATTACCACCACAAAGCCAAGGCACAGTTCGATGTGCTGGTGCAGGAAGCCAAGGTCCAAAAAGACAACTTCAACACTGTAACCATTGCAATAAAACCAGTACTCGACTGCGTCAATTTTGAACCGGCACCTCGTCCTGATGGTAGGCAGCAAGGGTCAGACATCATCATCCAGAGATGCATGGCAGCGTGGGAGAATTTCAAAAACTTCAACCGCGACGCTGTTATGACCGCCGCTACTCATGCCCTTGTGGTGGTTCGGTCCCACTACCCGACTGTCGATATCCAGTCGATAGGGGGCGGGTTTGCCAATGGGCTGAGCGACGCGGAAACCCAGCAGCTGGAGGATGATGTTGAAGATGCAGCAAAAATGCTTGTCGGCGATATAGACCTGTTTTGCGAAATAGAAGGTGTTGGCGGAGCTTAAAAAACTGCACGGATATTATCACCTGTGCCACTTGCTTTATTTGGCGATGAAGAATCATTGTATTAACAACCCAATGCAATTATGCATAATATAAGCAGTGTCCGAGCGGTTAGTTTTCATTAAACTCTATGCCTTAGCTTGCCCGTAATCCGTAACGCAGAGCGCGGAGCCCATGCACGTGTTGGAAAAACAAACTTTACCAGGGAACCGTGGCCTACCGCCCAATACGCAGAGCACGGAGCCCATAGCACGTGTAGGGGTGTATTAGAGCCTTGGTGTTCTCCATAAAGATCAGAGCAAAACACATGCTGCCCAGCGGCCAATTTGAGTAACTTGGCAAGAAAAAGTAGTTAAAGTGGCGTCCGAGCAATTAGTTCATGCCTGAAATCTAGGCCTTGACTAGCCCATAGTCCATAACATCGAGCGCAAAGACCCTGACACATGTAGGATGAACAGGCATGATCAAGGAACCGTAGCCGACCAACCATAACGCAGAGCACGGAGCCCTAGGCATGTGTAGGAAGGGATCAGAGACTGGGTCTTCTCCATAGAAAACAGAAAAGAAAACGTGTGCTGCTCGACGATTGGCGAGCTATGTTAGGAGATTCAGAGCGCAAAATTGTCGTCGTTTTTAGGAGAAAAATTTATGTGATCCAGAGAAAACATAATCGGTGATTTTTGGAGAAATCGTGTTCAGCGATTTGGAGAAATCGTGTTCGGCGATTTTTTGGAGAAATCGTGTTCGGCGATTTTTGGAGTTAACATGTTTGGCGATTTTTGGAGAACTCGTGTTCGGCAATTTGGAGAAATCGTGTTCGGTGATTTTTTAGAGAAATCATGTTTGGCGATTTTTGGCGTGCTTGGCGAGCGTATTGGAGATCGTCATGGAGTGGCGTATAGCCCGTCAACCGTAAGTGAAAATTATAATGGAGGAAAAAATAGAGGCAAATTATGGAGACCAGAACTTTATTAATCTGAAAGTAAAGAATACATATCTGTGTTGTTTCAGGGATAGAAATGTATAAGGTGCTCGATGTGCCAGGAGTTAGGAACATCGATTCCATCTAAGTCACATAAGCGATAAGACCCTGGTCGAGTAACACCTTTGACCACGTAAGGTCCCTCCTTGGGGGAAGACAGCTTGTGAAGCCCTTTGGTTTTTTGTTTCCTATGTAAGACGAGGTCGCCGATCGTGAACGAATGTCCTTTGACATTGCGGTTGTAATACCTCTGCAAACCTTCGAGGTACTTGGCTGTGCGAACGCAAGTGATTAGACGTTCTTCCTCAGCCCGATCAACGTTTTCTGTCCAAACAGCTGAGGCTTGCTCTTCATCATAACTTTCTACTCTAGGTGCTCGGAAGGCAATATTCGCTGGAAGTATGACCTCTGAGCCGTAGACCATAAAATATGGAGATACGCCGGTACTGCGACTAGCTTGAGTGCGCAGTCCCCAGACCACAGCTGGTAGTTCTTTGAGCCATCTACCCGGATGCTTTTCTTCTTTCTGATAGAGTGTTTTTTTGAGGGCGTTAAGGATCATACCATTAGCCCACTCGACCTGGCCATTAGCTCTAGGATGAGCAACGGAAACATATTTAATGGAGATGCACCGGTCTTCGCAGAAATCCCAAAAATGATGGCCAGTAAAAGTGGTCCCAAGGTCGGTGATGATGCTATTCGGGAGACCGAATCTGTGTATGATGTCTTCAAAGAGCTTGACTGCTTTCTTTGCAGTAGCTGAGATGAGTGGTTTGTATTCAATCCACTTGGAGAACTTATCAATGGCGACGTACACATACCGGAAACCTCTTGGCGATGGCTTGAAAGGCCCGATCATATCCAGTCCCCAGCATGCGAATGGCTAGGAAGCTAGAATGGTCTGTAGTTCTTGTGCCGGTACATGTATTTGCTTGGCAAAAAACTAGCAACCCTCACATCGTCGAACGAGATCTTCTGCATCGGAGATGGCCGTGGGCCAATAAAAACCTTCTCGGAAAGCTTTGCCGACCAGAGTTCTCGAAGCCGTGTGATTGCCACAGGAACCAGAGTGAATTTCAGAAAGTAGCTTCACACCGTCATCTTGGATGATGCACTTCTGCAGTATCCCTTCCTTGGCACTTTTCCTCATCAGGTTACCGTCCACTAGCACGTAATGCTTACTTCGGTGAATTAGACGTTCGGTTTTGATCTTGTCGACGAGTACTTCATTGCTGGTGAGGTATTTGATGAACTGCTCCCTCTAATCAGCGACCGGCGAAGGTACCGCAAGTACCAACTGCTCGGTAGGGGGTACTTCTTCAACTTCCTTCTCTTCTTTAATGGATGGTGCCAGGAGGTCTTGAACGAAAACCCCCGGCGGAACCACGGCGTGAGAAGATCCTATCTTTGAGAGCTGGTCGGCTGGTTGGTTTTGATCTCATACCATGTGGTGGTACTCGATACCCTAGAATTTCCCTTCGAGCTTCCTGATTTCGGCGCAATATGCGTCCATTTTCTCACTGGAACATGACCAATCTTTATTGAGATGGTTGATAACCAACGTGGAATCCCCATACACCATGAGGCGTTTGACGCCGAGCTCGACAGCTATACGAAGACCATGGAGACATGCTTCGTATTCCGTGGCATTGTTGGAGACCAGAAAATGTATGTGAAGAACATATCGGAGTTTATCCTTGGTCGACGTGATGAACAGAATGCCCGCACTAGCACCGTTGATGTTAAGGGTGCCGTCGAAGTACATCAACCAATGTTCGGGGCAAGTGGCGGCAATGGGTTCTTGGATCTCGGTCCACTCAGCGATGAAATCAGCAAGCGCCTGTGACTTAATGGTGGGTCTACTTTTGAAGTCAATGGAGTAAGTGCCGAGCTCAACATCCCACTTGATGATACGACCATTGGCCTCTTTGTTGTAGAGAATATCCCCCAGAGGGAACTCAGTGACCACGGCGATCTTGTAGTATTCGAAGTAATGTCAGAGCTTACATGAGGTAATCAAAATTGCATATAACAGCTTTTGCACCTGAGGATAACGAGTTTTGGGCTCATTAAGTACCTCGCTGATAAAATAGACTAGATGTTGCACCTTGTAGGCATGTCCAGTTTCCTCACGTTCGACGACAATAGCCGTACTGACAACGCGAGAAGTGGCGGCGATGTAGATCAGTAGAGTTTCATCTGGTCACGGCGTTGCCATGATTGGAGGTTTTGTTAAAAACAACTTGAGCTGCTCAAAAGCTGTGTCTGCCTCCTCTGACCAAGAAAAAAGCTCGGAGGCCTTGAGGAGCTTGAAGAAAGATAGCCCTTTTTCACCGAGGCATGAGATAAAATAGCTTAACGCAGCCATGCAACCTGTAAGCTTATGTATATCCTTGACACATGTTGGCTGTTTCATGTTGGTGATGGTAGAGACCTTGTTAGGGTTTGGTTCGATGCCCCAAGCGCTGACGATGTAGCCCAGCAGGATACCGGATGGAACTCCAAAGATGCACTTTGAAGGGTTTAGCTTCTATCGGTATTTGTTCAGGTTGGAGAAAGTTTCTTCAAGGTCGGTGATAAGGTTGTCGGTGGTTTTAGTCTTGACGACCACGTCATCGATGTAGGCTTCGACATTGCGGCCGATCTGTTGGTCTAGGCACGTCTGGATAGCCCTTTGGTAGGTCGCTCCAACGTTCTTTAGTCCGAAGGAGATAGTGGTGTAGCAGTACGCACCGAAAGGCGTGATGAACGACGTTTTGACCTAGTCTTCTTTCTTGAGGGAGATCTGATGATAGCCAAAGTAACAGTCAAGAAAGGAGAGCAACTCGTAGCTGGCGGTGGAGTCTACAACCTCGTCTATCCGAGGCAAGCCAAAGGGGTCTTTAGGGTAGTGTTTGTTAAGATCGGTATAATTGACACACATTCTCCATTCTTTATTCTTTTTCCTAACAAGAACAGGATTAGCTAACCAATCTGGATGATACACTTCTTTTATAAATCCGGTAGCTAAGAGCCATTTTATTTCTACCCTAATGGCCTCCTTTTTGTCCGGCGCAAATCGGCAAAGTTTTTGCTTGATCGGTTTAGCGGTCGGCGAGACATTTAAGGAGTGCTCGATCTTCTCCCGCGGTACCCCCGGCATGTCTGCAGGTTTCCAAGCAAACACATCGGCATTGGCACGTAGGAAGGAGATGAGCGCGCTTTCCTATTTGGGGTCAAGGTGAGCCCCGATTTTCACCACCTTGGAAGGGTCGTCGAGGCCAAGGCCAATCTCCTTGACTTCCTTGGACTTGGCGGAGGCACGAGGAGGTTCTGGGATCTCCATGTTGTCAGCAGACGCCATCTTGGCTTCGGCGACCACGCTAGCCATCTGGATGGAGAGGTCGGTGGCTTCGGCGAGGGTGAGACTCTCTGTCTCACAAGCGTAGGCGACGGAGAGGTTGGCCCATAGAGATAGGACTCCTGTGGGTGAAGGCATCTTCAACACCAGGTATGCATAGTGTGGAACGGCCATGAACTTGGCTAGAGCCGGATGCCCTAGTATGGCATGGTAGGCGGTGTCGAAGTCGGTGACGTAGAAGTTGACATGCTCCACTCGGTAGTTGGTTGCCGTACCGAACTGTACTGGTAGGGTAATCTCCCCAAGCGGTCTAGATGCCCTGCCAGGTACCATGCCCCAGAAGGAGGAGTCTGAGGGTGTGAGATTTGTTGTCCTGAGGCCGAGCTCCCTTAGGGCCCCGGCGAAGAGTAGATTCAAAGCGCTCCCACCGTCGACAAGGACTTTTCTGAAAAGCACCTTCTAGACAGTTGCATCGAGGATGAGGGGACAACGCCCTATGTAGGGTATGTCCACCCACTGGTTAGCCCTACTGAAAGTGATGGGGACTTCGGACCACGGGCGATAGCTAGGGTTGGCGGCAGTTTCCTCTGAAGCGACGGCGAGCACTCATCGGGCGGTGAGCTTCCGTTCCCTTCTGCTCTCATTGGAAGCGAGGCCCCCGAAGATGGTGGCGACCACCTTGTCATGGTCCTGGAAGGCATTGTTATTACCCCCAGGTGGTCGGCGTCCTCCGTTCCCACCATTATCGTCGTCGTACTTTTTGTCCTAGAACTCCTTAGCCAAACCAAGGTAGTCTTTCATCTTGTGTTTGGCGTTCTTGTGCAGGGGGCATGGGCCATCGAGGATCTTCTTGTACTGCTCATCGTAGTTATGCTTGGCACGCGGCTCATTGACGTTGGCAACAATGTGGTCTGGTCGGTGGCGGCGATTCTAACCAGGTTTGAATCCATCTGGCCGATTACGTCCGCTGTCCTGATGGAAACTGCGGTCGTCGTAGCGGCGGTCATTGCACTATCGGTCGTCGGTGCGGTTGTCGTGGTGGCGAGGCGGGCAATTAGTGCCTGTATCTTCATTAAAACACACCTCTGCTTCCTCAGTGTCGGTGTACTGGTTGGCGGTCGTGATCATCTCACCGATGCCGGTAGGTGGCTTTCTGTTAAACTTAGAACGGAGTTCGCGGTGATGAAGTCCTCGGACGAAGGTGGTGAAGACTTTGGCTTCCGTGATGTTGGGAATAGAATTCCTCATCTCGGAGAAGCGCCTAATGTAACAGCGGAGTAGTTTGGATGGCTTTTGGGTGATGCGGTTGAGATCGTGCTTGGTTCCCGGCCGCCTGCATGTAGCCATGTAATTATCGGTGAAGACTTTCTTTAGCTCTTCCCAAGATCCGATGGAGTCTGGGGCAAGGCTTGTGAACCAGCTCATGGCGGCTGGCGTGAGCATGATGGGGAGATAATTTGCCATGACGCTGGTGTCTCCTCTGGCGGCACGGACTACAGCCACTGAGTTAGGTTCATCCTTCCTTCATAGGGCTCGACCCCGGTGATTTTGAAACCACGGGGCCCTAGAGTGTTTGGAGCGCCATGGTGAACGTTGGGGGCCCTTCCGGGTTGTCGGCGCCAATATCAACAGTATTGCCGGTGATGATCGGCTCTAGAGCCGAGTCTGGATTACCGTACTCTCGCTCGTACTCCTGATGGCATCGTACTTCATCTTCATGGCGCCTGAAGCGATGTTGATCGATACACCGTCGTGCATCCCGGAGGTTACTGAGGTGCACTCGAGCATCCTGTTCGACCTCTTGGTCGTGCTGGTGATGATGCTCGGCATGGTGGCCTCCAGTTCCCCCTAGGGAGGTAGTGACTGGTCGGCAAACCAGCTTTGACTGGGGCGGCGATTAGATCTAGGAATGGCGGATCGGCGAATCGCGCTTATGGAGCACAAAGGTCTCTGATCCTCTCGGATCTCATTAACTTGACAGTGTGCCGCTTTAAGCATAGCGGTGACCTTGGCGAGCTCGGGCGTCTGCGGGAGGCATGCAAGCTCGTTGGCGGCTACCACCAGATTGGCGCTCGGAGTCTTGAAGACGTCATGGCCGTCAACGTGGAGGAATTCTTCGTCGAGGTTGCGATGGTATTCCTTGCGAGTCGATCTAGTTATCACAAGCGGCCTCGGTCATCGCAAGGGCACGCTCGTTATCACGGTGTTGCGCGCGGTTGATGTTCCTGTTTTCACGGGCGGCGTGTTCCTCATTAGTTTCGCCGTTCCGAGGGGGGCTGTCGATGCTGACGTTGAAGATTGAGCCACCCCGGAAAGGCAGGAGAGGGGGTTGCTCAGTGAAGGTCTCAGCGAGGGTCTCCGTGGAGCCTTGGGGCTCGGAGTCTGGATTTTCCTCTAGGATGGTTTGGAGGGACGTTCCGGGACCCCGGCTGGCGTGCAGCATGTTGACGGTCGGTGGGAGCTGGTCGGCGAATTTGCCCCTCATGGCGTCCTGATATGTAGTAGCGGCGTTGGCGAGCCCGAAAGGCAGGGTGGTGAGCCCCGAAGCTTGTCGAGCACTGAGCACCGATAGATCGGGACCAGAAGGTGGTCGGTGCTGAACGAGGGTGTCCAGAGCCGACTCAGCAATGGAGAGGCAATCGACAAGTTTCAGGCCAACCCGATCGATGGACTCGATCAGATCGTCATTGTTGACATGCCTCCTCTGGTAGCGAGGAAGCGAGCGGTGAGCAGTTGATGAAGACAACCCCGGAAGTGGTTCTGAGATTGGATCTGCAGTCACAGGTGCGAGGGTGGTCGGCGCAGAACGGATCTGCACTGGCTCGAGGAGCTCTCCGACTCTGTCGGCGTTGATGACCCACGTGATAGATCTGACCGTGAAGATCTAGCTGGGCTGTGGGAGGGACGAAGAGCCTGTGGAAAAAGCCATCTTGTTCGATAAGGAAACAGCACGCACACCCCTACCTGGTGCGCCAACTATCGATAGAATATCATCGGCAGTCCTCCGAGGGGTATCACACGAAGGTAGATTGATCGGCAGAGAAGCGTGTAATCAAGAACAAGAAGGCAATAGAGACACACGAGTTATACAGGTTTAGGCCGTCAGTATGACGTAATACCTTACTCATGTGGTCTGTTGGTTTGTATTAGCTATCGTATGATTTGCCGTGATTTTATAGGGGGTCCCTGCCCGCCTTATATAGTCCGGGGGCAGGGTTATAAGTCGGTTATATCTGAGAGATAACCGGAAAGTAATAACAGATTACAAGAATCATGGGATCGTACGTATCCTAATAGATCTCATAACATCTTTAGGATATCCTCCCCATGTCTTGCAGGAGGCGCCAAGCAGAATCATGCCCCGCAAGGCTTCTTCTCGTGGGCTGGGCCGCCCCTGGAGGCGTAGCCTATGTAGTCTACCGTGGATATCCGGGGTCATACCCCCCACACATAGCCTAGCCAATACATCCTAGTTGATCATGTCGACTTGTACGGCTTCAAGAATAATGGCCTAGACCCTAGCCCAACTTAAGCAAACACCACGACAAACAAGGCTAGCCCTCACGAAGCGAATCAATTTTCCTTAGGCTTAAAAGGAGAAAGTCAGCTTGGCACGTCCATGTCACATCCTCGGTAGAGACGGCACTCTAATGGTCAATTGAGTCGACTCACAAGGTTTCAAGAACATAACATAGACGCTAACCTCGCTAACTAGAAGTGACAGTCTGGTCTTTGATCCAATCGTCATGGCTAAAGATGGGATCGAATAGAGCGGGCTAAAGGCGAAAGGAGTAGTTCCGGTCTATCTCTCAATCCGTACGCCATTATAGTTGACGAGAATCAAAGAGAGGGTGGAACAGGAAGAGAAAAGAGAGGAGTAGTGGTCCGCTTCTTCCAATCCACATGCCATGGCAAAAGACGGAGCATTGGACGGAAGCGACACACAAAAGAACATGAACACCCGAGTCCACTCATAGGGTACCTCGACCTACGTGCACTAAATGACACCAAGACACCCCTAGGGTCTTAGCGGTGCGGTTGTTACCACGAGAACCTAGAGAGTGCTAAGGTCTATAATAGGTACAAGCATACAAGGGGCTCGAGCACGAAAGAGCCAAAAGATGGGAAATACGGATTCACCTTCCTTTGATCCGCTCGCCATAGCAATCGACGGGAATCGAAGGAATGGAATCAAGAACGCAACAAAAGAACACTAAGAGACGCAAACAAGCAAAAAGGGATTTTTGGTTCCACAGTACTTTGTTCCACATGTCATGGCAATTGATAGGAATCGAAGAAGTTGGAACAAGAGGGGTCAATCCACATCTTACTAGATTGACGAGGATCGAAAGAGAGAACACGAAGAATGGTCCCGTATTCCTTCAATCTGCTCGACATGGTAAAAGTCGAAGGTCGAAAGAGTTAGACCAACTAAAAGAGAGGCATGGGTAGCAAGACCTACCACTCTTCGATTTACTCACCATGGCAAAAGGCGGTAACCGAAGAAATGCCTTAGCAGTCCACTACCTTCCGATCCGCTCATCATGGTGATGGATGGGAACCGAAAGAAGTGACGCACAAGAGAGTTAACTCGGCAAACACTCACAAACGACACTCCACACCAACTCGTAGGGCAACACGACCTATGTGCAACTAGATCGGCACTTTGCTATTCCTAGGGTTCATAGCCATGTGGTTGTCACCGCGAGAACCAAAAAAATGCTACGGTCAATGTGGCACAAGCATACGAGGTGGTTAGGAAGAACAAAAGAACAAAGGAGCAAAAGAGATAGAGCCCAATGGTCATGGCGAGGCAACTCACGGCCATGAGCTTTACCTAAATGAGTTGGCTTCCGTGAATTCCATGATGGTTGTCCCCTAATTCGTCCCTAGTAAACTAGGTCAAAGATGGGCCCATCGTGTGCGGGTAGGTCCTAGGGCCGTAGGAGGGGCCAACGATCATGGCATTACAAAGTCAACGATCATGGCCACGGCGGGACGAATCCCACGATCGAAATGTTCAAATGAGATACGATCCCTCGACCGGCTCGAAGGCTTGGTCCATAGGCAACATCACAAACACACAAAGAACACAACATGGAGCAGCACATAACCGTAGCACTTGAGATAGACCAGCACGAAGGCACGACACAGGCATAGATAGATAGATCATGTATGAATAAGAATAGATGACAAGTATGCAATACAATGAAAAGTGGGAGCTTTGTCGATATCGAGGATGGCGTCGACGGGGTTAGAGAGGGTTCAACCTTGCTGTGGATGAAAGGCTGCTGCAGGCTTGATGTTGCCACTCTTGGCTGGCTGCTGCTTGCTTCTGGCCAGCTGTGGCTGGGCTGCGGCAGGCCGAGAGCTGGCTGCTGCTGGCTGGACATGGCAACGGGCGGCCGGGGAGTGACTGCTGTTGTTCGGTAGTTGCTGCTCCTGGCGGTGGTCAAGGATGAGGCAAACTGCAGGGCCGTGGCCTTCAACTGCGAGGGTGAGAAATTGCGGCATGAAGGCCGAGCTCAGCAAGACAGCGACAAGGTTGATGGAAAGGAGGAAAAAGCAGAGCTTTTGAGGCTTTGGTGGCTCATCGGCACGGAGGGAGATGACTGTTGACGTCGAGGAGGTGCTGTTGTCCTTCGGTGAGGTGGTCGGCGCGGTCAGCTTCGGGAGCCGACATCCGCGGTCTTGGTGGACGACGTCGCGGCCACGCTGGTCGTGCAGCGGTGCGGCGATGACGAGGTCCAAGGCTCCGGCTTGGGGTCACAGGCGTGACGTCGCAGGCCTAGAGCAGGGGCACATCAAGGTGTTGGTTGAGGATGAGCCGTGGCATCGGGACGGCGATGCAGCATAGAGGATGGCTAGGCTCGCTGTTTCGGGCCTCGTCACGGTGGTGGGCGGTGTCATTTGCTTCACTAGTCGGCGTCGCGTGCTCGATGAGGGTGTGGCGAGGCTTGGTCGGGGCTTTTGGCGTGGTGCTAGTCGAGGCCGCAACCGGGGCACCGGTTCGACCGTCACGGTCGCAGAGGTGGACTGGGGTGTCGTGCGGCCGGCTACGGGCAGCGGCGTGGCGGGGAAGTGCTCCGATGGTGGGGTGGCTCCGGCGAGGCGATGACATGGACGACGCGGAGCTGGCAAAGGAGCTCTTGGTGGCCAAGGCTGGCAGCGAGGTGGTCGGGGATGTCGACGTACGTCCACGTGGTTGGCTGCGAGGCGAATGTGACGAGGGGGTTTGGCGATGTGGCTTCAGCAGGCGCCTGTCGCAGGACGGAGGTGCTCGGCATGGAGAGCAGGGATAGCGGTCACGGCTGCTAGCGGACCGACGACTTGGTGCTCGGTGGAGACGCGACGGTGGTGGATGGACGCGGCAGCGTGGGGCTCGGTGGTGGAGTCGAGGCCGACTGCTCGGTGTTGTAGGCACGCTGGATGGCGACATCATGGCCACACTAGACGATGACGTCGCGGACGTGCCTGCCCTGCAGCGGCGTAGCGAGGCACGACGTGGTGTGGCGAGGGCGAGGCAGAGCAGAGCAGGGAGATGTAAGTGGCGGTGGCGCTTGGGAAAATGGAGAGAGGAGCAGCTGACTGCGGCTTTGTTAGCGAGCAACGGCTGGGGTTGGGGGAATTCCATGTTCCGGTTACATTAACTACGATGACAGTGATACGACAAGTGGTATCCATATCTGAGAAGGACGACGATTGCAATCGATGTACATTCAGCTTGGCAATCACAAACACAAACACACGACCATACTTCTCGAAGGAGCAAGTACAAGGCTACCGTTCCCATCGTACAACCAAGGCCCGAAATGACCTGACCACCCCCGGGGAACCCACCCTATGAGGCCCGCCCCACGAACCGGTGATGGATTCCCCCCTCATAAGTTTTAGCATGGACATTCCCCGTCCTAAAAACAACTGTTAGAATGGCCAGAGAAACACTTCGGTGAACGTTTTGCGCACCTTAGTTGTAAGACAGTACTTAGCTTCACGGTCAATTGTAACTTAGGCCCCTGTTATGTGTTTGGACCTTTAAATTTGCCACAACGCTACCAACGGTATGGTCCTTAATCGACACAGACGGGACTAATGCAATCAGAGCGTCGCTCTGTTGCTATAACTAACTACATCCAAACCAAAGTCCATAGTCCCGCCCGGTCTCCAATTATTATCCAGCACCTCAAGTCCATGTGATAGTAGTAACAGAATAGCCATGACCTATCTCTCACGAGTGACAGTCCATCACCTGACTTCTACCGTAGGTCCTATAGCATGACATACTACACGATTCCTATCATACTAGTAGGTCTCATAGGATAGAATATTTATGCAAGTGGGTTTCAAGCAACTCCTGCAACTTAATGCACAAACAACAGAATAATAAGTGCTTGAAAAATAGGGGTTATGCACCAGTGCTTGCCAGGGTAAACTTGTACTCTACTAAGTTAGTATCCCTCCATCTTCAGACATGATCATCCTTCGTCTTCAGGATTTGATCACCATTACACCGTCTTCTAGTTCGACTTCATAATCCACCAATTGATCGTTCAACCACCATCGTACCTAAATGATACACATGAATACAATGCATGCTTAAGTCAAACAAGCATAACAAGACATTTACAAACACTACAAGACAAGCAACACGTCATCATGGTGAAGGGTAACTAGATGTTGGAGGTTCGACTCTAATCCTCTCCTAGCGACTTACTTGCGAGTTACTATTATCACACAAGCGAGCAAAACAACCATTGCCTTTTAAACATACAAGTGAAAGATCATCATAACATGCCAAGCACACTTCTACTTACTAAACACATTTTACCTATACATCATGTAAAGCAAGTAGTATAGACAAACGTATATTAACCCTAATCTAAACACTTAACATATATAAAAGCTTTAATAATTATAAACAAGGAATAAAAAGGTGGTGCACCAAACATCTCTTTTGGATATGAAAAATTTATGGGAGACACATCTTAACTAAACATAACTATTGCATAAATTTCATAATTTCTAGATAAGTAGATTATTTACTAATAGTTAATTAAGATTTAATGATAATAAAAGCATATGACACATGATAAATCAATAACTCAGTAAATAAGCATCCATTGGGTATGAAATTTTTACTAGAACACACACATCCATACTAGTTTACCATAAAAAAAATTCACTGCATTTGCACTACCCAAACGTCGTCTATTAATTTACCAAGGAAAACATAGATACAAAAATACAGCAATAATTTTATACTAAAAAAATGTGATATTATATATCTAATACATAGATCTAGTCATGTGGAGTGTAACAAAACTAGTTTGACATTTTTAGGATTTTCCTACAATTTACTATGAATTTTTAAAGTTTCAAGTGATTTATACTAAAAAGAAAAAAAAATTAAAACCATATAAGACAAATACTTTGCACCGAGGCCTCTGAGCTTTTCCTGAATCAACCAGCAGTACAAGAACGCTATTCACATGAGTCATGAGTTTTGCATCTGGGACCAACAAAGAGTTTCTATTTGCATTTTACTCCCTCTCTTCTTCTCTGTCATTGCCGAGCAGAGGAGGGCCGCGGCCGGGCCGGTTCCGGCCGGAGGGGCGCGGTCTCCGGCAACGAGTGGCAGTGTAGGAGCAGGACCGAGCCTGTGAGCACCAGGGGATGGGCGCGGCTTGGCCAGGGGTGGAGCGTGGAGCGTGGAGCCCCGGCCGTGTGCGCCGGCAACCGTGACCGGGCGGCTCTGCGGCGGGGGCGCGCCGGCGGTAGGAGGTCCTAGGAGAGGGCCACGGGAGGTATGTAGGGCCTGTGTGCACCCGAGGGGGCGGGTGGCAGGGCCAGGGAGGAGCCGTGGCAGGCTGGCCGTGCGCACGGCTAGGCACGAGGTGCAGCGCGGTGACGACGGACAAGGCAGCGGTGCTCCTGCGCGCGATGGTTGCGCAGCGGTGGCGCGCGCAAGTGGGGAGGAGACAGTGGTGCTAGCGGTCGGTTCGTGGGGCGGGATGGAGCGGCGAAAACGACAGCGGTCGACAGCTCTGCTCGGGGCACGACCATGGCGGCGAGAGCGAGCAGCAGAGCAAGGCCGAGTGAGGGAGAGGCCGAGAGAGAGAGCGAGCAGTGCCAAGAGATGCAGCTCGGTGCCCACATGAAGGAGCAAGGGCTGGTCAGGCGGGCAATGGCATGGACGCGAGCGGGGCCGGTGAGGACGGTGGCCATGCCACGGCCACATGGCTGGCGTGGATGCACAGGGATACACAAGATTCTTACTATTTTGGAATCTCCTCGCGAACGCCGAGAACCAGACCTTCGGTTCCCACCACACCTCTGGCCGAGGTGCTCAAGTTGAGAAATTTCATTTTAGAGTGAACACCGGACCTCTGCTTCAAACCATACCTCCGATCCAGGCGCTTAGGTTCCCAAAAATCAATTTTTAGCGCGCCAACCGCACCTCCGGTAGGAGCTCTCAGCCTGAGCGATTAAAAATCCTGAATATTCTCCGGGACCTCTGGTCCAAACAGGAGCTCTGTTATGGACTACCAAATTTCAAAACTGAAACACCCATAACTTTTAACTTCGATTTCCGATTTTGATGATCTTTCACATTCTAGAAAACCTATCTAGAGGGCTATCCATTCAAACAACTTTATTTTAAAAGCCTTTTCCAAATGGGTTATTTGGTTTCTTGCCATTATAAATTTTCAAGTTTTGAAGAACGCCATTACTTTTCATCTTATTGAAAATTTGCCATTGCTATTCTGGTTCTCCCTCTCTCTTGCCCTTTGCTACGGCTGGAGCGTAAACGGGCCCAACTGCAGGCGTCGTATTTGGGTATTGGGCCATAATGCCCCTGTACCAGACGATAAGGCAGCACGACGCCATTCTTCTTAGTCGCCCCCGTTCCTCTCTCGCCTTCTTCCCCCTTCTGTGCCGCACGCCCACACCACCGTCCCTTCTTCTCCCCTCATCCCTCCGACCAAACCCTAACCCCATCGCTTTCCATGGCGAACTAGGCGTGAACGGTGGCGGCGAATCGAGGAGTGGTTGGCGGCGGCGATTGGAGGTGGTGGCGATGGAGACAAACCCTAACGGCGTCCACTGGAGGTGATGGAGGCACCCTGATGGCGAAGAGCTCAGTCGTAGCGCCTCCGTGCGCGTCCACTGCTCCGGCGGTGATGGAGGATAGTGACAGCAGGTACCCTTTCTATATCCTTCGTGTCCATGTTTGCGCTAGAGGTGGGATGTTTGATTTGGGGGTATTCTGATGATTTGTACATTTGATTTGGGGATGAAATTACTGCTTCTTAGGGGTGGGATGTTTGCGCTACCCCCACTCATAGAGTGCCCGGATTGCCGAGTTCAGTTGGTACGAATCAGAAGCAACTAGCGTGCCACTTATGGCAAGACCTTCGTCAAGTGCCCAAACAACATCAAAGTAAGTCAATTTGTGTTCAATTTGGACTTTCTTAGATGTTTTTCATGGGGTACCCTTTTTCATGCGGCTAGGGTTTTGTGGGATGCAGGGTGACCCAACAACATGTGGCATCATAATGTCCGAGGCGTAGTACGTTGCATTCTTACGCAACCCAGAGCAGCATCAGTAGGATCGATCGAAGAATGTGAGCCATTTGAGTTCAGGAGAAGGTGGACATGGGTCTGTCGTGCTCATTTTCGACCTGAAGCTAGAACTCAATGAAATGAAGCAGAAACTTGATAGTGTTGTGATTGATCTTTTGCTGGTGAAGGCGCAAGTTCAGAAGATGAAGATGGATTATGTTGTTATAGCAGCAGTCTGTGTAGGTGTAGCTATTGGTTGTGTTATGAGCAAACTTTGGAAGTAGTGAATTGTATGCAATGTAGCTTCTGTTGGTCTTAGCTGTTGTAAACTTTCACCCTTCATTATCTATTGAATGTACCAGTGCCTGAACTTGATGAATGGAATCTGAAAGTTTTTCAAATAATTGGTCTCATACTTGTGCTCTGGTTTTAATCCAATTGGTCTCATACTTGTGCTCTGGAGGTTTGAATCGGTACAAATATCCTGGTGAAGAGAACATGACAGGTTTAACTGAGTACGTGATGACAAAAGATATGAGCTGATGATCAGTTCTGGTGAGGTACTAAGCAATAAGTTCTTGTGAGGAAAGATAGAAGCTGATGAGCTTCTTGCACTTGCATCCATTCTGTAGTTTTCCATGTATATGCTCAGATGCTCCTAGAACATGATCAAGTGATGAGCTATAATATCTGATGATTACATGACCAAGTGACAGACTGTATAATATATAGCATCACATGACAGATAGAAGCACTGCATAGAGCATGACCCATTCATAGGTACATGATCACACATATGACAGCAAAAGCAATAGATACTACTGAAAGAGAACTGCATAGAACATGACCCATTCAAGCTTGTTCGAGTACTCAAGCGTTACAGACATCACAAAAGGCCATCACAGGCATTACAGCTAACAGTACATCGATTCAGCTTGTTCTAGTACATCCAGTTCATCGATTCAAGTGTTACAGGCATTACAAAAGGCCATCACAGGCATTTCAAAAGGCCATCATAGTCTCACTGTCCAGCAGAGAGGAGGTTCATTAGGCTTCTCACAACCCTTGCTGGAGGAGCAACAACATCCTTTTTCTGCTTCTTTTTCAGAGGTGTTTTTTCTTCTTAGGGGTTTTCTTCTTCTTTGGTGCTTTATTCTTCTTCACCTTCGATGGTCTAGCAGTATCATCTTGTGGTCTCTTCCTGTGTATACACATATGACAGAAGATCAGTGAAATTAATGTTAACCTTTTATTTGATGAAAAGAATACAAATGGTAGAAGATCAGTGAAATTCATGTTAACCTTTTATTTGTGCTAGCAGTCTCACCATCCTCTCCAACCATTTCAAGCTTGCAAGTCTTGGAGAAGTGGCCAAAACCTCCACACCTTTTATATCTAACTTTCTTCTTGTTGGCCCTATTCTCTAGGCACCCTCTTTGCCTCACAACCTTTGGCCGACCTGCTGCTCTTCCTAGTAGTGGTGGGAAAACCTTGTACCCAAGATCAACTTGTGGCCATTGGGATCTATCTGGCATTGGTTCTACTCTACCTTCATAGGCAGCTCTGAACTTAGCAATAGAGTAATAATCATGCACAAAGTCAGCTACCTGCATACCTCTATTTGACAAGACCCAAGCCAAGGCATGCTTGCATGGCTTGCCAGTTACCTGCCATTCCCTGCATGAACAGCTCTGATTCTTAAGATCAGTTGTGTGCCGTTTATGGTTATTCCAGTCATCTAGTAGTGTTACCTCTACAAATTCATCATCACTGACTTTAACCTTCACAACTTTCAGATTTTTGCTTATAAGGTTCAAGTCCTTCATGACACCAGGAAGGATTCCATCTCCCCATTTCTGTGCAATCTTCTTCCTTATGTACCTTTTCTCCATTATCATCTCTCTTATCCTGTCAACTAACTCATGGATATGCAGTCCTTTGAAGTCCTTGATCTGAGCATTGAAGCTCTCAGAGACATTATTTGTTAAATAATCACATTTACTCTCCTCAGAGAAGCCACATCTGTACCATATCCTAGGATGATGCTTCTAAAGGTAGTCAATAGCAGCTGGAGCAAACTCAAAGATTTTCTTCATATGCCACCTAAACATGCCTTCTGTGTAGTTCCTTGCAGCAGGATACAGATAGTCAGTGAAAACATCTCCTGAGAAGTGTTTCATGAAGTTATTGTACATGTGCCTTGTGCACTCCCTGTTTTCAGCCTATGGGAAAACAACCCCCACAGCTGTCTCTAACCCTTTACAAGCATCACTACATATTACTAGTCTTGGGGGGGTCTCCTATGACACTATGCAAATTCTCTAAGAACCACTTCCAGTTGTCCTCAGTCTTTGAGTGGAACACACCAAATGCAATATGGTACAGCCAGTTATGCCCATCAACACCTGTTGCTGAAGCCAACTGTCCAGTATACTTTCCATTCATAAAAGATGCATCTACTCCTACAAAGGGTCTACAACCAGCTAGGAATCCATCAATGTATGGCTTCAAAGCAATAAAAACCCTCTTGAACCTATTCTTCTTACCAATCTTCTCCAACTCTATTTGTACTCTGCTTCCAGGTGAACTTATTTCTAGCTGTGCAGCCTAATTGAAAAGAAGTTGAAAGCTTTCCTCATACTTACCATGTATCTGATCCAAGGCTACCTTCAAACCAGACCACACTTTTGAGTACTTCAACTTTATTCCAAAGTCACCCTCTAATTTTTTTTCTTTGCCTCCTTTGCTCCCTTTGTTGGGTTATTCTTAACCCAATCTCCAATCCTATCTGCACACCAGCCCTGACTGGCCATTTTCCCTTCTCTTAGCTTGGTGGTAGGACAATTGTGGGCAGCAGGAAGCTTTTTGATCTACAATAGCATAGGGTAAAAGAAAATGTTAACAGACAATAATACATGTTAACAGAGACAATGATACATCACAAATTAGAAAAGAAATGTACCTGTACAGTCTTCTTATAAAAAATGGTGGAAGCATGTATGCGCCAAGGGCATCCCTTAGCAGCACACTTTGCTATGAACCTTTGCTTGTCACTTTTGTAACTAGGAGCAAGCTCAAACCCAGTCTTCACAGCATAATGTCTTAATGCTTTCCTGAATGAAATGATATCAGGAAACAGCTCCACCTTCACAATCTTCGAGTTCTCAGGGTCATGCAATACCCTGATCTCCAGAGGATCAGCATCATCCACCTGTGCCTCAACATGGACAAAGTCATCAGATGGATCAGCAGTACCATGAGTATTAGCATTGTCAAATGGTTGTGGCTATGCAAACACAGTAGGTGGCGCTTCATCATACATGGCCTCATCATCAACTCCCACGTATTCTTCATCTATCTGGCTCTTTGGCTGGCTCTCTAGCTGGCTCTCTATCTGGCTCTCTAGCTGCCTCTCTATCTGGCTCTAACTCATCAGCCACCTCTGGATTCTTAGGAGAAGCACATGGCAAGGCTGTTGGCTTAGTACCACCACTACTGGGTTGTTTAGGCATGTTAGCATCATGAGTGCCTAACTCTGCATCATCATCAGGAGGAACCACACAGATAGGCTGCAGTGCATCAAACTCAGGTTCCACACAAATTGCACTATCAAATACATCTACTATAACCTGGCAACTCATCTCCTCCTTATGCATTTCAAACAAATCAACCATCTATATCTCATCAACTAGTCTGACATCCTCATTCAATCTTTTGTCAAAGAACCAAACAGTGGGTGTCTGATTAGTGCAAAGATTCATTTCAGTTGACAGATGTTTCAACAGCAAGTCTAGTGTCAGTGACCCATACTCCACATCCCACTTAAACACTCGGCCTTTTGTGTATGATTTCCTACCAGTCGAGTCTTTGGAAGCAAAAGCTTCGACTTTAACCTCTAGCGCAAACATCCCACCCCTAAGAAGCAGTAATTTCATCCCCAAATCAAATGCACAAATCATCAGAATACCCCCAAATCAAACATCCCACCTCTAGCGCAAACATGGACACGAAGGATGCAGAAAGGGTACCTACTGCCGCTGTCCTCCATCACTGCCGGAGCAGTGGACATGCACGGAGGCGCTACGACTAAGCTCTCCGCCATCAGGGTGCCTCCATCACCTCTAGTGGACGCCGTTAGGGTTTATCTCCGTCGCCACCACCTCCAATCGCCGCCGCCAACCACTCCTCGATTCGCTGCCACCGCTCACGCCTGGTTCACCGTGGAAAGCGATGGGGTTAGGGTTTGGTCGGAGGGATGAGGGGAGAAGAAGGGACGGTGGTGCGGGCGTGCGGCACAGAAGGGGGAAGAAGGCGAGAGAGGAATGGGGGCGACTAAGAAGAATGGCGCCGTGCTGCCTTATCGTCTGGTACAGGGGCATTACGGCCCAATACCCAAATACGGCGCCTGCAGGTGGTCCCGTCTACGCTCCAGCCGTAGCAAAGGGCAAGAGAGAGGGAGAACCAGAATAGCAATGGCAAATTTCCAATAAGACGAAAAGTAATGGCATTCTTCATAACTTGAAAATTTATAATGGCAAGAAACCAAATAACCCTTTCCAAATGTGCTCACTTCACCGATTTCTTCAACATGTAAAGAGTGAGTTAGCACAGCTTTAGATAGTTAATTATTCTAACACCCGGTGTTACTTCATAATTAATTATCAAGTAACACCGGGGTGTTATACCAGCTTAAATAGACAGGCCAAGCACGCGTAGTAACCTTCGGTTAACCGTTTTGCGCGAAGCGGGGACGAAAACGTAAGCGGTTCGCTATGTAGGTGGAGCCCACCCCTCAGCAGAGTGGGCCTAGGGCGTTACATCGCGACCCTTTATCCCGCCCATTGTAGCACGTGTGTCACCCAGGGCATAAGGGGCATGATGACTTGGCCTCATCGTCTCCTTCCTCCGGCTTAACACCCGAGAAACGCAGTGAACCCGAGTGGAAAATCCTAGCCACCCCCACAGGACGCGTTCCGGCAACCAGCCAGCACGCTATGCTCTCCTCTCGCACTTGTCTCACTAGCCGCTCCTCCTGCTCCACTCCTACAAAAGGGTCCTTGTCCTGTTCCCGAGTGTTCACCTCTGTATTCTTCAGAGAAGCTCTTTTGGTCTTGCATTGCCTCCAGGCTCCAGGTTCCAGTCACGCCACTCGGCACCCTCTCTAGTCCAAGGACCTATCGAGGATGAGCTCTGTCAGGAGTCAGGACTCCATGGACTGCGTGGAAATCCGTGGATTATTCCTACCTCGCTTTGTGGAGGCATCCACCCTGTCCTCCAAGGAAATCGAGCTTGCTATGGTACTCTATGCTCCATCTTGATACTATATCCTCGCCCCTCTATATGCATCGTCTTTCGTGCATTTTTGTAAAACTAGTATCCATGCCATTTCTATATGTGTTGTTAGGATTTTATTAACGTGATATCTAAGTCTCGGCAACTGTGGATGGATGTTTTAACGCTGATTTTGTTAATTTTTTCACTAGTTAATGGCTAGATGTTTTGTAGCATTTGATTCACCCATAAACAAAATCCGTATAAGGGAATAGCGAGTGTAGTGGGTGTGCGTGTGGGGGCACAGATGCCATAAATTGATACAAATAAATTCCCTTCCAGCGAATGAGTCTGTGGCTTAGTGGTTGGGTCCACTTAGTGGAGCGCTGTCCGTCCAGTTCGATCTCCGGCCAGGACAGCTCGGGTGTTGGACAGGAGTTTTTCCTCAGAGGGGTCTGAGCACGTGACTGTGTGTGAGGTGTATATGTGAGTTGCTCAGGAGGCACGTTTTTTTTTTACGATTAGGGCTTCGTAGGCGTGTTCCGAGACCGTTCGAACAACCTCATCCGTGTACGAGCGCGTGGTCAACACGAGTGCCCATTTATATGCTATGCCAAACTCTCTTGCAGGTGTAATTATTTCTATTTTTGCAAAATTGGTAATAAGGGAAATGATCAGGAATAGTACGAGGTAGTATGGGTAGGCACAAAAGCGAAGTGATATTCCTTTTTTGTTGCAGTCAAATGTCGTATGACATGAGCACTGCATTGGCTTCAGTAGTAGTACAGGATTGATGGACTCGTTAGGTTTCTTTAGGAGCATGTATTAACTACGGTTTGACCCTCTTGGCTTCACTGAAGAATTCAAGAATCTACTCTATTTACCACGGTTTAATTTGACTCGTTTGGTACAGAAGGAAGCGTTATCCTGAAAACCAATTCCCCAGAAGAGGCCTTGAAGATTTTCACCCGGTACATGCACGTCATTCCAAATACACGCTTTGCTCTCCTCTCCAACTTTTCTCACTAGCCTCCTGCACCGCTCCTACAAAAGGGACCTTCTCCCGTGTTCCTGTGTGTTCACCTCCGTATTCTTCACAGAAGCGCTCGCGATCTTGCATTGCCTCTAGGCTCCAGGTTCCAGTCACGCCACTCGCCACCCTCTAGTCCAAGGACCGATCGAGGATGAGCTCTATTGGGAGTCAGGACTCCATGCACAACGTGGATTATGCCTACCTTTCAGATGGCTTTGTGGAAGCGCCCACTTTGACCTCCAAGGAAATCGAGGATGCTAGGGTACTCTATGCTCCATCTTGATAATTCTCGCCTCTCTATATGCCTTGCCTTTCGTGCATTTTGTAAAACTAGTCTCCGCGCCATTTCTATATGTCATGTTGGATTTTAGAAACCTGACATCTAAATCTTGGCAGCTGTGGATGGGTGTGTTTAACGCTGATTTTGTTCATATTTTCACTAGTTAACGGTTCCATGTTTTTAGTATTTGATTCATAAGGGTATAGCTATACGTAATACAAAATGTGTGTGGGGGCAGGGTGGGGGCACAAACGCCACAAATTGGTGCTAATAAGATCTCTTCCAGTGAAGAAGCCTGTGGCTCGGTCGTCGGGTCTGCTCTGTGGAGCGCTGCCCACCTAAGTTCGATCTCCAGCTGGGACGGCTCAGGTGTCGCACGAGGGTTTTTTTTCTCAGAAGGGGGTTGAGCGTGTGTATGTGTGTCTTCAGACAACCTCATTCGTATTTGAGCGCTCTTAGGCCAGTCTCAATGGAGATTTCATAGAGTTTCATGGACATTAAATATGCTGACATGGCACTGTCTTGATGAAGAGAGAGAAGATAAAAGTTTCATGGGAGTAGAGAGAGTTTCATAGAGATGAAATTCTTCTGTACTGTTTCCAAAATATGAGTGTGTTGGAAACTGGGAGATGAAACCCCCACTGAGACTGGCCTTATGTGTTGTACCAATGTTCTGATGGTGTTAAAAAGAACTCTCTTGCAAATCTAATTATTTCTATTTTTGCAAAATTGGCAAGGGAAATGATCAGGAATAGTGAGGTTAGTATGTGTAGGCACAAAAGCAATGTGGTATTCCTTTTCTGTTGCAGTCAAATATCGTATGACATGAGTACTGCATTGGCTTCACTGCTTCAGTAATCAGTAGTAGTACAATATTGATTGACTGGTTAGGTTTCTTTTGGAGCATGTATTAACTACGGTTTGACTCCGTTGGGTGCTTTGAAGCATCTACTTACTGTACTTACCACGGTTTGACTCGTTTGGTACAGAAGGAAGCTTTGAAGATCCTGAAAACCAATTCCCCAGAAGAGGCCTTGAAGGTTTTCACCGAGGTACAGGTACGTGCACGTCATTCCAAATACAATCCAGCACAAAAATAAAAATAAATTGAGCACCGATGTTTTTCCACCTGATGCATCAATTCAAACCGGAAATAGCTTAGGCACAACGATTCACATGGCGATGCAAGCCTTGTCGAAGATGTTGTGCGGCATGCATCGATCACTGGCCGTTAGAGTTAGTTTCTAGCTCAGGACTAGTCTTGAACTAACTCTAGCCTAAGAGATGTTTGGATACCAGGGTTAAAATGATAATAAATGTGCTTTCCAAATCATTGATGTGGGTGAAAATAGAGAGAAAACAGTGGACCCCACCTCAAATAGCCCCAACTAGCCCAAATAATCACCTCTTTGGGGGATAGTTTTTTAGGATGAGCTAGTTACAAATAACCCACTCTAACCCTCCTGTTTAGCTACTTTAGGGTTAGTTGAGCTCCAACTAGCTCAAACTAGCTCTAACCCATGTATCAAACAGGGCCACTGTCACTGATGATACGTCCGCAATCTTGTTGCGCACCTGTCTTCACTGCAGGGCTCAGAGGTCATCAAAGCTGACCTGGCGAGGGAGAAGGCCCACACCCAGGCGATGCCTCCAAACGGTGCTGATGCAAAGGCCAACGGCACGGTGCAGCCCCCACCGCCGAAGAACTGAGACGAAGGCCATGCCTTCCTGCCGGGGGAGCCAAAATAACAGCATAACAGTCTTTTATTCGATCCAAACCAGTGCTCTTGCTGCATGATCGATCGATCCTCACACCGCATAGATGGGTTTGCTCGATCGTTTCCGATTTTTCTTCGGCCTCTTCATGTCCATCCCGCTTGACCATGCATGCCTGTGTGTGTCGTCGTTCTCGCTCAACGTGTGGCGCCGCCAGTCGTTTTCCGCTGTGAACAGCTTGCGCAGGTTCGATGAGGCAGCCGCTCAATACAGTGGTTCGGGAACATTACACATCCCATATACGCGATATACTGTGATAAGCACGTGCTTAGCATTTTAAGCGTTTGCACTAGATGGTATATGATTGGTTGAATAAGAAAGAAAAGGATGTGGCTAACGCAAGCACACCGCAGGGCCGTCTCCTTCCTTGCGTCTCCTTCCCCGTGCAGCCCCCCTTCCCCTTCTTGCTCCTCGTCTGTGCCTTCTCCCTCTCCGGCGACCCTCGTGATTTTTTTTTAAATTTTAACACTTTTTCGAAACTAATTTTAAATTTAACACTGTTGTTTTTTTTAAACTAACATTTTTTGCCGCGCCTATTATCCTGGCGCGGCCAAATGCCTGTATCGCGTCATGCATGGCGGCGCGGCAGAGGGCTGACGTGGCGGCGACCAGAAACGCTGACCACTGACGTGGCAGGGCTCTGCCGCGCCACCGATCTTGGCGCGGCAGTGCCGCGCCCTGATCCGTGGCGTGGCAGAGCCGGGTATGGTTGTGCCGCGCCAGATCCCACGGCGCGTCAGTGACGCGCCATAGACCACGGCGCGACAGTGACGCGGACAGACAACAACCAGCTACAATTGAGTTGTTGTCGGTGCTGTACAAAACTATAAGTGCTATACAAAACGAACATGAAGCAAATAAATGGACGACAAGTTACCACACAACATTTTCATTGATTTACGAGTCTACAAGTTTTCGACGACAATATTCATTCGACATAAGTTCGACGTAATGAACTAAGTCCCACGAATGTTAGGATCCCTTGAACGCCTCTTAGAAACCTCGTCGTCCGAAGAAGAAGGGGGTTGTCGTACTCCACATCAAGAAGGGAGTACAACTGGTGCGGCGTGGGAGGGGTCATCCTGTTACAAAATGATAAATAAAGGGTTAGAGTATTCAAATTAACAATTTTCAGATTAACATTATGTAGCATTACAAAATTTGAACTACTTGTTATGCAATACGAACACAATATGAAATCACCTGCTGTCTTCTATGCCGACTAGCCTTGTGGCCAGATTGTTTGCAAACGGAGCAAAGATTCTTGCCACGGGTCTCGTTGAAGTCTCCCCCGCCGTATATGTCTTCGTCGTACCCTCTCATAGCGTCCATGTCCCCCTTCAGTCACTTCTTCTTCCTCCTATCTTTCCCTACCTTCATTAGATCTGGATGCGGTACGTAATCATAACCATTATAAGGTAGCCACTGTGTTGGGACAAGGTATGGCTCGAAGCTCATCTCCCAAATACTAACGGTGTTCGAACGGAGATACAAGGGTGACATATGACAGATCCTCATAGTTATAACCGCGAACCCTGCAGGCCGTGATCATATGAGAGCATGGGGCATGCATGATCTAAGGGAAGTTGCAACTGCACTCTACCTTTTCAAGATCAACTCGGTAGTTTCGTCCACTATAATATTCGTCGCCCAAGCTTATGCCACCCTTGCCCCGTACACTAAAGATATGGCGGCGGGGTCCATATGGCTCGGCGGTGTGCTGCTTGACCAATTCCTCGGCCTCCTTTAAATGTTCAGCTCCGGCCTTTCCAAAACGCTCCTGCTCAGCTATATTTCTCTGCGTAAGTTCCCACCTTTTCAAAAAATATTCGTTGCACTTATAAAAGGAGAACTCAACAATTTCAGACATAGGCAACGATCGAACTCCGGTGAATACACGGTTGAAGGACTCCGAGAAGTTAGTGGTCATGATGCCATACTTGAAACCCCCCTCGTCATACGCTAACGCCCACTGAGCCTTCTGTTCCATCTGGGCCTCTAAGTACATCACCAATCCTGTCCTCCTCCTCCTGCTCCTCCTCTTCCCGTTCGAACTCATTCACATCGAAGTCATTTCTTATACAGCCTACTGCAGTTGAATAAAACTGCTCCTGCGTCAACTGACCGTCCAAATCCAGGTTATCCTGAGTTGCTTTCCCTTCGACCCCTAATTCTTGTTCATTGCCTCCAAAACCATCAATGGACGGGCCGTCCTGAACACCATGCATCCTGTACCCATTCTCCACCACCACCTCAGCCATGGGCACATTAGAACCTTGGAGAACCCTAGTGTAGCGGGACCAGTGAGCAGGGTCGCGCAAGGGCATGAGGACATAGTGTGCCCTAGTCTTTCCAGTATCAAACCTCCCCTTCAGTGTGAAATCACCACCAAACTTTGTATTCAAACGGACACAAAGGTCGTTGAAGCTAGGAGGTTCATCAAACCATTCCAATTCTTCTTCCATATCCTTAAACATACCATCTTCTCTCCTAACACTTCCTCCATACAAAACTCTAACACAACAATCCATCTGTAAAAGCATTTCAAAAAACTTCATCAAGTTGTCGAAAGCATTTCGTCCACTATAACTATACTAACTAATCAAATATTAACATCTATACAAAGCTAACTATAACAACTAATTAGACTAAATCCAATGTACAACTAGAGTCAATAACTGTACTAACTAAACTACCTAACTTTACTACATATACTAACTTATTATATTACGTATACTAACTAAACTAACTAACTTTACTAACTATACTTTAATAATTTTACTAACTTTATTAACTGTGCTAACTATATTAGTGGAGTACCTCGCTGCAGCGCGCAAGACCGGGCCGGGAGGCGTGGGCGTAGGCCTAGGAGGGCAACCACCGTGCATGACCGGAGGGGGAGGTGCACTGGCGAGCGGGCGCGGCGAATGCACCGGGCGGCCGGCGGCTTGGCCGCCTGGCTGGCGCAGGCGGGCTGGCTGGTGTGGGCGGACGCGGCCGTGGCGGACGGCGTGTTTGGCGGCCAGGCTGCCTTGCTGCGCTGCTCGGGGAACGGCGACTGCTTGGGCACGCGGGCCGCAGCGGAGGTTATACCCGGCTATACCGCGCCACGGATCAGGGCACGGCACTGCTGCGCCAAGATCGGTGGCGTGGCAGAGCCTTGCCACGTCAGCGGTCAGCGCTTTTGGTCGCCGCCACATCAGCCCTCTGCCGCGCCACCATGCATGGCGCGGCACAGGTATTTAGCCGCGCCAGGGCAATAGGCGTGGCCAAAAGTGTTAGTTTTTTTTAAAAAAAACGACAGTGTTAGATTTAAAATTAGTTTCGAAAAAGTGTTAAAATTAAAAAAAAATCACCCTTGCCGCCGCCAGCCGTCCCACCACAGCGAGCTAGGGTTTCGCCGGAGCTTTGTGGCCGCGGCCGTGGCCTTAGAGCTCCGGCGAAACCCTGGCTCGCCCACTGCGCCACCTTCTTCCCCTCCCTCAGCCCCCGTCCCGACTTGGCCCGGCCACCTCCACCACCTCACCAGGGGCCCTAAAGCTTCCACCGGCCTCCGATCCTCACCGCCTAGCTGGCCTTCCCTCCCCCAAAACCCTTTCATTCTAAGGCCACCGGAGTTCGGGAAGATGAGACAGAGAGCTCGCTGGAACCCTAAGGAGCAGATCCAGGGGGAGGAGGAGGAGGAGGAGGAGGAGGCTTACCTCGCTGGCGCCGCCACCGCCAGAGGGGAGAGGGAGGGAGGAGCCGCATGGGGAGGAGGTGGGGCGCCGGCGCGGGCCATGAGGATAGGGGGAGGGGGTTGCCAGAGGACATCACGGGGCGCCGATGAGGACCTCGCCGAGTGCCAAAGAGAGAGACACACACAAAGAGAGAGGCGTGCATGCATCTGAGGCAGTGGGTCGGATAAGGTGCCCGTACGTTTTTAAGTCATTACCAAAAAATTTGGATTACAAATTACTTTTGTAGTCATGGCAAAAGAAAAAAAAAGCAAAGGAAACATTGCTAGCTATGCTGGTCACGCAACGTCGATTGGTGGCCTGGCGCATATGGTTGTTTCTTGTAGAAAGAAAGACCCGTTGGGCCGCAACATGCTAGCCATTAGGCCGTCCCCAACAGTGAGTTGACGTAGCTAGCTGACTAGGATTCAAAGTGACATAGAGGAGAGAGAATGATCAAAAAGTAAGTCACCGTGCTTGCTTCCTCGCTAGCTCGGAGCGGACGAAATCACGCAAGCACACAAGTTTGCCTGTGCTGCCCTCTTTTCTCTATTATAGAATCAACTAACAGTGTGCCCCCACACATTGAGAAGAGAGAATATGCAAAAAAAAAAAAAAAAAAAAAAAGCGGAACCTGTGTTGATGAGTTGACACCAAATAGCTAGAAACTGGCTAGATTGTTGGGGACGCCCTTATCATGCTAAGAGTAAGACCAAGGCAACTGCAGCAGGACTCCAACGCTGTCTAGGGTTGTTTGGATTATGCATTGGCAGGCACGTGTAGCCAAGCAGCAATCTCTACCGTCAGGTGCTCAAAATCCACGACCTAGTTTACTACCTAACCAAACAAAGTTACCTAGATTTGTTCTCAGTCTCACTGCTTTCAACCTTAGTCGCACCTCTCCTAGTGACTTAGTGAGCTTTGGGGGTAGGAAGGAAGCTACAAACTAGCATCCAATGGCTAGCGGCCCTGTGTTTGGTAGTGGAGATTAGAAGTAAGCATATCATTACATTCAAAACAAGTAAGCATATCAAAAATAAAAAGGGTATTCAGAATGGAAATTTTCTCGGATATGGCCTCATTTGAAATGTAGAAAATTTAATGTTTCTTGTGTTTTTCTTATAAAAATAAACTGATTTATTTGAAATTCCTGCATTTTTAATCGGTCCTAAATGTGTGAGCTAAGAATACGGGCATGTCAGATTTTTCTACATTTTTCATGTTTTTGTTTGATATCGAGAATACGGTCTGCGTTCAGAGAAAT
Organism: Miscanthus floridulus; assembly: GCF_019320115.1. Taxonomy (NCBI): domain Eukaryota; kingdom Viridiplantae; phylum Streptophyta; class Magnoliopsida; order Poales; family Poaceae; genus Miscanthus; species Miscanthus floridulus. The sequence continues at coordinate 50,419,665 of NC_089591.1, read as the reverse complement.
ATAAGAAATGGAGTCGGGCAAGATGGGATTTTCCCATCATGTTTTCACCCCTAGCAGAGCACATGTCGAACAAAATCAGAAACAAATATAGAATGTCGGTTGAGAGGGGATTTTCCCATCCAGTCTTCATCCCTAGGCTAGAAGAGGTATGAAACAAAACCAGAAACTCGACTTCTTATTTTTTTTCTTTGTTGAACATAAATCTCCTCAAGATTAACGAAGTCACTACAGGCGTCGAGCTATCAACGGGAACATTGCCTACCACTGAAAGCACAAACGTCATTAAATTCTAGAAAATTCACTCCCACGGGGAGTCAAACCCAGGACCTGAGGTGCTACTGAGGCTCTTGTAACCACTAGGCTATATGCCCTCTCAAATTCCTTCTCTTGTTATGAACCTAAACATCATAAAGAAAGATCAGCCCATGGCCAAGTCTATCATATTGACACTTTGAACAATTAGTAAATCTTGAGAATATGTTTGACCTGTTCAAAGGTGCTCCAATTTCTTTCGCAGCCTGATGAGCTAGATGTCAAGGTCGTGATTCTAACAACCATTCTTTGCAAATCAGTTACTCCACCTCCATAGAGCCTACACCAAGATGCTACAATGAAACAAATTTATGGACAATTAAGAATTTCTGAATATGAATGTACGGATTAACTACTACTAGTAGGCTTCTAATTCTACCATGCTTTTCTTCTAGCAATTTTCCCCGAAATAGATGGAGGTTAAAAACGAGGACTAAATCGAGTAGTAGCTTCCACCATTTCCTTGAACTCACCATTGTCACATGCATTTTGTCATTTTTGCATTTTTTTTGTAGATTGAATTTTAATATCAACTTTCGAAACAATATACATATATATATGGGTGCACTATGGATATGCATTGTTTCAAAAATTTCCAAACAACAGAAGTATGCTTTTTTTTGAAAGAGTATATACCTACCTTTAGGTTTGTACTACATATAAATTTTCCCTTCAATCATGCAAAATTTTGCTTGACAGTTGGCCGCCAAGAATCATTTCCTTATGATTCAATGGTTTTGGTATTTTAATAGTTTTGTTGATCGTTTTGGGCTGGCAAGGTAATTCGGACATGATAGCAATCTCTGGTTAGACTACCTATAGATTGTCAATTTTACCGGTGGACTTGATTCTGTATGATACGACGGTCCAGCCTCCGGCTATAATACTATAGACCTCCTAGGACGTTCAACAGAAGCGCGTCGTTTGTATGAGTAAAATCTTCTACCTTAATTACAATGATGTAAATCTTTGCGTATTTGAGAAAAAAATACCAGTGCTATCCACATCACTTGACTCCATGTTCAGGGTTCGCGTCCGATGTGCTGGCTTCTTTGATGAAATTAAATTATGGCTTCTTTCATGAAATTAAATTCCTGATTGGTATAGTACATGTACAAATAGGTGTTTATGGTAAAACATGTAGCCGTGTTACATACTTACATGAATATACTATGTCCGTGTGAGCGCATCTGCGCTTGTACGTGTGGTTTATGAGCGTGTAATAAAAGAACAACATCGTCAAACCCTCTTATTCGCCTATGTCAAACACCAATAACGAATGGATTTCCCCTTGTGCTTGCCGCATCAAACCTAATCAGAACGAGAACTTGAAGACCATGTCGTGCTTGTACTCCTGGCCGGGCCTGAGTGTCTGCGACGGGAACTCGGGGTGGTTCACGGCGTCCACGTACCCCATCGTCTCCAGCGTGAACCCAGCGTACTGGTTGTACACCTCGCCGCCCTTCCCCTCGGTGTGGTTGAGCCAGTTTCCGGTGTAGAACTGCACGGTCGCCTGGTTCGCCCACAGCTCCAGCGCCCTGCCGGAAGCGGCGTCCCGGACCTCCGCCACGGGCCGCATGCTCCCCGGCTCCCCGTCGACGATGTAGTTAGCGTCGTACCCGACGACCTTCCCGCCCGTGACCTGGCGGATGCGCGCGCCGATGGGCGTGGGCGCCCGGAAGTCCAGCGGCGTGCCGGCGACGGGCGCGACGCGGCCTGACGAAGGGAGGAGCTCCTCGTCCAGCACGGCGTACCGCGACGCGTGCAGCCGGAGCGTGTGGCCCAGCACGTCGCGGCCGCTGCCCTCCCCGTGCCCGCCCAGGTTCCAGTACGCGTGCAGCAGCAGGTTCACCGGCGTCGCCCTGTCCCGCGCCGTCGCGTTCATGTGCACGCCCAGCGTGTAGGGGCCCGACACCCGGTACGTCACGTACGTGTCGAGGCTCCCCGGGAAGCCTTGCTCGCCGTCGAAGCTGCGGTAGTACAGGGTGATGTACGGGGAGTCGCCGCCGCCGACGTACTCCTTCACCGTCCAGGCGCTTTTGCTGAACGCGGTGCCACCGCCTGAGTGAACGAACAGATACAGTTGCAGGTGAACGAATGATCGATCTCGCTCATGAATAGAAGTGGAACTCAAGGACCGAACGATCGACACAGAAGGCGACTCATCGATCGATCATGGTGTTGGGATTGTTTTGGAACAGAGCAATCCTCTGGCGCTCTGGGTGTAGGCGAAGGCGAACCGTACCGTGGATCGTGTTCTTGCCGTCGTTTCGTTGCAGGTGGTAGACTTTGCCGTCGAGGACGAAGCGGCCCCTCGATATCCGCTGTGCTACGCGGCCGGCGATCGGCCCGAAGTAAGAAGTGTCGTTCTACGTGGGAAGAGCGAAGACGCAGGGGAAAAACCTTGATGTGAGACAAGGAAACACTAAGGACCAAGTTGAAATTCAGCAGTGTGCCATTTGCCCATTCACATGGGGCTAGTTTGGTTACTGCCCTGGCAAAGTTGCCTGGCGCAGGGAGCTCCCCCAGGCGTCCGATTTTGGACGCCTGGGGTGGAGATCGATGCCTGGGGAGCCTCTTGCGGCAGTCATCAATCCAAACAGCCCCATGATGCGTGTCGACACTTGCAAGATCTGGAGTATTGTTTTTCTCGGGGGAAAAAAGGCATGATCTCGAGTATCGATCTGTATCTGCACGATCTTTGTCAGTTTTAAATTAGGGGAATAAGATAACGACGGAGGGCCATCCTGTACAGCACAAATCACAATGTAATATTCATTAATTTCCTTCCATCCCAAAGCTTGCCAGCTTGTAGCTAGTTGCCCTTTTCTTTTCTAAAAGTTTGGTTGGTGGCCTAATATTCTTCTAGCTCATGCTTGGTTTTCAAATTCTTGACCGACCGTGGTGCTTGGGCTTGTAAAACTTTAGGAAAGAGAGAGTAGAATGATTGAGAATTGTATACAGTTGGCAAAGAAATGAAGTTACTATGTTTGGAGAGCGAGTGACTACTGCAAAATCTGTCAATCTAGAGAAGTGGGAATTCGTAGACGAATTGATACAGGTTGGCAGGGTGAAAAACGAAGAAGAAAAGAAGCAAGGTAAATGCAACACACACTCGCTATGCAGGAGAAAGAAAGATCTTGGATTAGGTAGAAAAGAAATCGAGGAGGGCTTCTGCTGATCTTACAAAGTATTCAGCGAGGGTGTCTCTGCCCAGGACGACATCAGCCAAATTCCCTGCAAAACCACGTACGAGCCTGAACTTTAGCCTGGGATGGGAGCCCAAGAGAGAATTGCAGCGACAAGGGGCGAGGGCGATGACCACATCAAGGCATATATATGCAGAGGCGACAGCAGGAAGCTAATAAGAGAGGACTGCACTGACGAACCTTTGGAGTCGGGAAGGACGACGGACATTAATCTGGCACCCCAATTGGTGACCTTGACGGAGAAATCCCCCAGCTTGAGCTCGTACACGCCGACCTTCCTCGCGTCGGGCCCGGTGGTGGCCTGCGCGCCCATGGACAGGGAGGAGGCCGCGACCGCGAGGCTCAGCAGCGCAAGGAGCTGAACCCCAGCCATTGCCGGGCCAACTAATGGACGCTGTAGCTTGCTTGCTGCGACAGATTGCCAGGAAGGAAGAGCCCGAGAGAGGAGGGGTGTACGACGTCGTACGTCGGTCGTCGTTGGCTACTGCCGAGGCAATCGGCTCCATATAAAGGCGCGCGTTTGGCCGGCCTCCTCCTAGCTCCGGTTCCACACCTGTAGCGCAATTGGTGGCTCCCATAAACAGTCTATGAATATTAGCCGTAGCAGGTGAGCCGACAAGACCCGAAGAAATTGAGGCCGAGAGGGAGGTCTGGAGGGGTGTAGCGTACCATGAGGACCACGAGCATAACGTCTGGGACTATATAAGTCGGATGATGCTTTGTTACGAGAGGAAAACACTGTATTATGATGAATAAGATGACGAATATAAATAAATTTATTTAGACAAACAATTCAAAAAGTTACATAAATCTAAGAGGAGGTGAGTTTGCTGAGACGTGAATACCTAACAGATCCTCACGGGGTTCCCTATAGGGTACGTCTTCATCTTTTTTTTTTATACAAATGTGTAGGTACAGCTGCGCTTGAATGATCTGGACAGCTTTGAATCTATTTTTAGTTTTTTCTATTTCTATTTCTTTTTTTTTGTTGGTCTTGGTCAAATTTGTGGGCTGGGTCAGCTAGCACGCGTGTGTGCTGTGCCATTGCCAATCGGCCTGCATGCCCGGCCAGCTTCGTTTTCGTTTAGGTTGTCCGGGCTGTCAATGCCTGGCTGCCTGCCATTGTTCTTGTTATACGTAAAAGTCAACTATAGACTTTTTCAAGGCTTGTATTACCTCAGAGTGTATGCTAGAAAAAAAGATAAAATATATTAATTTTGAGAAATATATTTAAATGTGGATGATCGTCTACACGCACATAATTTCTATGAGCATTTCTGAGAGATTGTGATAATAAATCTCGGAATCGACAAAGTCACATTAATGCCTCAACTGTTAATGGCCACATGTTCTACTAATAAAATAAGTGTTAAGTATGTGTGTATATTTGTGAGTGTACTCCCTCTGTCCCTAAAAGAATCGATTCCTAAGAAAAATTTTGTCTCCCGAAATTTATTCCTCCTCGAAGTCTCTATCACATTTAATCACAACCCCTCTCGTCTCTCTCTTTCACGCCCCTTGCCCCCAAATTCCCCAATCCCCTTCCACATATGTTGCCTCCGAATTTCCCAATCCCCAAGCCCGCAGTCATGGAGCAAGGAGATGGCCATGGCCGCAGCAGCAGGCTTGAAGGTGACGACGACAGGCTCGTAGGGCGGCAAGCTCGAAGGCTGCGGCAGCGTGATCCGTGGCTGCGTGATTGGGGCTCAGAGCCCCCTGATTGGACCTCGAAGCCAGCTGTGCGTCACCTCTCATGGAGAGGTCAAGAGGGTCAAGAATGCGAAGTTGTTCTAGACTCGAGGAAAAAGAAGGCAATGCCGATTTTGGGTGCTGGACTAGTTGAGAGCTCCCAACAGTACAATAGTATTTAATATTCTTTGAATACTACGACACCTCTTAATTATTTTGGAAGACTCTCGGGCTCTCGGCAACCGGACAGCTATTGATGTTCAGTCAGGGGAATTATAGTCTTTTCTCTTGATTGCTAATCTATCTTAAAGTTGCTAGGAGTTGATTCTTTCAGGGAGGGAGTATTTATACTATATGATTTAAAATATTAAGTAATAAATATTGGCAATTGTTTTGAGCCAAAGAATCAAGCCTAGTTTAGTAGGTTACACTATATAAAAACATAACCAACTTAGCTACACTCAATTCTCAACTAGATACTTCTCTTCTAGCCTCACTTAATTTAATCTTCAAGGGTATGATCATGAATTCAGTAGACTGAAGTTGTTATTTGATCTATTTTGTTTATAAGAAAATTATCTACCTCTATTATTTTGAAACTAATCTAAAGTTGTGACAAAGTATAAGAGACGAGAGCTCATACTTGGTACTTATCGCCACAAAGGCTATTGCTTACCAAGGCAAGTGCCGCAAACCACCAAGGCTCACCACCGCCGTCCAACACTCTTGGTCACTTTGGAACTTTCCACTATGGAGTTGCCGTAGCTCTACACCAAGCTCGGAGGGTTGACGTCACCATAGAGTCACCAAAATTCGAAGTGCTCCACCTTACCAAGATCACAAGGGCACAAAGCCCAACACTCAAGATCTTAAACTAAGGAGATAACACTCTCACAATGATGTGAACTAACGTTAGATTTTATCTCTAAGGGGTCGTTTGAATCCCTTCATTTTAGAGGAATTGAAAGCTACTTAATGGATTAGGCTATTTGGCTTGAAATTTGATATTCCATAACTTTCCCAAGCTCACAAATAATAGCCTGTTTGGCAGGGCTCTGGCTCCTCTGAAAATGGCGCCGGCTCTGGCTCCTCTGAAGGAGCAGCTCCTCTAGAGGAGCTGAAGCTGTTCTGAAAAACGTTTGGCAAAACGGCTCCTTCGCACTAGACGACGTGAACCCACAACAAGGAGCCACGCGAAGCTCGTTTTTTAGGCTTCTCCTGCGCAGGCAAAAAATAGCTCCGGCTCTTGACCGGCTCTCCATGCGGAACCCTTTCCAAAACAGACGTTTGGCACAGCTCCTGCAGGAACCGGAGCTGAAGCCCCTGCAGGAGCCCTGCCAAAGAGGCTCTAAGTCCATCTCAAATTCATTGGGTGTGAGATGGAAATTGATTCTATAGATCACTGTGCTATAATTCTACTCTACAACTTATAGCACGTTCTTCAACTCACTTTCCTACCATAGAAATGCAACATATAAGTATGTTCCTTATATGTCTAACAATAAATATACAAATATATTCCATATATAACTATATTAGCTTAATTAATTTATGTCTAAATTATAATTTTTAGAATAAATTCAATTCCAAGAATCCAAACGGACCCTAAATTATTCTCATACGAGGAATGGATTGTTCCAACACTTGCTGTGACTTTCCATCGCTTCAAGGCACTGCAACACACTTTAGGTGGCCAATGGAACCAAGTATATATAACAGATCCACCTCAAATACACGTTTGCAAAATGATGGTAAAAAACACTGTCCGAATGGTTCGATGTGTGTATTTTCTCTACAGATTGTGTGATTTGTGTAGCTCCCAGAACTAGCGTTCCTCCTATGCTCATGTTATTTATCTGGCGATGCCCTTCTTTTGGTTGCTAGAATGTCTCGTTGAACTCTTATTATCCGTTATTAGATCATTCGGTCCTTGTAAATGCATAGTGCTCTCAGCCACTGTGTTAACTACACACATATGTAGATTCTCCAATGTTATCTTTTTCAAGACATGCAGGCCCTCTGACTAGGTCATTTGCTTTTGTTTATTTATTTATTTATTTGGTGTTCCTTCTTGAGACTTCACACCACTTGTTTTCTTGCATTCATAGGACCTAAATGAGTCTGTCTAACACATGTTAGTCCTATTGCCCATGTTGCCATTGCAATCACCAAAACCACACTAGAAAATGGCAAAGTGTCGGTTTTCCTTACAATAGGATGAAAAAACAACATATAGAGTAATTAGAACTAATGTATATTCCAACTAGATAAAGAATACAAGGTATCTATATGAGCATTGTGTTAGAATACAAACAAATTAGAAAAAAACTATAATCAACTTTGATTAGACGTGTGTAGGCCCCAAATTTATCCACGAACTTTCGACATTTATGCCCCTTAAAATTACTAGCCAATGCAAGAGCATGAGTTGGTGGAACAGTTTGTGCCAAATGTCCATACTTACCAAGAACAATTTAGCTTAGGTGCCGAACATAACATGATGCATGTGAGTGAGGATTACCATTGTGATGGACAACGGACATTAATATTAGAGCAAGCCCTTCTCTCTTATACCTTATTTATGTTGATTGACTGAGAGAAAGCGTAGCGCGCAATAGGCATGGTAGCCAGGAGCTGCATAGCACAATAACCGAATGGAAAAACAAGTCAACAATAAAGGATAGAAGAACCAAACAGTGCAATAACTTAGATAGTAACTAGAGGTGGGTGTATCTTCTATCCATGATGTATCAAACCATATGTTTGATTCTATGTATGTCTCATTAGTGTGGCTTTTCCATTCTATTACAGGCAACATCCCATCGATAGAGATGCTACTATAGTGGCTTCTTGGATCTCAAGATTTATTGGTTTATAAGTCGCCCATAGGAATTCATGAGGGTGGGGTGTATGTGCAGTATTGGGTGAGTGTATGTATATGTGATCAATCATGTGTATACCATGTTTTTAAAAGAAAGAACAACAAACAAAAGAGAAGATATAAGGGACGAAGGTAAGAGGAAGCTTCTTTTTGTACATCAATGTATATACCAGTCCAAATTAAGCTTGTGATTAGAGTTATAAACAATATTGTTTTTTCAGCGAACTTGGCGAGGTTATTATTGATCTGTCACCAAACTCATGATTCACTGATTTGCATGGTTCATAGATGATTTGGTTTGTAGAGTGTTGTATTTGAGTGGGAGTTTGATAGTTTTGTTATCAACAAATTCACTAGTGCATAAATATGATACAAAATTGGTATGAGAAGTGAAATGTGGTTCAATATAGCTGAAATTTGGTCAGCTAGCATGTGAATGACTTGTTGGTTTATAGTACATACTTGGATTCAGCTTCGTTTCCAGCAACCCATTTCCAACTATGCCATCGTTACCCAACCATGTAACAGGCCACCTACCATACCTCGTCTCTAGCAAGTGACCGTTGTCTCACTAGTACCACCACTCTTCTATTGCCCAGGTCTAGGGAGGACACAAATTCTTATTGAACCACATTCCTCCCGACCTCCACAAACGCTCCCTTCTCCAACCCCACCCACCCACTAAAAAAGAATCTTATCATGAGTTTGTAAGTACTTCCAATGCATTTTATCATGTAAAGTATTGTCATATAAATTGTTATAGCTCATCCAATATATAGTATCATGACTCTAAGTTGGTGCTCCTTCCATTTCTTTATCTTACACATCTTAATTAGGACTAAAGAAATTTGTTTTTTTAGGATGTGTAATACTTACCCAGGCTTTTATTTCTTAATGAAGGGCACTCCTTAATTAGAAAGCTATGTAATTTGATATCACCCTAATGTGCAAGGGAATAAGCCTAGCTAAGAGGATAGTGAAAGTTGTTGGTTGTATATTATTACCACATCATCTACGTCCAATCTAGTAGCACACCTATATAACAAGTTAGCTATAAATACATACTACACCATTATGTATGGCCAACCTCAATCTTTTTTTTTCTCTAGCTAAATTTGTTGGTGCCGTGTTGTAGTTGTTTATAGATTTATTTATTTACATTCTGCTTGTCTTTTCTAATCTCCTCTCTCTGAGGACTCATGGTAAATCTGATTTGTCAACTCTTACCGAGAAGAAAGGCCATCCATCCATCGTTGATGCTGAAAGCACGAATTCGGCTACTCATCTCTTTGAAAACACCGAAGAGAGAAAAAAAGAGAGATGTCATCTCTTGTTATCCAAAGATTATTGATTGCCCTCCACATACCAATGGTGAACTGTTTCTACATCGTGCCTGTGCACAGTACACCAAACGTCGTCGTAATCATCATCACCTAGAAGGAGAACTTGTAGACCATATCGTGCTTGTACACCTGGCCGGGCCTGAGTGTCTGCGACGGGAACTCGGGGTGGTTCACGGCGTCCACGTACCCCATCGTCTCCAGGCAGAACCCAGCGTACCTGTCGTACACCTTGCCGCCCTTGCCCGCGGTGTGGTTGAGGAAGTTCCCCGTGTAGAGCTGCATGGTCGGCTGGTTCGCCCACAGCTCCAGCGCCCTGCCGGACGCGGCGTCCCGGACCTGCGCCACGGGCCGCATCGTCCCTTCCCCGCCGCCGTCGATGATGTAGTTGGCGTCGTACCCGACGGCGCGGCCGCCCATGACGACGACCTGGCGGATGCGGGACCCGATCGGCGTGGGCGTCCGGAAGTCCAGCGGCGTGCCGGCCACGGGCTCGATGCGCCCCGACGAAGGGAGCAGCTCGTCGTCCAGCACGGCGTACCGCGACGCGTGCAGCCGGAGCGTGTGGCCCAGCACGTCGCGGCCGCTGCCCTCCCCGCCCAGGTTCCAGTACACGTGCAGCAGGAAGTTCACCGGCGTCGCCTTGTCCAGCGCCGTCGCGTTCATGTGTACCCCCAGAGTGTACGGCCCCGACATACGGTACGTCACGTACGCGTCCACATTCCCCGGTAATCCTTGCTCTCCGTCGAAGCTGCGGTAGTAGAAGGTGATGTAGGGTGACTCGCCGCCGCCTACGTACTCCTTCACCGTCCAAATGCTTCTGCTGAACCCTCTGTCACCACCTGATGAACAACAAGAACGTATACTGATATGCATAAGCATCTGAAAGAATCGATTAAACGCGGTGTAGTATGTACTAATGTACAGGATCAATCATGGGCTCTATTTGGATGTACCGTGAATGGTGTTCCTGCCGTCGTTCCTGTGCATGTGGTAGACCTTGCCGTCGAGGACGAACCGGCCCCGGGCAACTCTCTGTGCTATGCGTCCCGTTATCGGCCCGAAGTACTCGGTATCATTCTGGTTGGACAGAGCAAGTTGCAGAGATAAACTCGAAATGAGGATATTGGATATAACACAGAAGAAAAAATACAGCAAACATGTCACTTTCAGGCAGCTTAAAGCTTGATGAGATGCAACTTTATTTGACCAGTATGAAATTTGGTTGGTGGCGAAGGATTATCTTGTTCTTGGAAAGTTCTCCTTGAGTGATGCAACTTTATTTGACCAGTATGACCTCAGGAAAGGGACTACAATAATTGCATATAATGCAGAGGTTTTGTGTGAACTAGCCTGTTTGGATGCAAAGTATTTTATTGTTTCAAAAAAGGTCATGGTTTTGTAAAATGCTTTGGTTTTGAAAACTATAATGTGTTTGAATGCAATGATTTTTTTACAGTTTTGAAAATCATGGTAGCTAAAACTCTAGTCTTTTTTGAAGCTTTAGAAACTTTACTCTAACTCTCTCTTTTTTTAAAAAAAATTATGGCTTCATGTATCTCTTGTTTCAAAACTAAAGTTCATTATTGATACTACAGTTTCTGAAAAACCATAACATCCAAACTGAACCTAAAGCGGAGAATAGCTACAGATTATCTGTCAACTGTCGGTTCTTCATGATTCATCACGTTTTCCTTACATTAACATCTTGATGTCTTAAATATATATTGTAGTACTCCGTTGCATGAACAAGCGAGCATGACGTGCAAGTAGATTGTCTTAAACATGCTGTATTCTCGTGTTTCAGCCGTTCAGGGAAAGAAAAGTACTAGTGGTACTACAAAGCAGATGACAAATCGATGGTACTATTTGAGTTATTGAATCTCGCTTGAGGACAACCTTATTGGGTGGGTGCTTATGTTTAATAGTGCATTAGGTCATGCTGATTAAGGATCAACTTTTGGCATTTACTAGATGTAGTAAACTTATTGGACTGCAGCTTGAACAGACAGGTTGTGTGCCTGCACCGTGCACGCCACTCTACAATAAGTTTGTGTGCCTGCACCGTGCATTGTTCTCGCCCATATCTGTTCATGCTCAACGAACGGACGGCAAATGCAGATGCAGGGCATACTGCTGAAGAAAGATGGAAGAACAGTGCATACAAAGATAAAAGAAAAGGAACATTCAGAGTGGTTTTTGGCGAGCTTACGACGTATTCAGCGATGGTGTCTCTGCCAAGGACGACATCAGCCAAATTCCCTGCAGAAAGACACGCCTGAGATCATCAAGCTTGGTACCAAAGGAAGGAAACAAGGGGGGCGAAGAGGAGACATGAAGCATGGACACTGCAGGTAAGGTAAGGTACCTTTGCAGTCTGGGAGGACGACGGACATGACTCTGGCGCCCCAGTTGGTGAGCCTGACGGAGAAATCCCCTTTCTTGAGCTCGTACACCCCGACCGTCTTCCTCGTCGCGTCAGCGGGGCCGGTGGCCAGCGCGCAGGCCGCGAGGCACAGCAGCAGCGCGAGGAACTGCTCACGCCTCGCCATTGGCGGCCAGCGATGGCTAGCGGAAGCACGGGAGCACACTGGGGACTGGGGAGGAGGAGAGGGGAGGAGTTGCAGTTGCAGGCATGCGGCTGCCGAGCTCTGCCGCAAGCGATGGACACCGGTCGCCTAATATAGGCGGCTATCAGTTGGGCGATGCCGATGGTTTGGACGGGCTTGATGAAGCGGTCGTTTCGTTCCTCTCCGGATGTGTGGTACTGTAGTAGCTAGTCAAATGGGCCATCATGCACGCGCACGCTGCAGGTTGTGTCCCTTCCCTACGAGTTTCATCCTCGTCCCGTGACCATCGATCCATCGGTGACTTTGAGCCGCGGTAGAAATGTGGCATTGGCACGGCGGCGAGGCCAGCAACGGGCCACCGGTGAAAGCGGCGCGGTCGTCGGTTAATTTCGCCGTGTGCAGCTTGGACCGGTCATCGGGGAAAAGCTACCTAGAAAGACGCAACAAAACTAAAAAAAAAAAAAAAATCTCTCAACTGGACGACTTCTCTGTAACACAAGCATTGATTTTAACTACTGCTGTACGTTTTATAGAGTCATATATATTTCATTCGTGCAATCTGAGCACACAAAATGCATGCATAAGGACAAGTGGCAGAGCTAGAAATTTTTACTATGCAAAAAATATTTATCTAGAAAATACATTGTTTTTCTGAACGATACAAACGAAAAAGGAAGCGACGAGGGAAGGGAAAAAAAAATCTCAGCCTCGTGCTGAAAAATAACAACACGAGGGAGTTTTCGGTGACAAATAGGTGTAACCTTTGACATATGTACCATCTACATCCTTGTGGCACTTTGTATGATGGTGAAACGTTTCACATAACCTCTAGGTCGAGTCATCTAATAAGGTCCACATATAAGTTGGGTATAGCAATTTCTCGTGATCCTCTAGCATGTGCTCGAATTTGATCTTCTTCTTTTCACTTTCGTATTCTCTTTGTGCGTCACGAATGGCCTGACCAAGATCATCGGCGGGCTCATCTTCTACCCCTACCTCTTCTTCAGCTTCCCCTATTGCAGTATCATTAAAGGCCCCATATTCAGCAATAATGTCATCATCGTCACATTGTTCTTCTTCACCTTCTTCCATTATAACCCCGGTTTCTTCGTGCTTCGTCCAACAAATATAGTTTGGCATGAAACTCGACTTCAACAAGTGTGAATGAAGACTCCTTGAGCTAGCATATTCCTTCAAATTCTTACATATGGCACATGGGCAACACATGAAACCATCGCGTTTGTTTGCCTCGGCCACACGTAAGAAAGAATGCACTCCCTCAATGAACTCTTGGGAGCAGCGATCAGCATTGTACATCCAATGCCGGCTCATCTGCATTACATGACATACATACCATATTAAAACCTAAAATATAATTAGTTAATTATACGACATGCATGCCACCACATAAGGTATTAATTTATGAAAGTCTCGCTACAATGTAGACAATCCTAACTATCACTAAAAAAACTAAAGCTAAAATGCACTTCAGCAGCATAAGGATTTCGCGACCAATCCCAACTAAAACAGACAGATCATGTGTTTGTTCAACATCTATGGGCTTCTTCCGCAGAATCACTGCCTCATCAGCCGCCGTAGCCACCTGTGCAAGAGAGTTTTGCACGTGTTCAACATATTCTTCCTCTCAGTACAAGCCTGAACATCCAGTGCCATCTCACTGAAATTAAAACAAAAAATTAGAACTTTAATCACAATCATCATGAAAATAAGTATAAATTAACCATAATTATCAAATGCGACAAAATAACTCACATTGCGATCCGGACACTTATAGAAGATACGGCCCTTATTGGGGCACTCTTTCCTCACCCGGTACTCCATCACAATTTTCTCCTCACACTTGCCGCATACAATGAGAGGGAGGTCCGGCCTCAGTCGCTTTGTAACCCGATGAGAGGCTGAGGACCCAGAAGCAGTTGCCATCTACTCTCTATACTCATTTTTAATATAATATAAATTTCTCATTTTATAAACAGATAAAATTAAAAAAACTCTAAAATTCTCTATATCTCTAAAGCATGAAGTGTGCTATGCATGCTAGAAATAAAAGCTGAATACTAGTTTTGAATAACTACTTTAACCTTCCTTTATCCAAATATGCAAACTTTAAAGTGATTTTGAGCTTAAATGGCTTATAAATAAAAAAATCTACCATAAAAAAACACATATATCTAGTCCACAAAATGAAATAAGCTACTGATGAAACATGAGAGTATAAAGTTGATAACCTTTAGAACCGAAGAATCGATGGAGGAATGGAAAAAATCTTGTGATCACCGGTGATGAGGAAGAAGAGAGGCCAGCGATGAAGCAAGAACACTAAGCTCGAAGTGGCTCGGGCTCGGGGAGGAATAAGGGGTATATAGGAGGGGACCTTTAGTCCCGGTTGTAGACAGAAACCAGAACTAAAGGTCACTTTCTAGTCCCGAACAGATCCTCTAGCCGGAAGTAGACTTTTACTCCCGGTTGGAGAGACCAACCGGGAGTAAAAATAAACCTTTAGTCCCGGTTGGTAGCTCAAACCGGGACTAAAGGTCCCCACCAGCAAAAGCCTGGCGCAGTTGCCATTGGGCAGAGACCTTTAGTCCCGATTGGAGCTACCAACCGGGACTAAAGGTTTCTCTAGTCCCGGGCACGAAAAATACCGGGACTACAGCCAAATTTTAAAGTGGATCAAAGGTCGTTTCTCTACTAGTGTAGCCACTAGGTAGATAGTAGTATTTTCTAAATATCTCTTTTATGGTTGCAGACATGCGTAGTCCCTTACATTTACGTTGTTTAGACCCTTATAGTGTCCGGTTTAGATAACCTCTAAGTTGATTTATACTAAGACATCCTAGGGCCAAACATAGAGCGGGTAAGTAGAAATGTCTAGATTGATTTAGGTTTAGTAACCCAAGGGTTCATATACCTTTAGGTCGAGTGCATTCTCCAAATGTTTGTATTGATTTAGGTTGAGTCATCCAAGAATCCAAGTATAGGATGGATAAGTAGCCCTTGGGTGGTTACTATATTCCAAATGTCTCACTCTTTTATAGTGGAACCCCTTAAGTTTGTCTTTTTCACCCTTGTGAGGTTGTGGCCCCCTAATTGATTTAGATATAGATTGATTTAGGTTTAGTCACCCAAGGGTGCAGATACAGGATGGGTAAGTACCCTTTGTGTGGTTTTCCATTCTTCAGATGTCTAGATTGATTTAAGTTGAGTCATCTGAGAGTCAATATAAAGGATGGATAAGTAGCTTTTGGGTGGTTACTACTTTTCAAATGTCCTCTCTCTTTTATAGTAGTGAATATGTGTAACCCCTTAAGTTTGTCTTTTGCACCTTATGGGACTGTGGCCCTCTAATTGATCCAGATTTAGCCATCTTAAGTCCAAATATAAGGTGGGTGAGTAACCTTTGGGTGGATAGCATTTTCCAAATGTCTCTCTTTTATAGTAGCACACATGTGTAAACCCTACATTTCTGTGGTTTAGACCCACGCGGCTCTGTCATATTGCCATCCTGCCCCAAATAACTCTAAATTGATTTAAATTGAGTCACGCAATTCCAAAATATATGGTGGGTAAGTAGCCGTTGTGTGGGTACAATATTCTTCAAATGTATTGCTCTTTTATTATATTTTTTAGAAAGGATGACAAAAGCTTTGTTGTAGATTTTATTAGACGATAAAAAGAAAAGGCAAGAGCTTTACAAAGTATTTACAGCTGGACAGTTGAGCCTCCATTGGGGGAGAAAAGAGCAACAAAGTTGAAAAAAAACCCCCAAAAAACCGACTTAGAAACACCAACACAAGAGGGGGCTCGCTAACTGTCCAGTAACTACTGTGACTCACCGCAACTAACGGACAACTGCGATATTGCTAGATTTTGCACGGTGGCCGTGGCCGCACGGTACTGGAGAATATCATAAAAAGACATACCCAGTGCAGAGAGCTCTCGCTATGTGCGGGGTCTAGAGAAGGGTGTCAGTGGCAAGCCTTACCCTCGCTTGTACAATGCGAGAAGACCGCGACTCGAACCCGGAATCTTCCAGTCAAAGGCGGTAAGACTCTACTTGTCTTGGAGTTAAGGTTTTGTGCTGGAAGGTTTGCCTATTCTTTTCCTTTCAAATATTCCACCAAAAAGTAAAAAATTAAGATCCCATACAAATCTCGTCTCTGGGTTTTGTCCACTCCTCCTGCACTTCCACCAGTAGTATGAATTAAGCGATCCATTTGTATCAACCGTGTTAAGCACTGATAAATTGAACCATTGCTTGATATCCTTCCATGCTGTTTTAGTGAACGTGGTGTTTCATGATCGCTTCCACATAACTTGCATTCAGGGTCGTTTGGCCATCCACGCTTCATTAAATTGTTTGTCGTGAGGATTTTTCTTATGTAGCACGGTCATGCAACAAAAAAAAAAAAAAAACAGCACTTTGGTTCATAGTATAAACAGAACTAGCAAAATGATTCGTGAATTTGATTTCTGATTGTGCATGATTCGATTGGATTGGCTAGTACATAATCTTGTGCGACAAACATTATTGTTCGGCAGGCCATAAACGATTGTGGATTATTTACTGCTGGCTGATTTGGTATGTGAGAAAAATACCGTTTCAGCTTATAATCCACGATCGTATACGAGCAAGCGAACAGGCCCAGGACCCAGCTGGTGGCAGTCACCTTCCGAGCCTTGTTGTCGATGAGGAGCTTTTGCGAAACTGATGGACATTATTGTGGCTGCTAGCTAGAAGGAGAACTTGAACACCATGTCGTGCTTGTACACCTGCCCCGGCCTGACGATCTGGGAGGGAAAGTCCGGGTGGTTCACGGCGTCCGGGAACCCCTGCGTCTCCAGGCACAGCGCGCCGTACTGCCCGTACACCTTGCCGCCCTTCCCCACGACGTCCGAGGAGGAAGTTGCCCGTGTAGAACTGCACCCCAGGCTGGTTCGCCCACAGCTCCATCGCCCGCCCCGACGCGCCGTCCCGGACGACGGCCACCTTCCGCAGCGCCCCGTCCTCCCCGTCCACGGCGTAGTTGGTGTCGTAGCCGTAGACGCCGGCCTTGCCGCCGGAGACCTGGCGGATGCGCGAGCCCACGGGCGTCGGGGCGCGGAAGTCGTAGGGCGTGCCGGCCACGGGCGTGACGACGCCCGTCGGGATGAGGGCGCTGTCCACGGGCGTGTACCGGGACGCGAACAGCTGCACCGTGCTGTGGAGGACGTCGCCGCTGCCCTCCCCGCCCAGGTTCCAGTACGTGTGCTGCGCCAGGTTCACCGGCGTCGCCTTGTTCACGGCCGTCGCGTTCATGTGCACGCGCAGGACGTACGGGGACGCCAGCTGGTACGTCACGTACACGTCCAGGTCGCCTGGGAAACCTGTTCCACACACACACACACACACAGAGAGAGGAGAGAGAGGAGAGAGAGAGGAGAGAGAGAGGAGAGAGAGAGAGAGAGGCGTTTCGATCGGTCACACTCATTTTAGCGATACAACACATGCATGTGCCGTTTTCAGTTTCTCAATTCAACTCCCGGCAATCAGTCAAACCTTGAATACCAGTGCTGATGTTACAGATTTGACCGTGTCTGGGGTTCCAAAGTTTGAAAATTTTCTCAAAGAAGGGACAGAGGGAGTAGTATTTGGTTTAAATGCAGATTGGTTCTGAAAAAGATGTGTTTTGTTTTTGGACTGAGAGAGTATGTAATGTCTCAGTGTTACCTTGTTCCCCATCGAAACTATGGTAGTACAGTGTGATGTAGGGCGAGGCACCGCCGCCGACAAATTCTTTAACCGTCCATATAGCCTGACTGAAACCCCTATGGCCACCTGAACAAGGGTAAGGTAAATTTTGCCATTGTTCATGCAGCATAGTGGAGTTATCTAGAACTGAGAACATTTCAATTCACTGAACCCTGAAGCATATACCATGAAGTGTGTTGTTGCCATCGTTTTTAAAAAGATGATAAGCTTTTCCATCAAGCACGAAGCGTGCATTGGCAATTCTGTTGGCTACTCGTCCAACAAGTGCTCCAAAGTAGCTTGTACCATTCTGACAGCAAAACAAGTTAGGACATTATCTAAAAAAAAACAAGTTAGGAGCTTTATTTACTTATCCATTGAGAACAAAACTGAATATACTATAGCACACTGCAGAACTGTGGAAGAATTCAATTTGAACTGTTGTCCTATTGGCAAAAGGTTGGCAAAGTTGTTTTTTTTTAGAAAAAAAAAAGATTGCATTTAACCTGTTCTCCTATTGGCTCTAGCGAGATTTAATTAGCTTGGTCACTATGCTATCCTTTTTTTAGTGCTGTGACTAAATCGCAACCACACTGGAAGTCGATAACTACGAAGTATACTACATGACAAGTGAAGCTTCAGAAAAGAGGATAAAATGGTAAGAAATATTTCTGAATTTGTATGGTTAAAAAGCTGGGGAACAAATGAACAAGTCACAGTCTTGGACAGAGATCAGTAGATCACGTGGTGGAGGTTGTCTCACGGGTAACATGGCCACCGGCATAAATAAAGAAATTAAACTGCATCCAGCTAATCTCCAAATCGTTTTGTCGATTCTTCTGGTTCTCCAGAGTTTCTCTTTCTTTTCTCCACTCTCTCTTGTTTTTTTTTCCCTTCTATTTCATCACCAAATATACTTATCTCTCTGTGTTTTAGAAAGGTTGAGACGTGGCGAACACATCTCAATTTTTGAGTGGCCTGTGGGGGTTGTTTTCTCTGCCTGGGACCTCCCCGTGTAGAAAACTCAGCTCAAACTGAAAGCGACGACATAGGTCCTTGTGGTTGTTTTCAATCTGATGACCTTCTCTACTTTTATATCCCTGAATGATTGACTAGTTGACAGCGGTTTTGCGGGATATTCGATGCCCAAGGAATTTGAATACATCTTCTCCTTGCATATATACTACGAATACGAAGTATCAAGTATGGAGCAAATTCGGAAACTGAAAATTAGGAAGGAAAAGGAATGCATGTCGAAGGCTCACTACGTTATGCAGGCCACATCTGCATCGGTCAGCAAGGTGCAAACTGACAAGCACTAGTACAGTTCGTAGAATTGTTGCAGAGATAAACATAAACCAAGCGGTGGGCGCAACATAGGTTATGTCAGTAAGAACGGGAGCAGTGTGTGATAGTGAACCTTACCACGTATCCTCCAATGGTGTCATAGCCAAGCACGACGTCAGCCAAATCCCCTGGAAAGGAAGTTGGGGAGGCAGAGTAAATACGCTGGTGATGGTGGACTAATAATCGCACACGTACAGCAGAGAGGACGGACGCCATGGATGGATTCTTGCAGAGAGGATCAGAGGAAAGTCGAGCGCACCTTTGGAATCCGGGAGGACGACGGAGGTGATGGTGGCGCCCCAGTTGGTGACGCTGACGGAGAAATCGCCCGCCTTGAGCTCGTACACGCCGACCATCTTCCTCCCCGCCGCCGCATTGGCCGGGACGAGGGTGGCGACGCACGCGCACAGCAGCGCGAGGAGCAGCGGAGCTCTAGCCGCCATGATCAGCCAACGCAGACGTGGTGTCGCCGTGCGTGCGTGCCCGGGTGCGCCTTAAGAAGGACGACGAACGAAGGCAGAAGCAGAACAGGAGCAAGAGGGACGACTGACTGACTGACTGACTGGGAGGGCGACTGACGACAGCTGCTGGAATGGATGGATGGACATGTATGCAGTCAAAGATGTAGCTGGGATGCGATAAGGTAGTAGTGCCAAATCCGAAGTGGTCACTCCTCCTCGGTTCCTGCTCCCAAATGCCAGGCCCGGCCCGATCGAATTGTCGTCTCGTGAGCACGCCGCACGCCGGGGCCAGCCGGCCACCGCTTGTCTCGCGTTGCTCTTGTCCGCAACCGCAAGCTAATCTGCGCTACGTACGCGCCTGCCCATCCAGCTGCCTCCTTTGCGGGGTGAGCGGCAGAGCGCCGGGCGCCGGCAACTTGGCTGGCACATGGGCGGCGACCGGCGAATATTCGTGCTGCGCATGATGGTCCAGCCTACAGCGCTTGAAACATCAACATGTACGCACGCTCGCCGCTTGTCCGTGCATGGTCCCTGCGCACACTCAGATCCACTTCCGATCGGAGGAAAATCGATCTGCGTCTTTCGTTGCCCACAGATTGTCGTTGTCGTCCAGGGCACGTTGTGCTTAAATCGTGTAGGCACGCGGCGGGAGGGATCCACCGTTGCGCCGCTGACAAATTGAAGCGATCGGCTCTGGAGAACCCGGAAAATTCAGAGTGGCGAGGCACTTTGCCCTGTTCGCTTTGCTGATAAGTCATGGCTGAAAGTGAGAGAAAAAATACTGTTCGTTGGCTGAAAAAGTACGGCTTATAAACCAAGCGAGGAGTCGGATGATCGTGACCGCGGCAGACACAGACACGGGACAAGAACGCAACAGGGTCACGGCCATTGTGGACCGCCTGCAGTTGAACCAGCTAGCGGAGCAACGCAGCACGCTACAACTCGTACGATGATCATACCCGTTGCAGTTGCAGGGACGAAACAAGAGCAATCTGCTAGTAGTGCGCTCGGGTTTCATTCACACTGGAACTGGAAGGCCACCAGAGAGCAGCACTAGATCGCTGGCCCCTGGCAGTGGCAGGCAGGGCAGCCCTTTCGTTTCGAGCGTGCAGTTCACAAGTGCAGATCCGCACAACGTCACGCGTCAGCACTCAGCAACCCGCTCAATCTTGGATCATGTGGTTCTGATTGACTTGAAACAGTGCGTCACAGTGAGTGCTAGATTTGACGACAAGGTCGGAACTACGGTTTAGATCATATCAAGAAAAGGGAGGTTGAAAAGTGAAAAGCAAGAGTGCTACGACACGTACGGTCTCTGATTTCTGGGTACGGTATAACACACAGAGATCTCAGGTACGTGATTCATATGTTTCTAATGTTTTTGTTATATATATACTTGTACCTCATCGTGCATGAGAGAAATGGATCCTATCACACGCTGCAACGTTTATTCAACTTGTGTTCACATTTTTTTCTTGTAAAATGTTGTGAACAACTACCCATCATAGAAAGAATACAATTTCAATTTTGTTGTGAGTCGAATCATCTTAAATGTTATCAAATTTATGTAAAAAAGATCAATATTTATGATACGAAATAAGTATCATCAGACTTGTCGTAGAATAAATTTCTTTATATCGTACCTATCCAATGTTATACAAGTTAATACTTTTTTCGGCAACACTAGCGTCTGGATGTTCGGACGCCCGTGGCTGCTCCGTCCCATCCACTCGGATTCGCGCGCCGCCCAAGCCAGCTCCGTTTACCATGCTCGCATCCGAACCGCCTGCTTCAAATGCGCTGCCCACACTGTTCGGATGACTTGCCTCCGCCTCTACCACACTGGCACGATGCACGTCTCTTCCCGAGCGCCCAAAAGACTCGCCCCGCCTCTTCCACAATGGCACCGTGCGGCATGTGCCTCATTCCCACACTGCGGGCGGCGGCATGCACCTCCTCCATGCGTCGGTGGCCGCGGCATGGCCCTACCTGCCCTCATGGACACCAATGCAGACGGTCTACACTTGCAACATGAAACACTCGAAATACAACAAACATTTGAAACAAATAAAATATTTAGGACATACGCTTGCAACATGTGTGTGAAACGTATGCAACATCCAGATAAAACAATTACAACATATAAAGACACTTACTGCAACATAAGACTGAAACAGCTGAAACATTTAGAATATATTGTTGCAACATATGTGTGAAAACATATGCAACATCTAGATAAAAACGATTACAACATACGTCTGGAAATAGATGAAATATTTTGAACAAACACTTGCAACTAGGGATGGCAATGGGCGGATTCGGATCAGGTGGAGCCTTCGCGGACATGAACTCAAAACCCGAAACCGCCCTGAACACCGGTTCGAGTGATAATCGAAAGCCTGAAACCAAACCCGGTGGATCCCCGAAACCCGATTGGTTAACCGAAACCTAAAGATGAGCAAACAAGCCGCCCGGCCCAGCCCGGCATGGGCCCGATAGGGCACGGCATGGAAGGGCCCACCGGGCCGTGTCGTACCAGACCTTCGTGCCTGGCCGACGGCCCGGGCCGTTTTTCGTGGTGTGCCAGCCCAAAAAGCCTGGGCCCAGAAGTTCACCGAGCGGGCCCATGGCCCATCAGCTGCCAATAGAGAGAGGGGAAGGGGAGGGTAGGAGGCAGGGGACGTGGCGGCGACCGCCGGCGTTCTCGCCGCCGAGCAGAGTGACACAGATCCAGAGAAGGCGTGGAGGAGGCTGGCACGCCCGCCCCTGAGGAGCTCGAAGCCGGATCCGGAGGAGCTGCTCCAAGCCGGCGCCGGCCAACGCGCTCAAAGGCAGTGTCCTTGACGCCGCTGCGCTGGAAGCGCAGGCCACCGCGCTCGAAGCAGAGGGAGTCGCGAGCGCTCGAGCGGGATGGTAAGGCTAAGGTGTGGGGCCACGAGCGCTGTGGTGCAGGGACACGAGCAGGACGGGACGTGATGCGAGGAATCACGAGACTCGTGACTCGCGGGCGCGAGCCGAGAGGGAGTGCGGCTGGGGGAGGGAAAGGGGGAAGTGAGTTAGCAGGCCTTAAGGTTACATGGTGGGCTGTTAGCACTTAGCATTCCTTGGAGGTCACCAGGCCGTACCGGACCTATCTCTAATTGTCGTGTCGGGCCGTGCCGCCCGGCGTGCTTGAGCATCGGCCCAGGGCCAAAATTTCATACTTTGTGTCGGGCCATTAGGCTGCGGGCTGCAGGCTCATCTTTACCGAAACCCGAAACCCACCACTACATGGCAATACAAAATAATAATAAGGAATTTTTAGCAACATATCCATGATGCATTTTACATATTCATATGTATAAATAAGAGGCAATAAACAACACACAATTTCATGACTCAACTTAGAACAAATTTAATTGCTTACATAAACAATTTATTAATAAAAACACATGAGTTTTTTATTCAAAATGTCTATTTCGTACCTCCATTGGGCATCCGTGGGTGAAAACCGAAACCCGAAACAGAACTCGATAAGTTTCGGATCCCCGAACCCGAAAACCGTGGGGGGAAATTCAAACCCGAATCTGAACCTGCTGGACCCGAAACTCGCGGATATCTGCCCCGAGCCTGCCCCGCTGCCATCCCTACTTGCAACATGCTTCTGAAATACTTGCAGCACCCGATCTATTTTTGCAACATACCTTTGAAATGACTGAAACACCTAAAACATACTTTTGCAACATAGGGGAAGGGAAGCCTTGGCTAGTCGATTCCAGCCGTTGGAGTCGGAGCTGGCGGCGCATGA
This sequence comes from Miscanthus floridulus, assembly GCF_019320115.1. NCBI lineage: Eukaryota > Viridiplantae > Streptophyta > Magnoliopsida > Poales > Poaceae > Miscanthus > Miscanthus floridulus. The sequence continues at coordinate 50,396,317 of NC_089591.1, read as the reverse complement.
GCACCACCGCCACCATCGCCACCAGTACCGGGCTTGGCTCGGCGGCAACGGTGAGGGATGAGGGGCAAGGAGCGCCATGGCCACTGGGATGGTGGGGGAGCTCGGTCGCCAGGGTGAGAGAGGGTGCCACCGGGGGTGGTGAGGGCGCAGTGCTGGGATGGAGGAGAGCCGCCCACTCCCCTGCAACACCGACGTGCCACCTTCATGGATCTCGCTCTTTCTCCATGGATCTTGCCGGGGTAGGGAGAGGGTCGCTAGATCTGCGGGTGTTGGGGGTTCCCGGTGGTGGAGGACACCGGGAACTAGTGTGCTGTGGCAAGGGATGAGGAGCGCGCGGAAGGGGTAAGGACGAGAGCAGAGCGGAGCAAGGTGTGCGGGAGTTGATTTTGTTTTTTAGGTGAGCGGCACATGCGACAGTGAGTGGAGCAAGTTTCGGCCTTCCGGATGTCTCAATGGTAACATAACCGTTTTTCTTTATATTAAACTTGATCTAAGATAATTTAACTTATGAAAAAATTATACTACCTTTGGTACCTAAAATTGCTTCTTCTTTTTTGATAGAGGGCGTATTCTTCTTGAACAGGCACTACAAAACAGGTGAGTTGTTCCCACCTCCCTAGAGGAAAGGTAGGAAACGATACTCCAGACATCATTTCAGTATTTCAATACGGTTCAGGCCAAACCGAACGTCATATACTTTCTCAGGCTGCGTTCTAATTTTATCTACAGATACATGGGGGTTTGGGGTCCTTCTTATGTCTGATGTCTCACCAAAAGGAGGCCAAAAGGACCGACAGCAAATTCAATCCCTGTTCGGATCTTAGATTCAACGACTGCTGAAAGCCTGAAACACAGAGGGACAGGGATCACGGCCTGGTGCAGGGCTGGCCCTTCCCTACACCGTACTATGACTGTGAGATCTGTGGCCACACGTAGGACTATAGGAGCCTGCTCCTGGGAGCAGTTCCTGAATCATCCAAGTATCTGTTCTCTGCAACAAAAGAGTTAAAAGGAGAAACTCGTTACTAGCAGCTTCTGGATTTGTATCCATACTGCAAAACAAAGGTCAAGATGCATGAATGAGCAAGCAAAAACAAAATCTTAATCTGATACCACCCTGCATCAAAAGCAAATTTGCACTAATTGCTCGACATAAGGGGAAGGCAGGTGGTGCCGTCGAGGATTTAGGCGCGGATGGTGATTCAGTTGAGGATCCAATTCTGCTACGACGCCGTCGACTGACCCTGGCGCCTCGGCCTATCTCCGTTCTGGCAAGATCGAGACTGGTGGCTTCCGCTGATGAAGCTTCTGTACATCCATCGGACAACCAGCTAGAGGATGAAGAGGCGCCTGCGACGTCGGCGGAGTACGGTGAGTCTTTCCATTCAGCTATTTTGGCAGGTTTTAACCCCGACGAGGCAACTGGTTATGCTCTCGAAAAATGTTCCGGCGAATTCAATGCCAACAAGAACAAGTTCTCTGCACAATCAGAGGAAACTTTGTGTGAAGATTTTTGGAATCAAATCGGCTTCCCAAAGGGATCTCGATGGTGGGAGTCTGACTCACAGCTCCCTTGCCAATCGACTTTTGCCGGTTCTCAATCTTCAAACGAGGCTGATACTGTGGATCGGGAAAATACTCGACCATTCGCAAATCAACCTGCTCGTACAAAAATTTCCTCTCCGGCGACCTAGGATGGTTCGTCCATGGAGGGGACCCTTGCCCAAACCTCGTTCGTCAGCTCCAGTGACGCTGGCCACATTCATGCCGCCTGAATTGGTAACTAATCCCGATCGGGTTGCCGTGGATACCGCAGTAAATTCAATTGCAAAACAGAGTCAAGATCTACGAGTCCTAGTTGAGCGGGCAAAATCCTTTGGTCGGTCCAGAGGTGATCTGGTGCGATCGTGTCCTTGGCGGACCCACGTGCGGGTGACACAAAAACACCAAATGCCAATAGCGCTCATAACCTAGCGACAGATCATACGCGAGCCGCCGCCATTCCATCTCGCCCTACCTACGCCGAGATGGCGGCTCGTGCACCACCACCACCGATTCGTGATTTTCACCAAAACAGACCCCCACGCCGGTTCGATCGGCCTCAGAGAGGTCGTGGCACTGGACCGGGCGTTGGTCATGGATATGTTAGCCGTCATCTAGGAAGACATAATGCAGCAGGGCGTGGAGATGGTCGTGGAGCCCAATCGGACCATGACAGGAATCAACGTGGCCACCAGCAACACTTTCAGCAAGCAGAATAACGGCCTCATGGGCAAACTGAAGCGTCTTCTGCTACTGTGGAGGCAATAAAGCAGCAAGACAAGCCGGAGGCATCAGGTTCGCATCCACAGCCTTTGGCCTCCACTGATCTTGCAAAGCCGAAAAAGGTCAAACCACCTCATCGTTTTAGGTGTAAGTGTAATGGCCATTTAGCAGATTGTTGCAAGGCGGATCTAGATTGTTTTATTTGTAATAAGAAGAATGCCCACATTTAAGCAAAGTGCCCTCTCGTTGAGCTTCCAAAACCAACAGCGTCCATGCTAGGTTCTGCTAAGAATGAGCTGAGTTTTTTCCACGTACCAGATTTTGAGTTCAAATTGGAGACCCCGAAACCATCTCCTACTGCTTTGATAAAGGCGGCGGGAATTGATGCAGCCACAGTTCAGACAGAGCTTGCAAAATTCATCACAGCAGACTGGAACTGGGAAGCGCTTCCTCATGGGGATGACTCTTTCCTGGTGGAATTCCCATATGAGGATGAACTCAAACGAAGAGTCGATATTGATTTTTGTTTGAAGAATCATGGGGTCACATTGACAATCTCAGAGTGGCAGGATGCTAGTGACTCTATTCCGGCTTATCATCTTGATGAAGTTTGGGTTCATGTCAGTAAAGTCCCTCATCCTTGGCGCCATTACCTTGGCTTTTGGGCACTCGGTACAGTCATTGGTGCTACTGTAGATGTTGATATGCTCACTTATATGGGAAAAAAGGTGTGATCCGGATTCGGGTGGGGATGATGAGCAGAGAGTATTTACCCTTTACCACCGATGTGGTTTTTGGAAAAGTAGGACATGAAGTACTTTTTAGTTTGGAGGAGGCAAATTTTGAGCCAGCAATCCCTCCACCAAATCCAGATTACTCGGGATGAGGATGCGGCTGGAAAAGATGATGCAAATCATGGGCGTGATGGTGGACAGGCCCAGAAAACGCAGAAAACTACAGAGAACACGTCATCTTCATCTAATGCCCCTACAGGAGGTGGACCTGTGCCAATGCAATTGGCAACTGCGATGTCACTGCTTGAGAAAAAAGGAAGCCTAGGGAAACTGAGCCAGTTACTAAGCCTAGATGACATAGCTAAGCTACCGACTGTGTATGGTACCCCTCCGGCCAAGAATGTCAAAGGCAATGCATGTTCAGGAAAGAGTCTTCATCCACCAGAGAAAGCTACTAGTGGTGAACGTACTAGTACTGAACCCAGTTTGGAAGCTACAGAACAATCATTAGTGGCTGGGACACATACTTTACCTTCTGATCAGTCACACTCGCCAGGCTCAGCAAAAAGGTGACACCTACTCAGCCCATGCCAACCTCGCCTAGGCCAAAGGTTGGGACAAACAGCAGGTCGACATCACCTATTCCCATGTTGTGTGAAATTCATAGCAGTGTTAGACCAGAGATACCTCATAGCAGCAGTTCTGCTCCGACCATCAGGCAGACAGTTAAGCCTGCAGAATTAGGCGATCTGTTGATGTCAAGGTTGATGACTCTGCGTCCGTCGGATTCAAGCAAGCCGGGCAAAGATGTTCCAGCTAATATTAATGATGGTCCAGGGTTACAATCCCCTTGAGGTACAAATGAAAATTCATTATCGCTATTGAATTCAACTGAAGGACTACGACGTAGTACACGTACTAATATCCAATCTGCTGATGGAATTTCCACAGCTGACGAGGATATGACAAGCAAAGCTATGGAAGGGCTACCATCCGAAATTTGGATAGCCCTCCGGAGAAGAAGTCGGCGGCTGCACAGAGTGTGGTGCCGCATTCGCCTTCATCTCCGTCGATTCCATAGCCTGGTATGCATAGCTCTTGCCCTACTATTTCCTTTATTCCTATTTCGAATGCTTGTTGTGTTAGTGAAAGTGCATCTAGCCCTTTAGTGGGTTTTGGATGATTGAATGACAACGTGATTAAAGGACTAACCTATTTGCTAAGTGTGGACAGGTAATAGGTTATCTCACAGGTACTTAATAAAAGCCAAAATGATGTGTTGTTGTATAAACAATCTAGTTTAAGTACAAGACAACAATGCAAATAGAATTCATGCAAAGGCTTAATTATTGTAGGATTTCCATGTACTATGTAAAAAGCAAGCTTGTAAGAATTAATTAATGAGACGTAAGGGATTGCATATGGATTGGTCTCATATTTGAAGCTTGCTAAATTGATATGAAAAAGATAACAATACATGAATGGATGATTCAACACAAAATGTGACTTGATAGCTTGAGATGATGAAAATAGCAAGGAAAGGCTTCGATGTACTAAGCAAGGGTGAAGGACAAGCGACGGCTTGGCGGCCGAAGAACCTAGCTAGGGTGAAAAAGGAAGTACTTGAATTTAGTTGATATACTAATCAAGCTATGATGTTCATGTTTATGTGGAGGATCAAATCACTATTGGAGTGTTTGATGGAAGTGACTTGATACATTTGGGATTATTCAAGTTTGATGAATGGAATCAAGTCACATGCTCAAGATGGCTATGCTCAAGTGAAAAGATCAATATCAACATGTTAGCACCCTTACTTGATGAAGATTAAACGAGACGTCATCAATTCCAAATAGATCAACTCAAGTGGTATAAATTCATTTTTCCTCTTAACTTGAGTTTAATAGGTATGTCGTACTATTAAGAGGGATACATCATGTTGATAGATAATGTTTCATAAGTGCTCAAGCCAACCCATGTGAGTTTTAAGTATTTGAGCGACAAAAGAGCTAACTTTATTTTGGCTGGTCTAGCAATACCGGACGTGCCCAGCAGCTGCAAAATTGTTGTTCTCGGGTTGGTTCGTCGAGAGTTCCGACGGTCGGGAGTCCCGGTAAGGGTTGGGAGTTCCGACGTCTCGCACTTTAACTGACTTGGAGGGTTCACTATCCTGGTCCGGTATGCCTGACCAGAAGCCAATGGCTAGTTTTCAAAAGTCTTAAGGGTCGAGAGTTCTGACGTAAGTCAGGAGTTCCGACGGTCGGGAGTTCCGGCATGCGTCGGGAGTTCCGACACCTCACATACTTCAACTCAGTTACATGTTTTTCAAAATTGCTGAGGGTCGGGAGTTCCGACGTAAGTTGGGAGTTCCGACGGTCGGGAGTCCCGGCATTCATCGGGAGTTCCGACGTCTCACAACTTCACTGTAACTTAGTTACCGTTGGCGCAGTGTAAGTCATACTGTCCGGTATGGCAACGGCTAGTTTTTCAAGGGGGCTATAAATACCCCCAAGCCTCCACCTTTGGAGGCTGCTGATTCTGCTGACGTACTCACACGTTTTTGAGCCTTACCAACTCTCCTAAACCCTCTCTTAGTGAGTGCGTGATATAAATTGCAAAATCCATTTGTGGGTTAAGAGAGAATTTAAAAAAGAGAGCAAGCCACTACTTGAGCACTTGTGCATATTGTCAATCTCGTGATTCACATTTGTTACTCTTGGACTCTTCGGTCCTAGACGGTTAGGCGTCGCCGGAGAACATCCGAGAGATTGTGGTGTGCCACGGAAAGTTTGTAACGGTCGATTCCGCCACCTCGGAATCATTTAGTGGAAGGAGGAAAAGGAGTTGGAAAAGACTCCGGCTAGAGTGACCTTCGCTGACCTTCGCTGGATCGCCCGCAGCCCCCTCAACAGAGAGTAGGACTCGAACGAGTTCGAACTTTGGTAAAACAAATATTGTGTCTTAATTTGTATTTCATTCAATATTTGTGTTGCTCTAGCTCTTGTGCAGGTTCTCTGTGTATATTGATATCTATAGTAGGTACATGTAGTTTGGTTTGAAGATAGAAATCGAAAGGAGCAAGTTCGGGGCTGTTCTGCAGAAACCGTGCATACCGAACACGTCCGGTATTCATACCGGACACGTCCGGCATTAGAGCTCTGTGCTGAAAATATTTATTCGTAGTTCTAACTTTGTGTTGCAGGGTTGTAGCTTCTAGATATATTCTTTATACCTTGTATACTGTGTGGCTAACTTGTGAGGGGTGATATTACTCTTATTTGGAGTTTCCGAAACTTCCTTTACTAATTGTTTCCGCATTTAAAGGTGTTAATTTTTAGAAACGCATATTCACCCCCCTCTAGGCGGCATCCTAGGTCCTTTCAATTGGTATCAAAGCTAGGTTCTCATCTAAAGCTTCACCGCCGTGAGAAAAGGATGTCAACACCTATCGAGTTGGAGCCGGTGCTTCTCCAAAATGATGGTTCAAACTTTCTAACTTGGTCAATACATATACTCAATACTTTTAGAGATATTAGTCCTCTTGTTGAGCATATTGTGGATGCAAGCATACCTCTTTCTATAGTTGATTAGAGCAACTACAAAAATTTGTCAAAAGAGAAAGAGATATGTGTGTAACTCAATGCTCAAGCTATTAATATTATTTTGAGTACATTGAGTGTAGAGGTTCAAGATGAGGCAATCTTCAATGGACAACCACCTCCGGAGAGTGCTCATCTCATTTGGACTAGACTTTTTGATTTATATGGAAAATCCAAATGTGATGATGCACTTGAGATCGAGTCAATGGAAAGTATGTCCATTGTGTCTTCATGCAGCGAAGAAGCCTCACAAGACGTCAAGAGCGCCGAGCTGAAGCAAGAAGTGCAAGCAGCGCATAACCTGCTATCTGCCTGCATGTACCGGATGTGTCCAGCAGACCAGCAAGCAGCTGTTTGCAACGATGCTCAAGCCTGGTGGCGACCAAGTGATGAGTCAACCTCAGTATCTCATGATACTCATCACTTGTGTCTCATGGCCAAGAAAAGCAAGAAAAAGAGCAACAAGAAAGATCAAGAAAAGAAGAAAGCACAAGTAGATGATCAAGATGAGAGTGATGTTGAAGTTGAAGACAACTACAACCTTGATCATCTCAACCGCAAGGACAAGTTCATCATCATGAAGATAGTTGAAAAGAATGATGAACTTGAAGAAGAGATTGAGAAGCAAGAGCAATCACTTCAAAAGCAAGAATTGTTTCTCATCTCCAAGATGGAAGAACTAAAGGCTCTAAGTGAAAGGTATAAAAAATTATCAATTGAGCATGATTTAGTTACTAATTCCTCTTCTAGTGTTTCACAACTAGAGAAGAAAAACTTGGAGCTCAAGGCAAGGCTAGATGAACTATCAAGCAAGTATAATGTGCTACAAGCAAACTATGTTCATCTAAAGTGCTCTCATGATGAAGTAGTAGAATCAAGCATTATGCTTGAGGTGGCTCATGAGGTTGTGATTACATCGGTAAAATTTTCTCAACCTCTCACACATCCACTCACTAGTACACCATCTCAATTAAATGTTTCTTGTACTAATGAGTGTGCTCCTCAAGCAAGCCAATCTTAGATTGAGCTAAATCTTATAGAAAATATAGAGCTTAAAGAAGAAGTGCAAAGATTAAAGAAAGATGTGATTCGGTTGAAGGGTAAGGAGAAAGCACAACCTTCTCAAGATAACCGTGATAACATGGTGAAGAAGCTTGAGAAAGGTTCAAACCTTGCTTCCTCCAAAGCCCAACAAAAGACTCATATCTCAAGCAAGGCCAACACAACCAAGAGCAAGAAACATGGAAAAAGGATGTGCTATGGTTGTGGATTGTATGGACATGAGTGGGCTATGTGTCCACACAAGAGTTGGGCCGACAAGGTTGAAGCCGCCAATCAAAAGGCTTCTACCAAGGAGGCCAAGCAAATGAAGAGTGATGGACAAATCACTTATCTCATGAGCAAGAAATTGGGATATCCTACCAAGAAATGCCCAATGTACAAAGAGGCAAGAAAGGAAGCCCAAGTTGCAACAAGAAGATGCTATGGATGCATTGAGATGGACCATAAGGTTGATAGATGTCCATACAAGCAAAGCAAGCATAGAGCAAACAAAGGCCGCATATGCTATGCTTGTAGAAGAAAGGGGCATCTAAGCTATGAATGCCCAAATGGTAACTCACCTAAGCCGAACACATTTGTTTATAATGATATGCTTAGGAAGACCACAAATGGAGTTAGCATTAGCAAGGTGATGTGTTCACCACAAACTAATGCTAAAGCCATTTGGGTGCCTAAGCACTTGTTGACTAACTCAAAAGGACCCAACAAGAATTGGGTACCAAAGTGTGCTTAGGTTAATAATGTAGGTACTTGATGATGAGATAAAGGCTTTGGGGTGGTTGAGCAAGCAATTTGATAATAGTCACTCAATCTATCAACCAATTCTTATCATAATCCCTTATATGGTTGACCCGAAGATAATTCAATGAATATATCATATATTTCATCCTCATCATTGGTAACAAGTACCTAAACCTCTTAGGATAGCCTTTTTATTTGTTTTGTGCTCAATAGGGTCACAAATAAGTATATTTGTGAAACATTAAATGTGGCTAATTAATTTCACTTGAGATATATCATGTTTGCCATATGATGCTTTTGATCGCTCTCTAGTAGAGTAATTTATTTGTTGAGATGCTAGTATACAATAAATAATAAAGCTAAACAAAGAATCACAAGCAGCAAATTAATTGTGTCTGTCCTGCACCTATCGGACGTGTCCGGTATGCCTACCGGATGTGTCCGGAATGGCCAGGGACAGGAAGTAAGTGTTTCTGTTCTTTGTATTCCAGACGTGTCCGATATACCTACCGGACGTGTCCGGTATTGCAGCAACTAGAAAACAATTTGAATTACAACTGAGTCTTTGATCCGTATATTTTCATATATCCTTAACTTACTCAGAAGCTTGTGATTTATCAAAACTAAGTGGATTGTTAGCATCTCTTGAACTCAATTGTAAATATGGTGATTTTATTAGGTTTATGGTCAAAATGGAAAATTGGCTCTCAATTTCTTAATAGAATAAAAGTGCTTGTTGAAAGTCATTCAAATTACTTGAAGCACTTATTTAGGGGGGGCTAAATTTCTATTTTGCACCATTGTGGACTAACAAATTTATCTAGCATTCTTTGTAGTTCTTTGGATGAAAATGTATCTAGCATGATTATTTGGCAATTGAGGTCAACATAAAGATCATCATGCTATTTATCTTCCTAGTGGTATTCTTGTGGGCTCAAGGCAAAGATATGTGTTTACATACATACATTGTAAGTGCATCTAAGGCCCTTTATATGTTAGAATGAGCATTTGTGTGACATAGGAGAGATATTTTTCAAAACCCATAACTAGCATGTGTAGGTGGTGTGAATTTGAAAAACTATTTAAATCTTGGTCTTTATGACCTAGCCTTGTCATGTGATGATTATAGCTCTCCTTGATTGCTTGTTTGGCTAATCACACATGACATGGCTTTCTTAAGTCCAATCTACTATGTCTCACTCTATCTCTCTCAAGTAAGCGAAATCTTGTATATGCCAAATATTTGGAAAAGAGAAAATCAATTTATGGCATTGGATAAGGAAAGTGATGATACTCGGTTTGGATCAAGATTATATACCTTTTTGGACTGAGAAATAACAGTAAAGGGGATTGGAAGAGAGAAAACACTTTTTGAAATTATTTAGGCCAGCCCGCGTATACCGGATGTGTCCGGTATGCTACCAGACGTGTCCGGTATGAGCGGGGCTATAAAACAGAGCGTACCCCTTTAGCCCAGACAGACTTGTCTTCTTCCAAGCCAACCAGCCGACGCCTTCCTTCCTCACCTAGGGCGACCGAGGATTTCACCAAGGAAAGAGAGAGAAGGAGATCGCATTGGAAAAGGCTTGCATCAAGATTGAAGGCCCGGGGATTTGGATTTCTCATCGCCTTCTCATCTCTTCTCTCAAGGTACCCTAATCACGGACCTCGTCCGATCTACATGGTCAATACATGATTTTGAAATTCCTTCGGTCAATATGCTGCATTGGTGATATAGAAACAATGCCTAAAGTTTGGAATTGATCCGTGATGGTTTGAATCAAGGAACCCTAGTTAGGGTTGCTAGTCACCCATACCAAAAGTGTCCGGTATGCTACTGGACGTGTCCGATATGGCCCAGCAGAGCAGCTCCTCTACTTCCTTTTGATTCAATCCAATATTAGAATTGTATGTTAGGCTTAGCTTCTTTTGTATCTTCGTTTTGCAAACCTATTGACAGTTATGTGTCAAAGATGGATGTAAAACCATGGATCAAAGATTCTACGTTTAAATTGCAATTCGAGATTAAATTTTGGGCATGTATCTAAAATTTCTTGAAAATCTTTGGATACAGGACAGCAGCCATGAGTGGATGACAGGAGCCAAGGTCCAAGCACAGGCATGATCCTGCACTTGAAAAGTACAAGAAGACAAGACAGGAAATGCATCCTACATTCAAGCCGACCAGCAGGAGGTCTACCAAGGCTACCTCTAGTGCAGCAGCTTAGTATGCAGAGGGGTCCAGGAGCTCTTCTTCTGACACTGATGAGTTTAGAGTGGAGTCCAGAGAAGAAAGAAAGAGGAAGAGCACTCGCAGAGGATCAGATGGTGATAGCTCAGATGAGGAGCGGGAGATTGAGGAGGAGGAGCCAATTCCTCCAGTTCAGCACCAGCCTGGTCAAGGGATGCATTATGGTCTCCTTGAGACATGTTTGCCCAATGTGCCCTCTTATGTTCCTAGAGTTGACTTCAGGGGAAAGGGTATGACCAGAAAAGCTAGAGATGAGTGAAGGGTTGATCCGAGAGGCTTACCTAAGATTCAGTATGATCACCGCTTCCAGACAGCTTTTCACCTAGACTTCTACTCCAGTGTGATTCTCACCAGGAACCCAGTGATTGCCAGGTCTTAGTGGATTGACTGGGAGTACATTAGAGAGTTGCAGAAGGTCTCAGTTGATCATGCTATTGCTATTTGCCAGTGCACTGGGGTTTATGAGATCATGGAGTTCCAGCATAACTAGAACACAGAGGTAGTAGCTCGGTTCTATGCTACTCTATTCATTGAGGAGGATGAGAGGCGGATGCACTGGATGCTTGAGGGCCAGTGGTACAGTGTTGACTATGATGTTTTCGCCGCTCACCTTGGCTTTTCAGAGGATGACCTCCAGAGGGACAGGATCCACATCGAGCAGGTGTTACCTCCTGAGCAGCTCACATATATGTATCCTCCTGGTGGTGAGAGAGGAGCAGTGGGGAAGGTTCTAGGTCTTCACCCTACCTACAGATACCTAGACAGGATGTTCAGGAAGACTATTGACTGCAAGGGTGGAGACAAGGGCAACATTGCAGATTATTCTAGAAACCTACTCCATAGGATGGCACCTGATGCTCGGCCCTTCAGCGTGTTTGACTTTATTTGGTCCGAGATCAGTAGTGTGGGAGAGAGGCCCATCAAGGGCTATGGTTTTGCTCCTTATATCATGTATATGATTGAGCAGGTGACAGGGCACACATCCGAGTATGATAAGATTCACAAGGCCCTGAAGATTGTTGCAGATCTGCCTGAGACATGGTTACCTCTAGCAGGACCAGGAGGAGCAGCAGCAGCACCAGAGGCAGATGCACCTAAGAGTGGTGCACCAGTAGGAGCTTCACCTCCACCACGTGCTCCTTCACGCTCTACTTCACACCATGGCAGTCCTCCCTCGCCTATCCGTAGGCTTTTTAGCTCCATATTTGGGATGTGCCGGGACATCCAGATCTGGCAGTAGAAGGAGAGGGAGGCTAGGAGGAAGGATACTCAAACCTTGAAGCAAATTGCTTCTAGGCTTGAGCTTGAGCCTCCTAGGTCTCCAATATCAGATGAGGCAGCAAGTGAGCTTGAGACTGAGGAGCAGCAGCAGGCCAGATATGATAGAGAGTATGTTGAGTTCATTCAGCGACAGTAGCAGCAGCAGCAGTAGGCACCAGAGCACCCTGACACTCTACCACTTTAGGCTCGTGTGCCTACTCACTCTCAGCCATGTCCCAGCACTGCAGATGACTATGCTATAGATTGGTGGAGTGACCTGACAGGTGGTGGTGGCTACTATGGGTCTGGTGGCTATGACCCATCTGGTGCGGGTGGTTCTCGTCCAGACGGTGTTTCACGCTCAGATGATGAGGATGCTGGTAGAGATGATGATGAGTGATGCCAGAGATCAGATACAGCTTGCAGCCCCTTTTGTCCTTAGTTTGTCATTGTTGGACCTTTGTGGTGATGGATGATAAAGGGAGAGAGACTGATTAAAGCTTCATGATAGTTTTATTTGCTTATCTTTGTACCTGAAGATATGTACTGTAGGCTGTAGTTTTCGTTTCTTGAGCTTCATTGATGTATCTTCAGTTTGAGATGGTTTGTATCATGTGAGAGATGAGATTCACTTATGCTTTATCTATGTATCTCTTGAGACATGATCTTTATTTATATATCAGTGGTTTCTGGACTTGAGAAAATGTGTAATGAGTGCTATGTGTGAATTACATGTGTCATATTTATTTTCATAAGGACTATACATGCTAGAATGAAAATATTTGATGTGATGCCTTTATATTTATTCTTGTGTGATATATCTTGTCATATGCATCACGGTTTCACTTTGTCACACACACATGCACCCCACGGATGCAATGATTTAGGGGGAGTCTCCTATATGTTTTAGTATGTGCAATTGACATTTGAGGTCATTTTATGAATTCTAATCATAAGCACATATTAAGGGGGAGCCTCTCATAAATCATTGAACCTAAAAGTTTAAATATTTATATCATTTTGTAAGCTTTAATCAAGTTGTCATCAATCACCAAAAAGGGGGAGATTGAAAGTGCATCTAGCCCTTTAGTGGGTTTTGGATGATTGAATGACAACGTGATTAAAGGACTAACCTGTTTGCTAAGTGTGGACAGGTAATAGGTTATCTCACAGGTACTTAATGAAAGCCAAAATGATGTGTTGTTGTATAAACAATCTAGTTCAAGCATAAGACAACAATGCAAATGGAATTCATGCAAAGGCTTAATTATTGTGGGATTTCCATGTACTATGTGAAAGCAAGCTTGTAAGAATTAATTAATGAGACGTAAGGGATTGCATATGGATTGATCTTATATTTGAAGCTTGCTAAATTGAAATGAAAAAGATAATAATACATGAATGCATGATTCAACACAAAATGTGACTTGATGGCTTGAGATGGTGAAAATAGCAAGGAAAGACTTCGAGGTACTAAGCAAGGGTGAAGGGCAAGCGACGGCTTGGCGGCCGAAGAACCTAGCTAGGCTGAAGAAGGAAGTACTTGCATTTAGTTGAGGTACTAATCAAGCTATGATGTTCATGTTTATGTGGAGGATCAAATCACTATTGGAGTGTTTGATGGAAGTGACTTGATATATTTGGGATTATTCAAGTTTGATGAATGAAATCAAGTCACATGCTCAAGATGGCTATGCTCAAGTGAAAAGATCAATATCAACATGTTAGCACCCTTACTTGATGAAGATTAAAAGAGATGGCATCAATTCCAAATAGATCAACTCAAGTGGTATAAATTCATTTTTCCTCTTAACTTGAGTTTAATAGGTATGCCGTACTATTAAGAGGGATGCATCATGTTGATAGATAATGTTTCATAAGTGCTCAAGCCAACCCATGTGAGTTTTAAGTATTTGAGCGACAAAAGAGCTAACTTTATTTTTGCTGGTCTGGCAATACCGGACGTGTCCGGTATTTGCCCAGCAGCAACAAAATTATTGTTCTCGGGTTGGTTCGTCGGGAGTTCCGACGTAAGTTGGGAGTCCCGACAAGGGTCGGGAGTTCTGACGTCTCGCACTTTAACTGACTTGAAGGGTTCACTATCCTGGTCATACCGGACGTGTCCGGTATTCCTGACCAGAAGCCAACGGCTAGTTTTCAAAAGTCTTAAGGGTCGGGAGTTCCGACGTAAGTCGGGAGTTCCGACGGTCGAGAGTTTTGGGATGTGTCAGGAGTTCCGACACCTCACATACTTTAACTCAATTACATGTTTTTCAAAATTGCTGAGGGTCGGGAGTCCTAGCATTCATTGGGAGTTCCGACGCCTCACAACTTCATTGTAACTTAGTTACCATTGGCACAGTGTAAGTCATACCGGACGTGTCCGGTATGACAACGGCTATAAAATGGCTAGTTTTTCAAGGGGGCTATAAATACCCCCAAGCCTCCACCTTTGGAGGCTGCTGATTCTGCTGACATACTCACACGTTTTTGAGCCTTACCAACTCTCCTAAACCCTCTCTTAGTGAGTGTGTGATACAAATTACAAAATCCATTTGTGGGTTAAGAGAGAATTTGAAAAAGAGAGCAAGACACCACTTGAGCACTTGTGCATATTGTCAATCTTGTGATTCGCATTTGTTACTCTTGGACTCTTCAGTCCTAGACGGTTAGGCGTCGCCGGAGAGCACCCGAGAGATTGTGGTGTGCCACAGAAAGTTTGTAACGGTCGATTCCGCCGCCTCGGAATCATTTAGTGGAAGGAGGAAAAGGAGTTGGAAAAGACTCTGGCTAGAGTGACCTTCGTGGTACCCTCTAGGGCTGACCTTCGCTGGGTCGCCCGCAGCCCCCTCAACGAAGAGTAGGACTCGAACGAGTCCAAACTTCGGTAAAACGAATATCATGTATCAATTTGCATTTCATTCGATATTTGTGTTGCTCCAGCTCTTGTACAGGTTCTCTGTGTATATTGATATCTCTTGTAGGTACCTGCAGTTTGGTTTGAAGATAGAAATCGAAAGGAGCAAGTTCGAGGCTGTTCTGCAGAAACCGTGCATACCGAACACGTCCGGTATTAGAGCTCTGTGCTGAAAATATTTATTCGCGGTTCTAACTTTGTGTTGCAAGGTTGTAGCTTCTAGATATATTTTTTATACCTTGTACACTGTGTGGCTAACTTGTGAGGGGTGGTATTACTCTTATTTGGAGTTTCCAATTTGGAAACTCCCTTTACTAATTGTTTCCGCATTTAAAGGTTTTAATTTTCAGAAACGCCTATTCACCCCCCTCTAGGCAGCATCCTAGGTCCTTTTAGTTAAAAATCTCAGTAACTTAGGCTATAAATTAGGTAATAGTAGTGCAGAGTGTACTTTGTCTATCAATGCTTTAAAAAAATAGAAGTTGATAGAACGATTGTAACACCACCCACAAAACAATAAAAAAAGGAGATATGAATGCGGGTGTTACTAAACCATTGATTCTTGATGCTAGTGATGACGAGGCCGTTGTAGATGATGACCTGCTCGTTCATTTGATCAAGGATGTGTCGGAGGTGGATTTTGAGGACGTGGACCCAGACACAAAATTATGTGATCTGAAGGTCACTGTCCAAAAATCAAAATCTACCTCGAGAAAACGTAAGATCCGGAAAAGGATCATAACCTAGTTTACCAATGAAAGGTTTCTTTTGGAATAGCAGAGGTTTATCGGACCTAGCTAAATTCCGATATATTTCAGAGGTAGTAAAGGACCATAGTCCAGATTTCATTACTATCATGGAAATAGAGAAACAAGACATGTCAAAGACGAATTTGGCACGACTCTCGAGAGGTGTGGATTTCGTTTGGCATTATCTTCCACCTCGTGGTAGATCTGGTGGAATCCTTCTTGGAGTCAACATAGAAATGCTACACCTTTCCTTGATTGTAGAAGGGGAATTCTATTTTAAATTCTATTTATTCAACAAGGTAGATAATTTCAAATGGATCCTTATGGCAGTCTATGGTCTAGCCCAGGACGATTTTAAATCATCCTTTTTAGCTGAACTAGTTAGAGCATGCCAACAAAATCCTTTACCCACATTAATTGGTGGAGATTTTAATATTTTGAGATCTAGCAAAGATAAAAATAATGATAGATACGTTGACCGTTGGCCTTTCCTGTTCAATGCTGTTATTGATAGTTTTGATCTTCGAGAAATTGATTTAACGGGACAACAATTTACTTGGGCCAATTCACTACCTAAACCCACATACGAGAGATTCGATAGGGCTCTTATGTCAACTGAATAGGAGTTTAAGTATCCTTTAGTCTCGCTACAGGCCTTGGATAAGGGGGGTGTCGGACCACACACCCCTACTATTAGATACGGGAACACCGACCTTTAAGGGGAATGGAAAATAGTTCAAACTTGAATTAAGTTTGTTCACCCATGAGGATTTCAATGATCGAGTTATTGAGATCTGGAATAGGTCGGTGAAAGATAGGAATTCAGTCCAACGTTGGAACAATAAGTGCAGTGCCTTGTGGAGACACTTATGTGGATGGGCTTCCCATTTTAATGGAGTTTATAAGCAAAGAAAGGTCGAACTTCAATAATTAATGACCTAGACATTGCTGCGGAGGCTAGGGATTTGATTGAACCTGAACAAGAAAATCTTGCTCAATCTCGGGATCAACTGACCAAATTACTTAGACAAGAGGAAATCAAGTACTATCAGAGGGCAAAGGTAAAAGATGTCCTTTTGGGAGATAACAACACTAGATACTTTCAAATGGTCGTCAATGGTAAACATCGGAAAAAAGAAAATTTCCCTTGACCATGCAAATGGCATTGTTGAGGGTCAGACAGACCTAAAAGCCTATATCACTAGGTTTTATAAGGAACTTTTAGGAGAACCTGAGGTTAGTTCCTTTACTCTGGAGGAGGACAGGATCTTCGATATTCCTCAGGTTACACAGACTGAGAATGACGTTCTAACCGCATCCTTTACCGAGCAAGAAGTGCAAGAAGCGATTTTTGATATGGAACATAATAAAGCACCTGATCCAGATGGTTTTCCAGCTGAATTTTATCAAAAATTCTAGAATACCATAAAAGGGGATCTAATGCAAATGTTTCATGACCTATATGCAGGGGATTTACCGCTTTTTAGTTTGAACGTTGGGGTAATTACCCTTATCCCAAAAGTCCAAGAAGCGAACGTGATTCAACAATATCGACTGGATCTGCCTGCTTAATACAAGCTTCAAAATTTTCACAAAAGTTTCAGTCAATAGGCTAAATTCAGTGGTAGACCATGTTATTAGTCCAACTCAAACAACGTTTATGCGTGGACGAAACATTCTAGAGGGTGTTGTCATCTTGCATGAGACTGTTCATGAGTTGCATCGAAAGAAACTAAGTAGGGTAGTCCTCAAGATAGATTTTGAAAAGGCGTATGATAAAGTTAAATGGCCCTTTCTCTTTCAAGCACCACGAATGAAAGGGTTTTCTCCCAAGTGGATAAATTGGGTTAAAACTTTCATTTTGGGTGGGAGTGTAGCAATTAATGTTAATGGCGATGTTGGGCATTCTTTCAAACTAGGAGAGGCCTTGATAGGGCGATCCTTTATCCCCATTGCTTTTTAACATTGTAGCAGATATGCTAGCTATTCTTATAAATAGGGCCAAAGTAGGCAGTAGATTAGTGGACTAGTGCCTCATCTCATCGATGGTGGATTATCTATTCTACAATACGCTGACGATACAATTCTTTTTATGGATCATGACCTTGAGAAAGCATGAAACATGAAGTTGCTGCTTAGTGCCTTTGAGCAAGTATCAGGTTTAAAAATCAATTTTCATAAGAGTGAATTGTTCTGTTTCGGAAATGCCCAAGACCACCTTGATCAGTCTGTCGAACTTTTTGGTTGTAAGTCTAGTGATTTTCCAATTCGGTATTTGGGAATTCCTATACATTTTAGGAAGCTTAGGAACGCTGAGTAGAGGAAGGTTGATGAACGTTTTGAGAGGCGACTGGGTAGTTGGAAAGGAAAACATCTTTCAATTGGGGGACACTTAACATTGATAAATTTAGTGCTTAGCAGCCTACCAATGTATATGATGTCCTTCTTCGCCTTGCCGAAAGGGAGTCCAAAAGAAATTGGATTATTTCCGGTCTAGATTTTACTGGCAAGGAGATGAGCAAAAAAAGAAATATCGTTTAGCTAAATGGAACATATTATGTCAGCCCAAAGACCAAGAAGGTCTTGGAATTCATGATCTGCATATTAAAAATATTGCTCTACTTAGTAAATGGTTGTTCAAGTTACTTACCACACAGGGGATTTGGCAGCAATTATTCCGCAATAAATATTTAGGCTCGAAACCATTAATACAAGTGGAATTGAAAATGGTGATTCATATTTCTGGTCTAGTCTTACGAAGGTGAAGCGAGACTTTTTCTGCTTTGGATCCTTCATTGTAAAAGACGGAACACAGGTACATTTTTGGGAAGACAAATGGCTAGGGAATTCGTCTTTACAGAAACAGTACCCGTGTCTTTACAACATTGCTAGACCTAAACACGTCACCATTGCGGAGGTTCTTTCTTGTCCTTCACCAAACCTATCTTGGCGAAGAGACCTCATTGGTCCCAAATTAGTAGCGTGGAACAATTTGTTGCCCTATATTGCTAATATAGAGTTGGCCCATTAACAAGATGAGTTTCACTAGAATTTAAATCCAAATGGAAAATTCTCGGTGAAGTCACACTATCAAGTGTTATTACATACTGATACCCCCAAACATTAACAAACTCATTTGGAAAGTGAAAGCTCCACTAAAAATAAAAAATTTCCTATGGTACCTAAGACGAGGAGTTATATTGACAAAGGATAACCAAGTAAAGCGTAATTGGCAAGGTAGTAAAACTTGTTGCTTTTGTCACAAAGAAGAGACAATTAAGCACTTGTTCTTTGACTGTCGGTTTGCTTGTTCAATTTGGTCTTTTATTCATGTTGCGACAGGTCTTTTAAAACCCCACAGTATATGTCATATGTTCAATGGCTGGCTAAGAGGTGTCAACAAAGATGTCAAGCTTTTACTCTTGCTAGGAGGAGCTGCGACTTGTTGGTCTATTTGGCTCAGCAGGAATGATATTTGTTTCTCCTGTGTAGGTTATCTATTTGGTTATCCACTGGCTACGTACTTGGGTTATCCTAAAAAAGCCGGATTTGCAGGATACAGTTGTAGCAGTATCACAACAGTTGACGCAGGTGGCCAAGGATTTTTTTCTCCCAGGCACATGGGTGGCGGTCTAGTTTACGAATTGATAGTCACTAGAATGTGCCAGGTTTCTTCTCTTTCTTTAGCTGTGTGCCTCATGTTAGGCAGAGGCCGGAAGTTGTCCTCTTTACTTTGTATCAATTCGATTTTATTGCTTCTGAGGTTTTAATAAAAGCTTCCTTTATCAAAAAAGGGGGGGGGGGGGGGGGGGGGGGGGGAGGAAGGCAGGTGCAGGACTAAAGGCTGAGATGAATGTTTACTGCCGCGCTGTGATTACAGCAATGACTGATGAATGAAGACATCCATTAAATTTGTAGGGTTTGAGAGTAAGATGCACAACTAAAGCAAACATGACAGAAATGCTCTGATTTCTAGTACCTTCATGAGCTTGAGAAGGTCATACACTCATATGCAGTGGTCAGTGAGCTACATGTCCATGCTTGCTCCTGCAAATTGCTTGAAGTTTACTTAGTCTACTTTTATGGAACATTTCTGAAGACAGAAACTGAGGAAAGAGGACCAAAAGAATAGCAAGACGTTTTCCTTCCAAAAGAGACAATACAAGCTGTAAAAAACGAGAACAAGCTGCACCTAAAAAAAGGGAGAGCACAAACTGGCCACACAGTACGCCGCATTAAGCTGGAATTTATGAAATTAACTGAGTGAAGCCATGCTAGTAGTTTATCACATACTCCCTCCGTCCACATATAGTAGGCGTAACCATCTTTTTTCCGTCCTCGAATACAAGGCGCCTCTGCGCATGGCTGCATGCAGCATATATGCCCGTGAAAAAAATTAGCGCGAGGAAAAGATTTCCATCCAAAAAGCCGGAAGGAATCTGCATGCGCGTGGAAGCCGAACGGAATGCACACGGGAGCGAGTCTCTGCTTAACGGCGCGCGATGGAAAATCGTGGGCCGCAGCAATTTGGAGGTGAAATCGAAGGGAGACGCGGGCGAGTCTACGCTTAACGGCACATGACGAAAAATCATGTGCTGCAGTAAATTGGTGGCGAAATCAAAGGGAGACTCCTAGAAATGCGCAGTGATTAACGACCTCCTTGGTCTTGGTGTTTTTGGAGTTGCGCCTACTATATATGGACGGAGGGAGTATTCACATACAACATACGGGTATTTCCAAAATAACAGAACCAACAAATGGGCACGAGTTCAGTAAGCAGTAAATTGGTGGCGAAATCGAAGGGAGACTCCTAGAAATGCACAGTGATTAACGAGCTCCTTGGTCGTGTTTTTGGAGTTGGGTCGGCTCCGTTCGCTGGTCTGAAACTGGCTGAAAACATTGTTCCAGCTGAATTGTTGTGAGAGAAAAACACTGTTCCGGCTGAAAAAAAAAAGCCAAACAAGCTATTTTTAAGACAAGCGAACAGGGCCTATATATGTGGACGGAGGGAGTATTCACATACAACATATGGGTGTTTCCAAAATAACAGAACCAACAAATACGCACGAGTTCAGTAAGTATTTGAATTCGCAAAATGGCAACAGATCCACTCTCAAGACAAGACAGATCACAGATGTCAACACTGACCATAAAAACTGCAACATGAGCTTAGTACACCCACATCTAGAGTTACCAAGTAACATACCACAACAAAATTCATGCCATAGCCTGCTAATTACACCAGAAGCTGCTAAGCAGCTGACTCCTGAATGACTAGCCCCATTGTTTCTCTTCTATGGAAAAAAGGTGATAGTCAAAAGCAGTAGAAGGAAATCTATAAAACTAGCACATGTTAATCGCCCTGTTCGCTTGAGCTACTTTTTAGCCATGGAACAACGTTTTTCTCTCACAACATTTCAGTATAAACATCAGCGTAAGCCAAATTTCAGCATAAGCAAACAGGGCGAATATCTTTTGCTCGATTACTTCAAAATGGCAGGTCAACCAAGGCAGACATCAACTGTCTTAGTCAACAGTCGATGTTCCATTTGCCTCCACTGTTTCTGTCTTCAAAAATGATGTTTGAATCTTGCACCGCGTTAACTGTTGGTGGCCTTTGTACTTCTTTTGCTAGGAATGGCTCACGGCAACTAGGGCAGCAAAGATGTATTCATAGTTCATCTTGCATTTATTGCATGAGGTCCAAAATGTATTAGGCTGTGCCACAGGTGCACGAGTGGCAGTTGAAGGTGCAGGTGGGGGTGCATGTGGGGCATGTGTTGCTGATACCACTGTTTGCTTGCCTACTGTTGGCTTGGAGGCAGTAGCAGCATTAGCTGCAAAATTATAGAAGCCATTGGATGCACCAGGGACTGTGCTTGCTTTACTTGATTGCACTGTCCTCTTTTGGTCATATATGGCTCGCTTGGTTCTATCCAATAGCACCGTGTATGCCACTTGGACCATCTGGAAAGCACCCTCAGAGCCCACTGACTTGTTTATGTCAGGGTGGAACTGAAGAAACAACTTCCTATACTGTTTCTTGATCTTTTCATCATCTGCATTCGTGGGAACCAGAAAGGATAGAGTACCAGTCCTTCTCCCCAGCAACCTTCCCTTCTGAAGCAAGATAGATATCAAAGGTGGCGATCATTTGATCAACGCCCTCAAGCCCAGGAAAGAGTGTCTGAGCCTTGAGGGCAAATTTCCTGGCACCCTGCAAGTCCCTAGCTTCAAACTTCTTCTTTGCAATACCCTTCGCCCTTTGGGCCTCATCCTTGTTGCATTCCATTTCTTCACACACCTTTGGAAGTACAAATAGCCACACCTTTTACAATTGATTCACAGAATTTAGGTCCTCAGAGTCCCAAAACTATTTTCACCAATCAGCACCGAACAGAGGAGCATACAAGAAGTTTCCAAACCTGCCTAGAAGGAAACAAATGTTACCTAAAATTGCAAAACTTGCGACTAGTTAATACGGGCAGACCCAGTATAGGACATGGGTGGCACTAATTTTCCAAAGAATAGAAGTTAGTAGGTGCAACACATGTATACACTGGCATTAGGGTTTAGGGCAGGGGCAGATCCAGTAATGGACATGGGTGTACACTTGTAAACCCAATAATTTTTTGCAAAAAATCAAAGTTTGTAGGCATGTATACACTTGTAATTAGATCAGATCCGAATACAAATAGCCAAATAACTTAAATTAGGGTTTGGGTGACCGGTTTCATGGATCAGGAATGGGAACGAAAGAGTAAGGGTGTGCATACCTGGCGTGGCGGATGCTCGTCGCCAGCGAAGGATGCGACGAAGGCCTCGAAGGGAGCGACGAAGGCCTAGGCACTTGGCACGTCAGTGGTCAATTGCTGCACAGGGGATGGAGAGACAGCACATGCCGTGTGAACGCCTAAATGCCAGAAGAAAAGGCTGATGGGTCATGGGGTGGGGCGAGCAGATGGCGTAGGGAGGAGCTGCGCGGGGTGGGGCAGGAGGGGCGGTGCGAAGAGTCACGAGGGGAGGGGTGGGCAGGTCAATCGGCAGCGGTGCTGGAGATGAAGAAGCCAGAAAATCAGCCTCCGCTCGACTTCTAGGTTTCTCCACTTTGCAGTTAGAAGCGACTGGGGAATGAGCTCTCCTAAGGCCCTATTCAACATGACTCTGCTATCTACTTCCTAGCGGTTTTTATTGTGAAACTAGGTTAAATGGTGTACTAGAATAGTTCTTTGGAAGAAGTTCAAAGAAATAGGAGCGGTTTTTATACTAAGGAACCAGAACATAGCTTCTCTTGCCCTCTCCTCACAACGGCTCCTCCTTAGGTGCTTCTCAGGAGGAGCCGGAGTCAGAGGGAGGAACAACAAATTATAGTTTCTACTTCTAGAAAAAATGGCCCTGACTTCTCTTGTATGCACCAAGAAATGGCTCCTCCTCTTGAGATGTTTGGCATGGCTCATTCGGCTCCTTTGTCGAAACTGATGTTGGAGCTGGAGCCAAAGCTAGAGTTGTGTCAAACATGCCTTTGTAACCAAACTATCACTTAAGCTATTTTTGGCCAATGTTGGTTTTAGCTTCACCAGAGAAGCTGCTTCATAAGAGGAGCCAGAGTCAAAACCATTTTAGGACGAGTCAAAGCCCTACCAAACTATACTATTTTCATGTTTGGTTTGTGTTAGGTTTTTTCTAATGAGAAGCTGCTTCGTAAGAGGAGCCAAAGTCAACCATTTTAGGATGAGTCAAAGCCCTGCCAAACTAACCATTTTCATGTTTGGTTTGTGTTGGGTTTTTTCTAATGAGTAGATGCTCAATAAGCACATCCAAACATGACCTATATCCTGGTGTGACAAGGGCAAACGAGAGTGTTTTTTGCTTTAATTTGACAATATATTTTCACATATTTTTTGAGTTAAATGCATGAGGGGTCTGCCTCCAAACTTGTTAAGAGATGGCATTTAAGTTCATGAACTTAAAAAATGCATTTATGTATCACTAAACTTATAAAGTGATACACCGTAGATCCATACCGACCATGTGGATATTTTGTCCAACTTAACATTGCCACTGTGTTGGTAGGGGCACCACGGGCACGAGATCCTCGACGTCGACCTCTACGTCCAACAATAGGGTCATTGTCGACTCGATAATGCAAAGTGACGGACATAGTCACGGTGGCAATGCCACGTTGGATAAAATGTCCACATGGCCGGTATAGACCTATAGTGAATCACTTAACAAGTATATTGATCTAGCAGTTTTAAGTTTGCGGACCATGCAAATCATGATGCTAAGGATGGATTCAATGTGGTATACACACTACAAAGATACATTTCTATCTTGTATACCTTAACATCACTTAATAATGGTAACCCACCAACAAATTCCATGTTTATGCATGTGTGTAAACTTGAAGCCAAACCATTTGAACACACATGTATGGGGAGTTACCACTATCAAGTCAGATTTGGTGGTGCTTATCCAAATCTTAACAAGTTGTCATATGCTTGGATAAGTATTACAAAGTCCAAACCAAGTTAGCAACTTAGTTGCGGGTGAAGTGCTAGCTTGAAAGCTCTTAATTTCCATATCATTGTAGAGTTGTCATCAATTACTAAAAAAGGAAGATTGAAAGTCCCAATTAGATGGACTATGAGTTTCATGTGAGATGAGCAGACCTTTAGTCCACATGCTATGTTGAGCAATGCATGAAGGCCATGGAGGAGATATGGCAGTACATGTGTTGCGCTCAATTAGTGAAGATAAGAATGAGCTTATTGAATATGGGAATTGACGTAGTCTCATATGGCAAGATGGTGAAGATTGAAGTAAGGCTTGGTTGCGAAGGACTGGTTGCAGGAGTGAAGGGCAAGCTAGAGACTTAGAACACGATGGACCATCAAGGAGGTGAAGTTCAAGTAGAGGGCTTAGCGCTGATGGACCGAGGCAACGGTGAAGAGCAAGCAAGGCTAAGGTCGATGGACTATGAAAGCCAAGTGAAGTTATGAAGTGGATCATATCATTACATGAAGGTCAAGTCAAGTGAAGATAATTGTTGATATCAAGTGGCTTAGTGGAGTGAAGATGAAGGAGCTTCATTACTATGGAAATGATCAATGTGGCGTTGTTGGCCACATATGTTGATGATCATTGTTCATGATGTTGATGATGAAGATGGAGGATGGACGTTTGCATGGCATCACCGACATGGAGATTGAATAAAATGCGAGAGGCGAAGGTATATTTGTAAGACATTTTATTTTACCGGTCATGGGTGTGTAAAAAAATGCAAAACCGGATTTGAACAATATGGGATGACTTTGTGTGTGTATATACCAATGCAGTAACTAGAAATAGTCTACAACCTAGAATCTAGTTTTTTAATAAAATATATAAAAGAAGTTGAATAAAATATGTATAAGTGAGTTTGAACAATACGGGATAAAAAATACAACTAAGAAGATGAAAAGGTTGAAAGCTAAAATAAAGTTTGAGATGTAAAAAAAAAGATGCAACAAAAGCTGATAAAATTTAATCTTAGGTTTCATCTAATAAGTCATATTAAAATCCAAAGAGATTGCAATACAAAAGATGAAAATGCACATTGAGTAATTGGTAAATTTACCACAGCCCAATAGAAATTATAGGGTATCTAAATAAATGGTTATTTTATTAGGAAATGAATAGAAAGAAAGAAAATAAAGATAATCAATTTTAATTTAATGGATCCACAAAACATTTAGTGTTTATATATAACATAAAATTCTAGGTGGTCCTAGAACATGGGGTGATGGGCTAGTAAAACCTAATACAGTTGGATATAGCAAAGGATCACAAAAACCTTGAGTGCTTTTAGCCTTTTAGATGATGAAACAAAAAAAAACTGCTTGTTGTAATTAACAAAGAACAAATTAAGTTCGATTCAAATACCAAGTCTTTGTGGAATAGGAGCATGGAGCATCATATATAGCACCGACACTACATTTTGGGTAAGCTGATTTACTAAAGCTCACTCATGAGACTGCTGATCTGATATGCTGGTCAAAGAAAGAGGGCGTTAGAAGGAAAACTTGAACAGCATGTCATGCTGGTACACCCCGCCGGGCCTCACAATCTCCGACGGGAAGTTGGGGTGGTTCACGGCGTCCGGGAAGGCCTGCGTCTCCAGACACACCGCGCCGTACTGCCCGTACACCCTGCCGCCCTTGCCCTTGACGTTGTTGAGCCAGTTGCTGGTGTAGAGCTGCACCCCGGGCTGGTTGGCCCACAGCTCCAGCGCTCGACCGGACGCCGGGTCACGGAGGTACGCGACCTGCCGGAACCCAAACCCGTCGCCGTCCACCGCGTAGTTGATGTCGAACCCGGCCATGCCGGCGCCGGAGACGTGCTTGATGCGCGAGCCCAGGAGCGTCGGCGCGCGCAGGTCGTACGGCGTGCCGGAGACCGGCGCGATCTCCCCCGTCGGGATCATGGACGCGTCCACGGGCGTGAACCGCGACGCGAACACCCTGATGAGGTGGCCGAGGACGTCGCCGCTGCCATCGCCGGCCAGGTTCCAGTACGCGTGGTTCGCCAGGTTCACCGGCGTCGCCTTGTTCAGCGCCGTCGCGTTCATCCGCGCTCTCAGCTCGTACGGGCCGCAGGACAGCTCGTACGTCACGTACACGTCAAGGTCCCCCGGGAACCCTGCAAAAATAAATCAGTATAGCTGCATCGTCAGCTCGTTGCCGTATTGGTACGACTGAAACTGAACTGAAACTATCAGACTATCACCCTGTTCAGTTCGGACTTCGGACTTATTTCTTGGAGTTGCTGAACTATGAAAACGGTATGAATATTTTTCGACCGTATTCGAAACCGAATTCGTTTAGAGGGGTTGAGATCTGTCCATATCCGAGTCTGGATATCCAACATCCGATACCGTATCCGTATCCGAATACTCAAATCATATATTTATGATGTCAATATCCAATCGTATCCTATCCGACATAGTTGACACTATCCGTATTCGAATCTGAATCCGAACATAAATATAAAAACAAATGTAATATCGGTGATATCCGTCCATATCCGATCCGTTTTCATCCCTGGCTACTAGTATATATCATCGAGGTCAGCGTGTCACGAAGATTCACATGAAAGAAATTAGTATCAAAATTATCGTTATATTATATAGGCTCGCATTGGTTTTCACCTTGCTCCCTGTCGAAACTGTGGTAGTATAGCGTGATGTATGGGGAGTCACCGCCGGGCACGTACTCCTTCACCGTCCAGATGACTCTGTTGAACCCTCTGTGCCCACCTTTTTTATTTACATGTGGTGTCAGCATGATCAAGCCAGTGAACCATCGGTCAAATATACATGGCGTGCATGGTAATTCACGCATGATGTTGAGAAAACTAAGGTGAATTAATTAGTTACCGTGAAGTACGGTGGTGCCGTCTTTGTTCAGACGGATGGTTTTCCCATCGAGTACGAAGCTGCCGTTGGCGATTCTATTGGCTACTCGTCCGACCACGGTTCCGAAGGCGGAAGAAGCGTCCTGATCATATATACAGTTAAAACTTGGTGGTATAAAATCTGAAACAAGAATGAGATTCGAATAAAAAAGGATTAACTCCGTGATATAAACAACACTGCAACCGCAAACTGACAAACTAACCCAAGAGGAATACATAATGTTTTGACATCAATTAACATCTGCTGAAAACAGGAGGAAGAGGAACAAATACACTTATATACTGTTCTATGCCTATATAATTGTCAAAACAGAGATATTTACCTCATACTGTGCAAGCTTGTCATACCCAAGGACGACGTCGGCCAGGTTTCCTTCAGCAAGAAAGCATGCCTACTTGTTTACATTACGAGCCACAAAACGTTAATGGTTTCTCTGGAAGCAGTGGAACCATACCTTCAGAGTCAGGCACAATGACAGACATGAGAGTGGCTCCCCAGTTGGTGACCTTGATGGAGAAGTCGCCCTTCTTGTTCTGGAGCTTGTACACCCCAACCGTCTTCCTCGCAGCATCTGTGCCGCCGGCCAATGCTAGGCACAGCAGGAGCAAAGGAATGGCGAGCAGTGCAGCTCTAGCCATTGGTCAACACTGCTAGCAAGCACACAGGCACACAGCAATGTGCAGTTTACAAGGGGGGAGAAGAGATGGCTGGTGGAAGGAACACGCAGATGTGTATATACACATGCAGATGACTGGACATTCTCTTCTATCGAAGTCTTGAGCCTTGAGTAAAACCAGAAGGTCAAAACTCTCCGTTCAGAAGTTGTCATCCAAATGCGTGTTTTTTGTCTAGAGATTTGAGAATTTACTGGTTCATAGTGGCTAGTCTCAAGATTAAATCATCCGGACTTTCCAGCTTCTGTCCTCAAGAGTCAATGCAAACGGCATCTTTGGTACAGAGGTTCATATAAAACTTTTTTTTTGAAACAATAGAGGTTCATATAAAACTCAAGAGACGCATAGAACCATGCCCGTGGTACCAATAAACTAAACCCGAATGAGAAGTTGAGAACCGACACAATGCACCCCTACTTTCGACCAATGCATATATTATTCCAACATGAGCAATGAAATAGTAATAGGCTGAAATAATAATAGATAAAAAAAAAAGAATGAGAAATACGTCTTATCTTACTATTACTAATTAAAGAACCAACGGAGGCTCTATTTTAATTTTCAATAAACATGCTAGAAAAAAAAGATAAATCCTAAAAGATCATACGATGATTGTTAGATAATCTTCTGCATCTCTTGTGTGAATGTGCAGCAGGTGAAGACGGCGTCGAAAAAGGCTCCCTGCTACTGAACTGTAGCAGTTGGAGGGACATGCGCCGAACGGCTCATCTGCCGCACTGTAGCCGCAGCAGGGGCAGACGCCAAAAGCAGTCCTGCTGTCATATCTAATAACTGTAGCAGCATGACAGCTATACTAGGACTAGATGGATAGAGTTGTATATATAGTTTGCCACTGCAACTTAATAAAGAGAGTTCAGATTTGCCATCTCCTATACAGAGCTCCGGCCAACGCTGATGTCTTTGACGTGTGTACACTCTGTTCTCCCTCTCTTCTTCTACCTCTAGTCATAGAGTGTGGTCGGACAACGTCTGTCGTGCTCGGCCATGGTCACTAAGACTGGTGAGTGGTCGACTCACCTGAGCCGATAATCTAGTGGGCTAACAAGTGGTATCAGAGCCGTACAAGTGCCGTCGCCAGACTAACCGCTGGCAATGACGGACGGTTCGGATATGGGCGACAGCAGTGGCACTATTGTGGCTGCCCAGCCACGACAGGAGGTCGTTGTTAGCATGGTGCGGGAGGTCAGCGGCACCAGTTGGCCAACGCTGACTCGCACCAACTATGGAGAGTGGTCGGTGACCATAAAGGTCAAGCTCAGAGCCCGACGGCCCTGGGATGTTGTTGACAAAGGCACCGACAATGAAGAATATGACATGTCAGCGTTGGAGGCTATCCTCGTTGCTGTACCGACGGAGTACAGGGAGCCGTTGGGGGCAAATAGCTCTGCTAATGAGGCGTGGGAGGCTATTGCGGCAATGCACGTCGGTTCTGATCGCGCAAAGAAGGCGACGGTCCAGCTTCTGAAGCAGGAGTACCCAACCTCAAGTTCAAGGATGGTGAATCGGTGGAGGACTTTTCCCTCCGCCTACAGACACTCATCAGCAAACTAAAGAGCCACGGCGTCACCATCGACGAAGAGGAGGCGGTCCCCAAGTACCTCCACTCCATACCGGCAAAGTACATTCAGATCGCTCTCTCCATAGAGACGATACTGGACTTGTCCACCCTTACCATTGAGGATGTGATAGGCCATCTACGGGCGGTGGACAAGCGCCTAGAGCAGGCGACAGCAACAAAGGACAGCGGCAAACTGTTACTGGCAGAGGAGGAGTGGGCTGCTCGGAGGAACTCCAGGGTAGCCTCCTCCAGCCGCGGTGGCAATGGCAAGCGCCGCAGAAAGGCTTCTTCGGAGAAGAAGAAGCAGGTTGACCCCAACGCATGCCGGCGCTGCGGGAAGACGGGCCATTGGACACGGGAGTGTCCAAATCACAAGCAGGAGAAGAAGACTAAGCCTCATCTGGCGCAAGCTGATGATGATGATGAGGCCACTATCCTGATGGTGATGTTCTGTGCACTACACGACATTGAGGCCAAGGAGAAGGGAGAGGTGACGACGGTGGAAGGACCTGGGAAGGCCCTAAAAGCTGTCAACCTCGATGAACCACGCACCTAAGTCCACCTCGGACGTGTGTGCAGCAAGCAGGAGCAGCGGTGGTATCTGGACTCTGGTGCCAGCAACCACATGATGGGCTATAAGACAGCCTTCTCTGAGCTCGATGATGATATTATCGGTACGGTAAAGTTTGGTGACGGCTCAAGGGTGCCTATCCGAGGGTGCGACACCATTATCTTCATGTGCTAGAATGGCGAGCACCACGCGCTAACGGATGTATATTACATCCCGCAGCTGTGTTCAAGCATCATCAGTATTGGGCAGCAGGATGAGCGCGGTAGCGAGGTACTGATCAAGAACGGAGTCCTTAGGATCAGGGACCGAGAGCAGTGACTTCTCATCAAGGTGAAGAGGTCCCTGAACCGATTGCACCTGCTCGACCTGAAGGTAGAGCAGCCGGTGTGCCTGGCGATAAGGCACATCGAGGAACCGTGGCTGTGGCATGCCCGGTTCGGACATCTCAGCTTCGACGCGCTTGGTCGGCTGGAGAAGATGGTCCGAGGGCTACCCCACATCGAGCACGGAGGTGAGCTATGTGACAGCTGCCTGGCCAGGAAGCAGAGGAGGTTGTCATTCCCAAAGGCAGTCAAGTATCGCGCGGAGGATGCTCTCGAGCTCATCCACGACGACCTCTGCGGGCCGATCACACTAGCCACAAATGGTGGTCAGCGGTACTTCCTCCTGCTCATGGATGATTGCAGTCACTACATGTGGCTGCAACTCCTGACTAGTAAGGACGAAGCAACGGCGGCAATCAAGAAGTTCAAGATGTGTGCGGAGGCCAAGAGCGGCAAGAAGCTCCGTGTGCTGAGGACTGATTGCGGCGGTGAATTCACTTCGGTGGAGTTCACTGCATACTACGTGGATTAGGGTGTGGTGAAACACCACACCATGCCGTACTTGCCATAGCAGAATGGCGTGGTGGAGCGACAGAACCAGATGGTGGTCGGCATGGCTCGATCCATGATAAAGGCCAAAGGCATGCCGGCAAGGTTCTAAGGTGAGGCGGTGACCACAGCGGTGTTCATCCTCAACCATGCTCCCACTAAGGCCCTGATGGTGAAGGGTCGAGATGACGACTAGAGGGGGGGTGAATAGTCTTTTCTAAAACTTAATTGCATCGGCTAACCGATACAAATGCGGAATTAAAACTATCGGTCTAGCCAAGACTATACCCCACTATATATGTTCACTAGCACCTTGCAAAGATAACAATTATGCAACTAAGGTGCCGGGCTAGCTAGAGCTCTCCTAAACAATTCTAGGAGCAAGGTTACACAAACCTAGGCCACTAGTACTTTAAGCGACAAGGGAGCTCCTACACATGCTAGTAAGCAAAAGCACAAAGCTAACTAAGCTCACTAGCAATGCTCAATAACAAGGCAACCAATGCCTAATTAGAGAGCGCAAATACTTAGTTACACAAACTAAGCAATGTGACTAACAAGGTTACTAAAACCAAATTAGCCACGCAAGGGAGCTACTTCTATGCTACACAAGCAAGAAGGTAATTAGCAAGCTACACAAGCTATCTAATTACAAGAGCAACTACACAAGCTTAATATGTATAAAAGTAATTGCAAGCTTGTGTAATGGGGATGCAAACCAACGGGAAGAACAAGGTTGACACGATGATTTTTCTCCCGAGGTTCACGTGTTTGCCAACACGCTAGTCCCCGTTGTGTCGACCGCTCACTTGGTGGTTCGGCGGCTAATTAGCATCACCCGCTAAGCCCGCACGTCGGGCGCCGCAAGAACCTACCCCTTGAGTGAGGGTAGCTCAATGACACGCTTTACTAGAGTTGCTCTTCGCGACTCCCGCGGGGCGAGCACAATGCCCCTCACAAGCACTTCTCCGGAGCGCCGCACAAGCTTCTTGCGTGCTTCGACGGAGACCACCACCAAGCCGTCTAGGAGGTGGCAACCTCCAAGAGTAACAAGCACCACCGGCTTGCAACTCGATCACCTAGTGCCACTCGATGCAACCTCACGATGCAATCGCACTAGAATCGCTCACTCACACAATCGAATGATCACTATCAAGTATATGTGTGATGGAGGGCTCCTAAGCACTCTCAAGCATGGACACAAAGTCCCCCAAGGTGCTCAGCGCCAGCCATGGCCGAGGGCCACTTCTATTTATAGCCCCAAGGGCTAAACTAGCCGTTACCCCTTCACTGGGCAACGGTCGGGACGACCGGACGCTCCGGTCGTGTTGACCGGACGCTGGACCTCAGCGTCCGGTCGCCCACAGACGACCACGTGTCCCGGTTCCAACGGTCACTTGACCTGACCGGACGCTCCAGCTTCAACTGACCGGACGCTGAACCCCAGCGTCCGGTCGTTTCCAGTAAGCTCCCGAGCATGACCGGACGCGTCCGGTCGAACGCGATCGGACGCAGCCAGCGTCCGGTCACACTCCAGCGACTGCTACACTCCACGTCAGCGCGACCGGACGCAGCCTGCCAGCGTCCGGTGCATTCAGATCCAGCGTCCGGTCAGTTGACCGACGCCAGCATCTTCTCCATTTTCTTCACCCTTGCTCAAGTGTGCTAACCACAAGAATTTGCATTCGGCGCAATAGAAAATAGACATTCCATTTTCCCGAAAGCGCCGAATCCCGCCTCACAAGCTCGGCGGGAGGGAGAGAGGGACCCAAACCCATCTCACCCCTACAAACACCACCGCCTTTGTAAATGTGCCAACACCATCAAGTGTACACCACCATGTGTAAGTGTGTTAGCATTTTCACAATCATTTCCTAAAGGATGTTAGCCACTCAACTTGCCACGCCACTCGATCCTAGCGACAATGCAAAGTTAGATCACTCGAGTGGCACTAGATGACCGATATGCAAACAAGTTTGCCCCTCTTGATAGTACGGCCATCTATCCTAAACCCGGTCATAAACTTCTCTACACACCTATGACCGGTGAAATGAAATGCCCTAGGTTATACCTTTGCCTTGCGCATTCCATTCCATCTCCTCCAATGTTGATGCAACACATGCACTAACACGATCAACAATGATATGATCCACTTCATATCATCACATGATCATATTGGTTCATCGATCTTGACTCTACTTGCTCTTCACCGTTGCCATCGTCCATCGGCGCCAAGTCTTGCTCAAGCTTCACCGCCACGCGGTCCATCACTCCAAAGCCTTCGACTTGCCCTTCACGCTTGCAACCGGTCCATCAAGCCAAGTCTTGTCTTGATCTTCTCCACCTTGATCACATGACTCAATGTCATGTCTCATGTGCATTTAAGCTCCTTCATCATCACATGTGTGAGCTTTGCAACATCTCCAAGCCATTTTCACCTTCATGGCATATGTTGCTCACACACATGTACCTGTGGACTAATCACCTGTGTATCTCATATAAACACAATTAGTCCACCTAAGTTGTCACTCAATTACCAAAACCAAACAAGGACCTTTCAATCTCCCCCTTTTTGGTAATTGATGACAACTCTACAAAGATATATAAATTAAGCTCTTTTGGATTCATGTTGCTTGCCCAAGCAATTTTACCATGTGTAAATAATTTTGGACAAGTACCACAAACCCTAAATGGTAGTATTAGCTCCCCCTACATATGTGCTAGAGTATCTAATTTGAAGCTTGCACATATGCATAGATTGAAATTGTGGGAGAGTAAATACTACAAAATGATGCTAAGGTGTATAGAATAAACCTTTGAAGCGTGTACCAATCGGAGTTGCACTTTTAAGTTCATCCTTAGCACCATGGTTAGCTAGATATCACTTGGAAATAAAAGCACTAGATACCTCATGAGATCAACATTAAAATCATGGTACTAGCATTACTTGAAAAGCATACCAAGTGTCTAGCTATCATCCTATGCATGCTAGTTATCAAATCATCATCCAAGTTCTATAACTAGCATACACCACACAAGCATGCATATTGAATTTGAAAACTTATGCATTGCATGCAAGCACATGAATATGCACATATCAAATGCAATCAATCATAGTTCATGAGCTTGCTCCCCCTACTTGTGTGCTTCTCTTGTCCAAGACTTGTGATCCATTCTTTTCTCCAATGTTGCTCCCTCTTTGTCCATGTCCACCCTCTATTTCTTTTGTATCTCATCTCTTCCATTATACATTCTCTCCCCCATTCAATCAAGCTTCATATCTTTGTACAATCTCTCCCCCTTTGTCATCAATTTCCATGAAAGGTGTGCTTCTCATTGATGCAAAGGTATGCTCTTTGGGGTAGATGGTTGAGATTACAATTTTACATTTTTGATGGACCTTATTTGAATATTGGAATGACACCGCATGTAGATACCATTTAGAATTTGTAACTTGTATTACTTGTATCTTATCATTCAATGCATGGGTCATCCATTTTATGCACTTAAGCTCTTGTAGGTGAGGGATGCATTCTTCATTTGATGATCACTTAAAGTTGAGGATCACTTGTGGAACCATCATCTACTATGTATAGATACTACTTGTAGGAAGTGAATACCATTTGAAAGAATCTTCTAGTATGGAACCACTTATTTGATTTATCAATAAAGACCATTTCTTGAACATTTGCTATCTTCATGAGTACCACTTATAAGATATCACTTGTGAGTTGATCTAGACATCATTTGTAGATTCTTGATAAAATACTTGGGTCTAGATACCATTTGAAACATATAAACTAGATATCCATTTGCATTGTTGTCTTGTGCTTGTACTCTGATCACTATCATGAGCTTCTATGATTGACTTGAGCTAAAATGATTTGCCTAAGCTTCCAAGTTCGGTTTGAACCAATGACAAGCTTCTTCACACCTCTTGCAAGGGTTATCTTGCCAATGTTGTACTTGTCACTTGTTAGCAATCCAATTTAAGTCAAGTACTTGGGTTTACTAGCTCATGAACAAATTCATATACTAACCACTAGATCAAGTAATCATTCAAGCAATAGTGGTAGGCTATGAATTTCAAACATTTCATTTGTAATGCATGATCCTATGAAGCATGTACTATATGCACTAACCGCATACTAGTAAGGGATGAAATGATCATGCACATTACAATGATACCTTTGCTATGTTGGAGTAGAGGATAGTCACATAGATTCCAACTCATTACTCCAATAGCAATGTGAAGTCCAATTATAAGCTTGGTGAAGACCAATAGATACCAATTTGAATCTCATTCTTCACCCATATGAAATGAATACCACTTATGATCAAATGCACTTTCTTGTTGTGGTTGACTTGCTTTATCTTTTGATCTTTGCTTGCATGAGAGCATCAATATGAGAATACCACTTAAAATGTCATGATTAGCTCTCTTTTGGGTGTTGCTTGCTTTTCTTGATCAACCCTATTGATTTCTTCAACTAAGCATCTTAAATGTTCCTCGGATCACCACTTCCATGTTAGCCTTCCAAGTACCACACTTGGTTTACCTACTCATAGGCGGCAAGCCCCTACACTAGGGAGAAGTGACCTCTCTCCAAGAATCATTCTTGATACTCACTTGAAACAACTTGATTGATTGATCCAAGTGATGGACTTAACTTGATGAGTAACCTTGGTTCCTTCTTTAAGTCCTTTTCTTTCTTCTTGTTTAAGTTCTTTTCTTTCTACCAAATGATTTCCAATAGTCACTAGAACTTAAACTTCAACTTCATCTTGAGTTTGATCTTGATCTTCTAATTTGAGTACCAAAAGTGTGCAAAGTACACTCCTCAATCAAATGGCCTTGTACTTTTTGTTTAACATGTTTCTAGATCATCTCAAAACCAAACTTAGGTACCTCAAACACTTGTAAATATGTTTCCAACTTGAGGACCTTTCAATCAAAGTGACTCTAGATCCATCCAATATTTGTCACTTTTCTGACAGATTTTGTACCCTTCAAAAAATAAGCATATATCCCAAAGTACAAATCCAAATACCACGAAATTTGGTGGAGATGAGCTTCACTTAGTTATCTAGCAGCCATAAAAATTTTAGCTTCATTTGATCTCATATGGACTGCTAAATTTTAATTCTTCCACCACTGCTACATGCTGAAAACTGCTGCACTATAGCTGACAAGAACCACTCCAAAACCGAAGCATTTCTTATCCAATTTTCATGAAATTTCTACAGCATCTTATACCATAAGTCTAGAGCATGTACACCAATTTTCATGCCAATCCAATAAGTTTTCAATACTCAAACATGGCTATGATCACAGCTAGCTCAGATTTTGAATATAGGACAGATTTCAAGCAATTGAGCTATTCTTGACCAAATATGAATCAAACTTGATACTAACTTGTTTGAATACTTCCATAAGACATATATCCATTCAAACCACTTACTAAATGTCATCTCATGAATTTATCCAACACAAATCAATTCAAACTTGATTACTAAGCAATTATCCATTCAAACATCTCATAGCAAGCAACATTGCATATTTATCTAATTCAATCAACTCATATGCACCCAAATGAAATGATCAACTAGAGATATACCTTGCTTAGCTCATGATCATCCAACTAGCAAGCTTCAACTCAATTATTTGCAAGTCATCAAATATTCCAATAAATCACCACAACTTGAAATTTACACTTGTATGTTGTAGCACATTTGGACTTCATTCAACTATCATGGCATTGGGATAATGATCATCACTTAGCAATACTTGGCTCAATTATATGATCAATTAGATGAATATCATTTGAACCAAGCCTCCAATGCC
Source organism: Miscanthus floridulus (assembly GCF_019320115.1). NCBI lineage: Eukaryota > Viridiplantae > Streptophyta > Magnoliopsida > Poales > Poaceae > Miscanthus > Miscanthus floridulus. Next base: position 50,359,743 of record NC_089591.1, on the reverse strand, counting down.
GATGGTACCTACAATCAATCATCCACTTTTTGATGGTACCCAAACAAGTTTGGGTCCTCTCAAGTTAGGAGCAACATACTTAGGCATAGCCTTAGTATGAGTAGCAGGATGTTTTACAATGGCAATCATAGAGGTACCATTTTCATCCTTTCTAAGCATATCATGATCATCAATTGAAATAGGCTTAGAAATTTTACCTAGGGGACATGAATGTGCCATGTGTCCCCTTTCCCGGCATGAGTAGCACTTTCTCTTTGCTTGAGCCTTCTCTTCTTTGCTCATGTGGTGCTTCCCATTGCCTTGCCTCTCATGGATTGCTTGAGCCTTCTTCTCAAGCTTGTTAGGACACTTAGAGGCAAAGTGTCCCATACTTCCACACTTGAAGCACTTGATGTGAGCAAAATCTTTCTTCTCATCTTCATTCTTGCTCATCATCTTGGCATCTTGAGTTTGCATTGGATGCCTTGCCTTTCCACCCCTTCTTGTTTTCTTCTTCTTGATCATCAAATCACCACCATCTTCATGGTTGATCTTGATTTGAACTTGGGGTGTCTTCTCTTGCTCAACTTGTGGCTTTGGTTGAGGCTTCACTTGTTGCTTCACCAATTGCTTGGTTGGGCACATCGAGGTAAGATGACCCCAAGTGCCGCACTTGAAGCACTTGACATGCTTTAGCCTCTCTTCTTCTTTTAGCTTCTTGAGCTTCTCGATGTTAGGGCAACTATTTGCAAAGTGTCCCACTTCATGACACCGGAAGCACATGGTATGAGAGAGCTTTCTTTGTTGTAGCTTCTTCATCTTTCTTTCTCTCTTCATTTCGCCCTTTGTCATCTTCTTCTTGAAGCCAAGGCCACACTTGTCACCATAGTTTCTTTGAGTTTTCAACATATGCTCAAAGGTGACTTTTGAGTTGTAGCACCTCTCTAACTTGTTGCTCAATTTCTTCACTTCATTTTTGAGCTCATTGTTCTCCTTCAAAAGGTTAGTCTCACAAGACATAGAAGTAGAACAAGCATCTATATGTGAAGAGCATGTCATATCTAATAAATCATCACAAGAGGTGGATACATGCTTCTTGCCTACATCACAAGGGTTAGCAATAGTATGAGATTTATCATGTGACCCATGTGATGAGCTCTCATTATTTTTAAGTTTCTTTGTAAATATTTTAATGAGAGAAGCTTGTTTTTCTAATAATTCATCATGAGATGCAAGTAGTGTCTCATGATTCAATTTAAGCTCATCAAGTGAAGATTTATATGCATCAAGTAATTTCTTATGATCTTCATAAGAGTTCTTTAGAAATGAGTTCTCACTTTCTAATTTTAATGTTTTAGCTTTCTCATTTTCTAAAGACATGGTCATGCTAGCAAGTCTACTAACAAGCTCATCATATGAATCAACATGATCAACCACATCATTATTTGATACCTTAGTGTCACCTTGTGACATGAAGCAATGTGGTGTAGTGGATGGGCTTGTAGTAGCATCATCATGGCTTGAGCATGAACCATCATTACCATCAAGTGTGCATGGGGTAGCATCATCACTTGCAACACTTGTGGCAACATTATCAACCTTGTCAAGTGAACTTGTAGTGGATTGATCATCATCATCCTCACTTGACAATGAGGTGGAGCAATCTTCCACAATCACCAAATTGTGGTTATGCTCAACACACTCATGTGTCTCCTTCTTGGGCTCATCCTCCTTCTTGAATTTGCCATCATCCCATGTGGAGGAGTCACCGTAAAAGGCTTGGAGTGCTAGCCACATTTCATGAGCACTTTCCAAGTCCCACACACGTCTAAAAATATCATCATGTAAAGCACGTATTAGATAATAAAGAGCACGATGATCAAGTTGTAAGCAATCCTCTTGTGCTTGGGTTAGGTTGTCCTTATCCAAAGCATCACGAGAAAAACCAACAACAATGATCCACCATGCCTTGGGACCCAATTCACGGAAATGATCAAGCATATGACATTTCCACCGTGCATAGTTTGTGCCATCAAAAATGTGTGTGTCACAAACAACCTCTAGCCCAAAGTTCGCCATCCTCTCGGGTCGGTGAAGACCACAAATGAGAGACCGGGCTCTGATACCACTTGAAGGGTCGAGATGACGACTAGAGGGGGGGTGAATAGTCTTTTCTAAAACTTAATTGCATCGGCTAACCGATACAAATGCGGAATTAAAACTATCGGTCTAGCCAAGACTATACCCCACTATATATGTTCACTAGCACCTTGCAAAGATAACAATTATGCAACTAAGGTGCCGGGCTAGCTAGAGCTCTCCTAAACAATTCTAGGAGCAAGGTTACACAAACCTAGGCCACTAGTACTTTAAGCGACAAGGGAGCTCCTACACATGCTAGTAAGCAAAAGCACAAAGCTAACTAAGCTCACTAGCAATGCTCAATAACAAGGCAACCAATGCCTAATTAGAGAGCGCAAATACTTAGTTACACAAACTAAGCAATGTGACTAACAAGGTTACTAAAACCAAATTAGCCACGCAAGGGAGCTACTTCTATGCTACACAAGCAAGAAGGTAATTAGCAAGCTACACAAGCTATCTAATTACAAGAGCAACTACACAAGCTTAATATGTATAAAAGTAATTGCAAGCTTGTGTAATGGGGATGCAAACCAACGGGAAGAACAAGGTTGACACGATGATTTTTCTCCCGAGGTTCACGTGTTTGCCAACACGCTAGTCCCCGTTGTGTCGACCGCTCACTTGGTGGTTCGGCGGCTAATTAGCATCACCCGCTAAGCCCGCACGTCGGGCGCCGCAAGAACCTACCCCTTGAGTGAGGGTAGCTCAATGACACGCTTTACTAGAGTTGCTCTTCGCGACTCCCGCGGGGCGAGCACAATGCCCCTCACAAGCACTTCTCCGGAGCGCCGCACAAGCTTCTTGCGTGCTTCGACGGAGACCACCACCAAGCCGTCTAGGAGGTGGCAACCTCCAAGAGTAACAAGCACCACCGGCTTGCAACTCGATCACCTAGTGCCACTCGATGCAACCTCACGATGCAATCGCACTAGAATCGCTCACTCACACAATCGAATGATCACTATCAAGTATATGTGTGATGGAGGGCTCCTAAGCACTCTCAAGCATGGACACAAAGTCCCCCAAGGTGCTCAGCGCCAGCCATGGCCGAGGGCCACTTCTATTTATAGCCCCAAGGGCTAAACTAGCCGTTACCCCTTCACTGGGCAACGGTCGGGACGACCGGACGCTCCGGTCGTGTTGACCGGACGCTGGACCTCAGCGTCCGGTCGCCCACAGACGACCACGTGTCCCGGTTCCAACGGTCACTTGACCTGACCGGACGCTCCAGCTTCAACTGACCGGACGCTGAACCCCAGCGTCCGGTCGTTTCCAGTAAGCTCCCGAGCATGACCGGACGCGTCCGGTCGAACGCGATCGGACGCAGCCAGCGTCCGGTCACACTCCAGCGACTGCTACACTCCACGTCAGCGCGACCGGACGCAGCCTGCCAGCGTCCGGTGCATTCAGATCCAGCGTCCGGTCAGTTGACCGACGCCAGCATCTTCTCCATTTTCTTCACCCTTGCTCAAGTGTGCTAACCACAAGAATTTGCATTCGGCGCAATAGAAAATAGACATTCCATTTTCCCGAAAGCGCCGAATCCCGCCTCACAAGCTCGGCGGGAGGGAGAGAGGGACCCAAACCCATCTCACCCCTACAAACACCACCGCCTTTGTAAATGTGCCAACACCATCAAGTGTACACCACCATGTGTAAGTGTGTTAGCATTTTCACAATCATTTCCTAAAGGATGTTAGCCACTCAACTTGCCACGCCACTCGATCCTAGCGACAATGCAAAGTTAGATCACTCGAGTGGCACTAGATGACCGATATGCAAACAAGTTTGCCCCTCTTGATAGTACGGCCATCTATCCTAAACCCGGTCATAAACTTCTCTACACACCTATGACCGGTGAAATGAAATGCCCTAGGTTATACCTTTGCCTTGCGCATTCCATTCCATCTCCTCCAATGTTGATGCAACACATGCACTAACACGATCAACAATGATATGATCCACTTCATATCATCACATGATCATATTGGTTCATCGATCTTGACTCTACTTGCTCTTCACCGTTGCCATCGTCCATCGGCGCCAAGTCTTGCTCAAGCTTCACCGCCACGCGGTCCATCACTCCAAAGCCTTCGACTTGCCCTTCACGCTTGCAACCGGTCCATCAAGCCAAGTCTTGTCTTGATCTTCTCCACCTTGATCACATGACTCAATGTCATGTCTCATGTGCATTTAAGCTCCTTCATCATCACATGTGTGAGCTTTGCAACATCTCCAAGCCATTTTCACCTTCATGGCATATGTTGCTCACACACATGTACCTGTGGACTAATCACCTGTGTATCTCATATAAACACAATTAGTCCACCTAAGTTGTCACTCAATTACCAAAACCAAACAAGGACCTTTCAGATGGGCAAGACACCATTTGAATCTTGGCATGGACGTAAGCCGAGCGTGTCCTTCCTCCGGACATTCGGCTAGATCGGCCACGTCAGGAAGACAAAGCTGATCCTCACCAAGCTGGAAGACAGGAGCACACCGATGGTGTTCCTAGGTTACGCGGAGGGTACCAAGCCGTACCAGCTCTATGACCCACGCGGAGACAAGGTACTTGTCTCACGCGACGTCGTGTTCGACGAGAAGGCGGCTTGGGACTAGAACAGTCCAAGCACGGGGGAAGCTAGCGGCTTCACCAGCACCTTCGTCGTTGAGCACTTAGTCATCCACGGTGGTGGAGACGCTGGGGAAGAGGTGCTGAGCACTCTGGGAGGGGTGCCGAGCACTCCAGCGACAGAGTCGAGCACTATTGAGAAGGTGCCGAGCACTCCGGGAAGGGTGCCGAGCAGTCCAGGAGTGGAGCTAGGAGGTCCTGCAGTGCTGTCGACCACTCTAGGACAGGTGTCGAGCACTCCCGTAGCAGAGTCGAGCAGTTTTGTAGTGGTGCCAACCACTACAACGCTATTGTCGACACTCTAGGAGGGGCGTAGACCACTCCAGGAGTGGTGATGAGCTATCCAATAGTAGTGCCGAGCACTGCAACCGGGGTGCTGAGCACTCTGGTCGAACAGGGAACTACATCAATGCTGATCGAGTTCTCCTCACCTCCAAGGGACATCACTGAGTTCATAGATGCCTTCCACGAAGGCAAGGAGGTGTGGTTCCACAGGCTGGATGACATCATCAGCGACACAGGGCCTCAGGCCTGGCTGGTCGACTGCTCAATGACCAAGAGCTACTGCTCGTCAGTTGAAAGCTCTAGTTTGGTTTTGGTTAATTGATGAAACCCTAAGTGCTAACCTAGTTTATCAAAGTAATTATGAGATAGGTAGCACTACTCCAAGTGATGAAGCAATGGCGAAGATCATGACAATGGTGATGGCATGGTGATGGTCAAATGCTTAAACTTGGAAAAGAAGAAAGAGAAAAACAAAAGGCTCAAGGCAAAGGTAAAATTGTAGGAGCTATTTTGTTTCGGTGCTCAAGACACTTAGCGAGTGTGATCACATTTAGGATAGATAGCCGTACTATTAAGAGGAGCGAAACTTGTATCGAAATGCAGTTATCAAAGTGCCACTAGATGCTCTAATTCATTGCATATGCATTTAGGATCTAGTGGAGTACTAACACCCTTGAAAATGTTTGTGAAAATATGCTAACACATGTGTACAAGGTGATACACTTGGTGGTTGGCACATTTAAGCAAGGGTGAAGAAGATAGAGTCGAAGAGGAGTTAATCGCGCTGGTTACAGAGTGACCGGACGCGTCCGATATGATGATCAGACACGTCCGGTATTCGGCGACAGACTCAACGACCGGACGCATCCAGTCGCCACACTAGACACGTCCCGTATGACTCAGAAAAAACAGTGTTTGACAGTTCTGTTGATCGGACGCTGGCAGCATCCAGTCCGATGTGACCGGACGCGTCCGATCATGAGTGGATGCTTACTATACTCGACCGGACGCTGAGGTTTAGCGTTCGGTCAGTTTCTAACAGAAGCGTCCGGTCGGCCCTGGTGGCTTACTGGACTCGACCGGACTTGGCGGTGCAGCGTCCGGCCAATTGAGTTTCTACGTCCGGTGTGAGCGTCCGATCGTTGGCAGACTAAGTAGGAACGACTATGATGGTTTGAACTGGACACGTGGCAGTCTGGGGGCTACCGGACACATCCGGTATGCCAATCGGACGCGTCCGGTATTCACGACCGGAGCGCCCGGTGCTGCGTCTGGTCAGTTGGACTGCAGCGTCCTGTCAGCCCGCGTTATGCCCAGTGAAGGGGTATAACGGCTCTATTTTGTGGGGGCTTCTGTTTAAGCCCTATGGCCGGCTCAAGCTCACCTCTCTTACACATTTTCATTGACATAGCAACCTTGTGAGCTTAGCCAAAGCCCTCCCACTCATCTCCATCATTGATCCATCATCTTTGTGAGATTGGGAGAGAATCCAAGTGCATTGCTTGAGTGATTGCATCTAGAGGCACTTGGTATTCGTGTTGTGCTATGGATTTTGCTTGTTACTCTTGGTGGTTGCCACCACCTAGATGGCTTAGTGCAGTGGTGGAGGATCAGCACAAGTTGGTGATTGTTCGTGGCCGTCTCCAGTGATTGTGAGGGGAGTTGTACCTTCCCTGACGGAGTGCTGAAAGGTAACTCTAGTAAATTGCTCATGTCATTGAGTTACCTCACTTGTGGGTAGGTTCTTGCGGTGTCCAATCGTGTGGATGAGGTTTGTGAAACACCTCTTAGCCGCCGAACCACCAAGTGTTGGTCGACACAACGGGGACTAGCGTGTTGGCAAGCACGTGAACGTTGGGAGAAAAATCAGTTGTCTCTTGTCATTTGCATTCTCCCGGTGATTGGTTTGATCTTCATCTTGTGATTGGTTCATTCCTCTACACGGCGGTATAACCATCCTACTCGTTTATATTCTTGCAAACTAGTTGTAGCAAGCTCTTTAGTGTAATTAAATTTAAGAGCCTGCTTTGCTATTTAAGTTTGCTTAGTGGAGCTCTTTAGAGTAGAAAGATTGAGAGCTCTTAGTGAGTAGTATCATAGCAAGTTGTGTGTCTAGCTATTATTGCAACTAGAATTGTTGGATAGGTGGCTTGCAACCCTCGTAGAGCTAGAGCAAGTTTGCATTACACTATTTGTCTTACTAATCAAATTGCACTAGTTGATTTGTAGAATTTTAAATAGGCTATTCACCCCCCTCTAGCCATATTAGGACCTTTTAAGTGGTATCAGAGCCATGGTCACCATTTGATTGAAGGCTTAACAACCTTAGTGTCAAATTATGGCTCAAGTTGTGTTCAACCATGTGGGGGGCAAACCACCAATCTTTGATGGCACATCCTATGGTTATTGGAAGAGAAAGATGAGAATGTATCTTGGTTCAATAAATGATCAAGTATGGGAAGTGACCGAGAATGACTATGCTATCATCGATCCCGATGATCCCACCAACCAAGACAAGATCAACAAGCAATGTAACACAATGGCTCTCAACACCATATACAATGCTATTGATTCTAAGGTGTTTGAGCAAATCAAAGATTGTGAAAGAGCAAATGAGGTGTGGAGGAGATTAGAGGAAACATATGAGGGCACACTGGTGGTGAAGAGTGCCAAGTTGTACATCCTCAAGGACAAGTTGACAAGTTTCAAG